>NC_090926.1:901460645-901763994 GCF_040938575.1 Ambystoma mexicanum
TACCAGGGGAAGAACAGTTCTCCACTATATTCCCCTTGCCATCAAGCATAAGCAATTCACTGTGGGCACAAGGTGAGGCCTGAGGGCTAGTGGCAGGTTATAAGAAATTTACTCCAACGTTAGACCTCCTGAGCACCCCCCTCCAAGCATTCCTGCTGGCTAGAAGGGCCTATACCATTGAGAGAAGCTTTCCACTATACACGCAAAATCAGTGACCACCCCCTCTCTAATGGTGGGGCGGGGTTAGCTCCATCTGTGCTGCCAAGAGACCAAACGTCACAGAAAGGAATTTGGAGAAACCAGCCTTTCCGTGGAGGAGAAACAGCAACCAACATCTACAGGGTGCACTGACCACAGTAAGATATCGCGCCCTCCAGATCCCGCACCTTATAGGCCAATGGCCATCTGAAAGGAACTCCAACCTAAGGACATTCTGAAAAACATCACAAGCCTTCCGGCAGAAACCACCCACCAGCACAATGCGGCCTTTCGTTGGTCTCTGGTCTTTTCTCAGTATCTACTTTCAGTCCCTCGTCGGGTGACAACTTTCGGTCTTACGCGTAAGCACGCCTTCCACCGTGATGACATCCTTGCTCTGTGGCAGTCCATTGTTATTACCAGCAGAGGCGTTGCTGAGGGGGGAGGGGAAGGATGAGGGGGCTATAGCACCGGGTCTTTTGGTTATAGCCCCGGATAGAAGCCCAGAAGCTACAACCAAAAGACCAGCTAGTCCCGAGTCCCGACAGTCCCTACATTAGTGTAGACCCAGATCTTTTCCAGACCGAGCAACACCCCTGATTACCAGTCCATTCCCAGAATTCCTGGCTGTTCCCTTCATGCATGCCCAAAACGTCAGCTATACAACAAGCAGTGGCAAAGCAAATCCTAATAGTGCATCAGACCCAGCGCCGGCTCAAGGAGCGCTCAGAGGGTGCGGCCGCGCAAGGGCGCCCCGTGGGCCCAGCAAATAAAGGGCACCTTGCCTGCAGCTCAGTCACTTTAACAGGCGCTGGGCCAGACTGATACTTAACTTTATATGACACTGAGCGTCCTACACACACTTTACAAGAACAGCAGGGGGCTCAGTTCTGAATACCAGCCGAACAACAGAACTGCGCCCCCTGCTTTCATATTCCAATCAATACTCAGTCTAATCTTGTCTTTTATGACACAATGCCGAGACCCACCCAAAAGATTGTACTCAATGATGCCCAAAGTTGGCTTTAAATTATTACCGGGTCTGACACTCAGCTGTGATCATAGAATAGTGAAAAATGCCACGGGGGCGGGGCCAAGGGTCACCAAAAAATGTCGCTCAGGGTGCTGGCAGATCTGGGGCAAGCACTGATCCGAGCGCACAAAGTCCGCTAGATGGAAACTGATCTAAGGACTTTGCTATCATGATGTCACCAGGGGGTGTGGGCTAAAGCGTTACTTTCACTTATTTCTCTTTATTGGATTCTCTCTTCCCATTTATCCCATATAACTAAATATGATTATGTGATATGACTAGAAAGCCACACATGTTGGCCAAGTCCTGAAGCCAGAAGGGTAGATGTGGGAGCCATAGCGCCGGCTGAAATAATGCATAGACGGGTATCGGCTCGTACCAGAAATGGCTATAAGCTCTGAGTCTAAGTGTGATCTGCTGACAGCGAAGCTCCTGGATAAGAAGGTGCAATGTGTGCTGCCTCCGCTAGAGGGCGGCACAGAGACACCGCGGCCCGGGGGGTGCCTTCGCTTCCCGCCGCGAGATGAAGGATGTTCCGCGCCGCTTGAAGCGTCATTAAAACAAACGTGTTCTAGTGCTGAGTAATTTCCTATCACCCACTGTTGCTATCAGCTTCTATTTGTGGCACGGGGGGTGGGGGGGATGCCCGTGGGTTTCGAGCCGAGGCTAATGCAGCACCGTCATGCCGCAGATGGGTGCCCGGTAGGTGGCCGCATGGAACGGAGTACAGCCCGTGCGTGAGTGGTGAGAGGGCCGAGCCGAGCCTGCGAACTGAGCTCCGTCCAACGCCATGCAAGGCCGGCCTGGGGAGAGGAATCGGGTGAAAGGATGGTCACTAAAGGCTCCCAAAAGCTGGAAGGACCAACAGCAAGGTGCTACTGGGGTGCCATCGCAATGGGGACGCAGGGAAACAGGGGGTCAGAAAATAACAATGCCCGAGTGGGAGTGGAGCGCGAGAAGGAAGAGAGGAATGGGAAGGAAGGAAGCAGGAAGAGAGGAATGGGAAGGAAGGAAGCAGGAAGAGAGGAATGGGAAGGAAGGAAGCAGGAAGAGAGGAATGGGAAGGAAGGAAGCAGGAAGAGAGGAATGGGAAGGAAGGAAGGAAGGAAGGAAGGAAGGAAGGAAGGAAGGAAGGAAGGAAGGAAGGAAGGAAGGAAGGAAGGAAGGAAGGAAGGAAGGAAGGAAGGAAGGAAGGAAGGAAGGAAGGAAGGAAGGAAGGAAGGAAGGAAGGAAGGAAGGAAGGAAGGAAGGAAGGGCAAGGAAGGAATGAAGGAAGAGAGGAATGGCAAGGAAGGAAGGAATGGCAAGGAAGGAAGGAATGAAGGAAGAGAGGAATGGCAAGGAAGGAAGGGAGGAAGGAAGAGAGGAATGGCAAGGAAGGAATGAAGGAAGAGAGGAATGGCAAGGAAGGAAGGAATGGCAAGGAAGGAAGGAATGAAGGAAGAGAGGAATGGCAAGGAAGGAATGAAGGAAGAGAGGAAGGAAGGAAGGAAGGAAGGAAGGAAGGAAGGAAGGAAGGAAGGGAGGGAGGGAGGCAGGGAGGGAGGGAGGGGTCAGAGGAGGAAGGATGGAAGAAGAACAATGACAAAAGAAGGGGAAGGGACTTCATGAAAGGGGGATGAGAAAAGGAAGGGGTGAGCGAAGGAAGATGGGAACTTAATGAGGGATAGAAGAAGGCCCAGCGCATCTTGTATTCCTCCTACAGCAACAGAACATGTGTCATAAGGTGGCCTGCAGCAAATGCCTGCAGAACTGTTTTCCTATAGACATGTGCGAGCACGCCCCCGGAGGAGTGGCCACGAGAGGGAGAGACGATGAGAGGGTTCATGCCCCCTCCCTAAGCCCCCACTCACCTCAGATCCACTAACTTGCGCCCACGGTGCAGGACCAATGCTCATTGCAGTATCCTTGGCTCTCCTTGAAGGCCGCCAGGCCACGGTCGCGGCTTAATTACGCCAGAGGTACTGAGCAACGCGGGAAACACAGAGGGATAGCGCCCAACCGTCAACACAAGAACAGAAAGAAACAGCTTTGGGCATGCATGGTGCCCTGGAGAATGGGGCTATATCCCTAGCCCCCCCATCAACGGAGCAGGTTTATCTAGATGGAAATTACGCAGTGGTAGCAGATTGGAGGAGGGACTTTTAGGTGGAGAACCTCCTGGCAATGCCTAACTAATAAGGCTCTTTGACCAGGAGGCGTTTCAGGATCATGTTCTTCTGGAGTACGCGTTGTGTGTTTCTTATTCTAGAGGTTGAAGCCTCCGGCAGAGGTACTGTTCCTAAGAGGCATAGTCTCTGCGATCCTCTGGAGCTACAGAGCCACTTATCAAGAACAACCACAGCCACGTGCAGCAGCACAGTCCAGAGAAGATCCCTTCACCTCACCCTCAAGCGGAGATCTCTCACGATGAGGGGTTGGGGAATGAAGTAGAACCTTCAACAGCTGCTCTACAGATCTGGCCCCTAGTGCTAAAAGTGCACCCCGCCATGCTTTCAATTCCTGCCCAACTCTGAGCTCAATATGAGCAAAAGCCTGCACACTGTAGGCGGTAGCATTACAACCTATCACTAGAAGCAATGGAAGGGGGGCTGGAAAAAGGGAAGGCGAGCACAATGAAGGAGTGAAGTAAACGGGAAGGGAGGCTGGGACAGAGAGGAATAGGAAATTAGAGAAAGATAAGGAAACCCATCGAGACGAAGAAAGAGAAAACTGAACTTAAGAAAATAACAAACAAGTAGCAGTGCAGAAATAATCGCTGAGGCTAGATGGGTCAAAAAGCAGGAAAAGGAAAAACTCTGGAAAAGATGATGCGTAAGGAGGACAATGAAGCGGGACAGGGAGACACAGAGGGAAGAAGGCCCCCCTGGCCGAGTCACTGCAGCAGCACAACACACACGAAGCACAGCATTGATGGGAAAGGCTTGCAGTGAAGCACAGCACCCCCACGAAACACTGACGAGTGCCCAGGTCCCTACACCACACTGCGACCTCCTATGTGTCTGCTTCATCTGTAAGGCTGCAGACGTTCACCCATACAATAACAGGGGCTCCAACCTTCCCGTGATTCAGCTGCCGGCCGTGTTCCTGCCTATCTGTGCGAAGCTCAGAGGCTCGGTACAGATGACTCACACCTTCATCCTCCCGGGGATGATGACATGAATACCAAGTCTGCTGGGTCAAGAGTAGCGCTAGCAGATACCTTTACACACTGCAGGGTCTCTCCAGGAGGAAGCGTGGACCCGTCAGTACCTGCGAGCTAACGTGCATGCAGATATAAAAACAAAGGGTGGATCTTTCAGTGCCTGCAAGCTGTGTAAGGGTGGATCATTCAGTGCCTGCAAGCTAATGTGCATGCACATATAAAGAGAAAGGGTGGATCATTCAGTGCCTGCAAGCTAACGTGCATGCACATATAAAGAGAAAGGGTGGATCATTCAGTACCTGCAAGCTAATGTGCATGCACATATAAAGAGAAAGGGTGGATCATTCAGTGCCTGCAAGCTAACGTGCATGCAAATATAAAGAGAAAGGGTGGATCATTCAGTACCTGCAAGCTAATGTGGAAGCTGTGTAAGGGTGGACCATTCAGTGCCTGCAAGCTAACGTGCATGCACATATAAAGAGAAAGAGTGGATCATTCAGTGCCTGCAAGCTAACGTGCATGCACATATAAAGAGAAAGGGTGGATCATTCAGTGCCTGCAAGCTAACGTGCATGCAACTATAAAGAGAAAGGGTGGATCATTCAGTGCCTGCAAGCTAACGTGCATGCAACTATAAAGAGAAAGGGTGGATCATTCAGTACCTGAAAGCTAACGTGCATGCACATATAAAGAGAAAGGGTGGATCATTCAGTACCTGCAAGCTGTGTAAGGGTGGATCATTCATTGCCTGCAAGCTAACGTGCATGCAACTATAAAGAGAAAGGGTGGATCATTCAGTGCCTGCAAGCTAACGTGCATGCACATATAAAGAGAAAGGGTGGATCATTCAGTGCCTGCAAGCTAACGTGCATGCAACTATAAAGAGAAAGGGTGGATCATTCAGTGCCTGCAAGCTAGCGTGCATGCAACTATAAAGAGAAAGGGTGGATCATTCAGTACCTGCAAGCTAACGTGCATGCACATATAAAGAGAAAGGGTGGATCATTCAGTGCCTGCAAGCTAATGTGCATGCACATATAAAGAGAAAGGGTGGATCATTCAGTGCCTGCAAGCTAACGTGCATGCAAATATAAAGAGAAAGGGTGGATCATTCAGTACCTGCAAGCTGTGTAAGGGTGGATCATTCAATGCCTGCAAGCTAACGTGCATGCAACTATAAAGAGAAAGGGTGGATCATTCAGTGCCTGCAAGCTAACGTGCAAGCAACTATAAAGAGAAAGGATGGATCATTCAGTGCCTGCAAGCTAACGTGCATGCACATATAAAGAGAAAGGGTGGATCATTCAGTACCTGCAAGCTAATGTGCATGCACATATAAAGAGAAAGGGTGGATCATTCAGCGCCTGCAAGCTAACGTGCATGCAAATATAAAGAGAAAGGGTGGATCATTCAGTACCTGCAAGCTAATGTGGAAGCTGTGTAAGGGTGGACCATTCAGTGCCTGCAAGCTAACGTGCATGCACATATAAAGAGAAAGAGTGGATCATTCAGTACCTGCAAGCTAACGTGCATGCGACTATAAAGAGAAAGGGGGGATCATTCAGCACTTGCAAAGTAGCGTGCATGCAAATATAAAGAGAAAGAGTGGATCATTCAGTACCTGCAAACGAACGTGCATGCACATATAAAGAAAATGTAGAATCCATCAGTATGTGCAAGCTAACGTTCATACAAATGTAAAGCGAAAGGGCAGATCATTCAGTACCTCTAAGCTAACGTGCTTGCAAATATAAAGAGAAAGGGTGGATCATTCAGTGCCTGCATACTAACGTGCATGCAACTATAAATAGAAAGGGTGGATCATCCAGTACCTGCAAGCTAATGTGCAAGCTGTGTAAGGGTGGGCCATTCAGTGCCTGCAAGCTAACGTGCATGCAAATATAAAGAGAAAGGGTGGATCATTCAGTGCCTGCAAGCTAACGTGCATGCACATATAATGAGAAAGGGTGGATCATTCAGTATCTGCAAGCTGTGTAAGGGTGGATCATTCAGTACCTGCAAGCTAACGTGCATGCAAATATAAAGAGAAAGGGGGGGATCATTCAGTACCTGCAAGCTAACGTGCATGCAACTATAAAGAGAAAGGGGGGGATCATTCAGTACCTGCAAGCTAACGTGCATGCAAATATAAAGAGAAAGGGTGGGTCATTCAGTATCTGCAAGCTGTGTAAGGGTGGATCATTCAGTACCTGCAAGCTAACGTGCATGCAAATATAAAGAGAAAGGGGGGGATCATTCAGTACCTGCAAGCTAACGTGCATGCAACTATAAAGAGAAAGGGGGGGATCATTCAGTACCTGCAAGCTAACGTCAATGCACATATAAAGAGAAAGGGTGGATCATTCAGTACCTGCAAGCGAACGTTCATACAAAAGTAAGGAGAACGAGTGGATCCATCAGTTTGAGAGAGCTAACGTACCTACACGGTGAAAGGGTGGATCCAGTTCTCCAGACAAGATTTTGATGTAGAAGTATTTCACTCCCTAACAACATGTGGGGAAAATGTTTGGTTTGGCATAAAAAAGGTTATAAAAGAAACTGAAATGACTGTTCCATGTGCGTAGCGGTTACACGGGAAGAGTGCTAGTGTGGTGCAAATTGTCCCAAACTGAACACACAGAAAAGCTGCCATTTTTGTCAGTCAATATAATACAGCCAACATAAGCCTCCATCTGCTGGTGAGGCAGAGCTCCCGGATACAGACCACTGCAGAATATCAGCTGACGCCTCAAACAGCTTGCAAGGTTAGGGAACCAACGAAACTGCAAAAGAAAACCAGACACTGAGCACCAACATGGCCTGACTCCTACTCCCAGTCTGTCTTCCCCTGTGGTGTGCAACTGCATTCTTTTGCTGAGGAAGATAGGAGTGCCAAGAAAAATAGCATAGAAATCAACAGACCCGGTTCTATTATGCTACTTTTTCATGAAAATGAGTAGTCATTCTCTAGCCAAGCTTGCAATATAGAATATGCATTAACAAAGCCAATAGTTTTGATTTCTGTATTTACATTTTTCAGGCATTGCATCAATTCCCCATGTACTCAAACTATTTGTCATTTCTTGGCAACACATGCCCAGAAAGTACAAGCATTTGTTGCAAACGATTGCTATGATGTTCACCACTTTTGTTATGCCACGGCAAGCTGAGAAGTAATAGCAAAGCATTCTGACAACTTCCAGTGTGTAAGGCATTCGACCATCCAGACAGTGGGTGTGTGCTCGCCTGGGCTTTTGTGAAATTTTAAATGAAATTGAATAATGTTAGATCAACCTCTGGAAAATGTGTGGGGCTAATCCGCACACATTTTCCTATGCTCACCGCACAACATACAGATAGACCTGGGTACTCTGGGTGGACACAGCCTACAGGCATGCCCCGATCTCCCCCTGTGTTATTTAGTTGGGATATGATAGGAGGACTACACAATGCATCTCCATAAGGGGGTGGACCAAACCTAACCCCTGCCATGGCCAGCTTCATTAACTAACAAATGTTCCATAGATCCACCCTGTCCTTTTCTTGGGCCCTGCAGCTGGTGGCGGCGATTTGCATAGTACTCAGAGGTTATCCAAACAGGCCCACATGGGGCCTGGATGCAGAGATTAACAAAGGATAACACAGAAAGAGGGAGACCCTGTTTTAATCTTCACTTATTTAGTAAATATAGTACATAATCTAACAATTGGCGTCTGAAGCACAATTTGGTACAAAACAGTGTGTTCATTTCCCATGATGTGATGTAAAATCAAATTCAAAAGCAGTAACGTATTTTAAAGTTACCTGTACACATTCGTACAACATCCAACCAACAGTCACCCATCCAAACTCGCATTCTTACACAAACTAAACACGAAAGAAACAATTACACTTGGTATAACCAACAAAATATCAAAAAATATTAAATTGAATTTGATAGGAAACTGAATAAATCAAGTCAGCTCCTATTCATCTGATTTACAATTCCACCATGCGCTGTTGATCAAGGACATTCTGAGGCTTATGAATGAATACAAAGCCTATGTCTCAAAATAGTTGAAACAATGCTTGTGCACACAAAGAAACCCTAATAATGTAGTAACAAGACTAGTTGACAGTTGCCAACTCGTGTTTCGGCAATCACAAGGATGGTGCACCCATGGGTCACAAGTGGCCTTCTTCAAGGAAAAAGAAGAGCATGGATGTTGGTAATGAGGAAGAACAGAGTTATCTGTGGAGATACAGGTATCAGGGTTACAAGGAGAGCAGCACTGCTTATGGGAGGGCACAGGTGTAGGTGTTAAATGAGGCCCCAGTTCAAGGGATGCACCTTCTCCATTGGATGAAGGCATTTGCGTCAGCTGCGTACACGTCTGTCCCTCAGCAAGCCGGCTGTACCGGTAGAAACGCACCTGTCCGTGATCGCAGGCTGTGTAGGCTCGATCAAAGAGCGGCCGACGATGGAATCAGGTCTGATCCTGGTTAGTTGTAGTTGTGTAGTAAATGGTCACACAACCTGCAGGCATCGGTAGCATGCCCTTCTGTGAATCTGGCAGTGGAGTTTTGGGGAGTGCTGGTAGGCAAGCCGGGAAGGAGTCAAGAGCTTGCCAAAGGAGACAGGAAAACCAAACAACCTTTCATATGCACTGTGTCAACCAGATGCAAGCTCCTGCCACTCAGTATCGATTGACAGTGAACTGTCATGTCTGGGACTGCATGTTTACAGTAGTCAACCCCTGCAGTGGGACCCCATTCATAAGGTACGCATATGTGGTTTGCATGAGCCAGAAGGTCTGGTCTTGCCACACCTTCAAGGGAGACCTGCCACTTTAATCAAGAACCTCAGAGTACTCCATTAACCAGAGCGGCCCTTTGATCTTCGACAGGAAGATGGGTGGGATTTAGTATTACATGTCTTCACCTGTTTACCTTTTCTGTGGCAAATCATTATTTATGATTGGTTATTATCTCACACATACTCAGGATTGTTGGTGGGGTCCCAGGATTGGTTCATTAAGGTAGGCTTAGCCTACACCAATCACTGTGGTCCATTTGGCCTTAAAAGAGGGCAGAAACCCGACTTTGGTAGATAATCTGAAGGCTTAACCAGAAGCAGAAAGACAAACTCATCACTGGACCCTGGCTGAAGGTATAGTCTGCCTTACAACTTCTGCCAGTGAAGGAAGGCCAGACCCCCAAGAGGGAAGCAAGATTCTTCCCCTAAACATCTTCCAGGGAACAGAGGGAGATTCTGAATCCAGAGGAACCTCCAGCAGCTCCAGAACCGGTACCAAGCCAGCACACAGCGTGCCCTGCCAGGCTCTACAGCAAGCTTCTTAGGTGGGAAGTGCCAGAGAGTCTTTAAACCTGAAAACAAGGACAAGGCCGCTGCCTGCAACACACTCCTCGGCTTTGGGCTGTCCGTCTTAAAAGATGACAAACCCAGTGAAGAAGTTGGGGGAAGTGCCTAGACAAGCATCTACTGCTGTCCGCCTTCAAGGACAATTTCCAGCCAGTCAATTTCCTCAAGCTACAACCGACTGCAATGCTGACCATTGTCAAGCCGCAATTGATTAAAGACATCTGAGATGTCTTGACCAGTGGTTCAGAACCGCCGATCAGCACTGAGACAAAGATTCCCGACACCGAGCCACTGTGTAGGACAGTCTGCAGCCATTTGTCCAACTTCGCTCGCTGATCCGTCTTGCCGCCTGATACCCGCAGCACGCTCCCTCTTGAATTCTGTCACAGAGGCCTGGAAAGTGCCCTGAAGCTAACTCAACCCCTTCGAGCAGCAAGAACACCTACAAGCACAATGTACATTGTGGTTCTGTCCCCCAGGCCCTTCTCAGAAGGCCACTAGAGACATTTTCAGACCCATTTCTCCCTTTGTGCTGAAGCCAAGTACCCTTGAACTGTTACGATTATTAACTACACCGACCACCCTCCTTTCAGTATCCAGATTACATCCCCTTTCCTTCTTTGAAACTGTCCTCTGCATTCCTTTCAGGGTGGGTTGCATTTCCTAGTGTTGCTAGAACTGTCTGTTGTAATAATAATTAAGTATATATTTGTATACAACCTTGACTGGACAGTCCCATTTATCAATGGGTAGTATAGTTTTGCTGTTTTGCAACTAACCAATGACTACAACGACTAAATTGGAGACTTGAGGGTATTCTTAGGGACCACTCCTAGCAATCCCTCCTATTCAAAACTGATGTATACTCAAATTGTGTTTGGGTGGTCCCATGTCTTGTTAGGTTATCACTACACTGACTAGCTTAGGGAGCCAGCCTTGTGGTGGAATCACTTGCACAAATGCATTTCCTTCTGTGCAATCCGTTAGTAGGAAAATATTTCATTAATTATTAAAAACATTTTAAAACATGAACATGCTTCAATTATTTACCACATTGACATGGTTAAGTGGATTATTATTCTGTAGTGCATGTAGATAGATATTTTCTTAATCTCTTTTAAAACATACTATTCTTATTTTGTGTAGAAAATGACTACAATTATTGTCACTGTTCAGTTTCAAACTCCATTCAAACTTCATACATACATACATACATTCATTAATCTTCACATTCATTGTGGAGATTATCCTGCCGTTCCATCCACGTTACCAAATTTGGACAAGGAGGTTTATAATTAGCTTGTGTTTCCAATCTGTTCGGATCCCTTCTGGTGTACTGGAGGAGTGGGGCTGATTGATGGTTTAGAAACCGATATTCATCCTTGGACCAGTGGTGCCCCGGAAGTTGATTCGTCACACGGTGGTTATGAATAGTTCAAAGCTGCTCCATCTATCAATGTGCAATGCTGCAAAGTCACCCTAATGCTGACACTTATGCCCCTATATGGGTCCTGCAATGTCTGTGCACCTAGTGTAGGGGAAAACCAAAGACAAATAGAGTCTGTCACAAGTTTAAAATGAAGAAGCATTGCTTCATTCATGTGTTGCGCTCCTCACCAGCTAGTGTTTACCTGCTCCCTTAAGAGACGGCAACCGACACATTGCATAGAGATGTGCACATAGTAGGAACGCTCTTGTGAACTGGCCTCAAAGGCCGACTTTTGAATAACCTTAAGACAACAGCAGGAAATGCAAAACACTCAGACCTAATAAATCATGGAACTGCATATCTAAATATCAGAAGGTCCCAAGTGTGTCAGAAATGTGATTACGCAAGCAAGGGAACACAGCCTGTGCTACTGAAATATTTATTTTAAACCTATGAAAGTCAGGTGAATTATCCTGTGAGTTTATAGAATGTTGCTATGTTCTCAAGAGAAGCACCTTTCTGCAGCACACAGAGAAATTGCCCAAATGTAAATTCTAAATTTGGTACAAGGGAATACATGTTTTAAAAGATGACATTTTATTTCAACTGTCAACTGCAGATATATTCAAAGTTACACATTAATTGTCAAATTGACCAGGCAAAATGTAGTGTTTTGTACTGGCTTACATGTTGTAAATGCAATAGAAGTGTTGCATCAGAGAATAACATAGCAATGACTCTTAGTCATTATGAGCATGAGTGCATCCCTGTTAAGCAGCCTTTCCATGCACACATTTCCAAGAGGTGATGGAAGAAGTGCAGTGGTCGGAAAACCTTGCCGTATTGTCTTAAGAATCCCCTTTCTTGAACGCAGCTTCTATATCTCGCAGATATAGAAGCTGCGTTCAAGAAAGTGTATTATTGAGTGAATACGACAAAGTTTTCCACCACCTCTTGGAAATCTTTGAAGGAGCATTGGATCAAAAATGAAAATGCTGTAATTATGATCGAGATCTTTTTGTGCAAATGAATAACCTTGACAAAATCCACACATTTGGCGAAACATTAGCACATGCAAAGGTGTAGGTTGTTGTATTTCTCGATTAGTAATTAGATCTGAAAGGTGGCTGTTACATTTCTTAATTAAGTTACCTGATTCAACAGATTTGTGCAATTCTCAACCAGCAACCTGATTTATGTTTTATGATTTTGTATTTTTCATTTGGTGACTCGGTCTTTGCAGGTTCTGCACTAAAAACCTAATTTAGCAATCAATAATTTGTGATAATAAATACACCTGGTCAAACATTCAGATTGATTGATAGAACTCGAGTTATAATTTAATTATTTGAGATCTCTTTTCCTATGCGCAAAGTCACCTTCAGGGAATTCTTTAAACATTGTTTTTCTAATCCAAATTTGCAAAATAAGAAAATGCTTGTTTTAACCTGCACGTAAATTACATGCACACAGGCTAGAAACTCACAACCCCACATTCATACAGGGGGGCCGGGGGGCAACTGATATAAATAAGTGTACATGAATGCCATTTCTTATGCTACTTTTCTCTGATATCACTACGTGATTTTGATACTGTGGAGAATAAAATCTTCTGGAGTTGCTATTTATTGGCTGTAGTTGATTTTGTGTAAATGTTAACTGAGAAGATCTTTATTTTATTGGCTAAGCGGCATTATGGTCATAGAAATGAGCACTGCTTCGAGGCAGTGTTGTATTATTTAGAAGCAAAGAAAGTTATAAAGATATTCTCTATGCGTTATGGTGATTTTGATTAAACACGAGTCACAGGCAGGTTGACCTCGATTGTGTAGACAAGCCCATGTAACATATAGCTGATATATGATGGCCACTTCCCCTGCATGAAGTAAAGGGACCACCTTTTATTGTACCAGTATTTCAATAAATGACACACACAGCGTGTCTTTTATCCCTGAATTGTAGTGTGGAACTGTATAGTAGTGAAAGGTAAATGTGTGATGGCCATTTAGTAGAAAGGATGCCATAAGCACAAAATATATCTACACTACTGACCCAAGTTACACCTCAGAGGCAATGCCTAATAAGATGGCAACATTCATGACCATCCTCGTTTGGGTTGAGAGCAAGTCTGTTTTCCACATGGTTTCTCCAAGAGAAACATTTCCAGTGCTTATGTGTAATTCTGGTCGTTGAGCCTCGATCCATCACTTTCCGGCGTTGCAATCTCATCTGCTCACACACAACCTTACACTACAAGGTGCTGCCCCCATGTCCCCAATGCAGCCTCTTATGTGCAGGCACTCATTTTCCCGTTTCCCAGACTGTCCAATCATTGGCCATGTGCGGACTCACACCTCCATGTAGAGCTGTATATGCCCTTACACTGCAAACATATCCCAGCTGTATCCTCATGTGCCCTGTTAATTCTTTAAATTGCCAGCTATGCTCTGGACAGTATCTCATACCCGTATGCAATGCCACATGTGGAAACCCAATGTGGCATCATATGCACAAGTACTTCCTCACACGTGAATGTACAGCCTCACTTACCTCCGCGCACCTTCAAAGCCCATGAACAGGACTGGTTCCCCACATAAAGTGTCACGTGCCCAGCTGTTGCCACAAATGCCAAGAGCACCAGCACATTCACAGGTGCAGCCTCACACATCCAGGAACTGCCTTCCTGTGGCAGGCATGTGATAACGTGCTCCGGTACAGCCTTATTTGCCCATGAGCTGACTGACATGGCTGTGTGTGGTCCCATATGTTGATATTGTGTGCTCCTGTTCACCCTTATATGCCCTGATGCTAGTTATATGTGAGGTGCAGCCTAATGCCTTACAACTGTCACAATTCAACTGGCACAACACCAAATGACTACAGGCAGTCTCACATTGGACAATTGTGGCCTCATCTGCCAGGTCCAGCATCATATGCACAAACACACACACGCGCGCACACACATGGACACAAAAACACACACATGCGCGCACGCAGTCACACACACAAACACATACTACAATTTCATGCTTAATTCCAGAGCCATATGCACTTGTACTACATCATATACCAAGGTATAATCTCACATGCATTTCTGTAATACGTCATGTGTGACCATGTAGGTACTACCATCATATATCCTGGTACACCCTTACCTGCTCACAAACAATGTTGGGGAGCGGGGCGATCGTCCCAGGCCCCCAAGAGGTTTGGAATGCGTCAGAAGCCTGAGTGTTTTGTAGATGCTTGGGGAAGTTGTAGGGGGTTGGGGATGTTGATAGAAGCTGTATCATGGGTAGGCTTTTGCACTAGGATGAAACGCCATCTTAGAATATATCAGCCATCTTTAAATCGAGATCTGGTGCTGCACTGCATTAAGGAATGTAGGACCGATCAATGAACTTAGAGATGTGCGTGTAAACGCATGGCCAGGTTGCAACTTAGATAGCAGTGAGAAAAATCTAATCTGCCGACAGTCATAAATCTCTCTTTGTCTCATACTATTAACATTCATATCCCAGAAGGAATGTGCCCTGCAAGGCCATGAGGGGGCAGAGAGCTCCCGGTGAGCAGCTATGCCACGAGAGGGAGGACACGAGCCTCCGACCTGCACCGGTCCAAACTCTAAATTATAGTGCTCAGATGCCCCTCTCCCAAGACCCCAGCATTCCAATGTACCAGCCAGCCCCAAGACCACCGACCAATCGATCAGAGAGAGCAGAAAGTAGGGGCAGACTGCCCCACCCTCAGCTCATGTGGTTTGTGCTGCAAGGTGGGGAAAAGTAACACATGAACCCAGGGTGGGAAGATTTGGATGAGCGCAGACACGTCTGGAATTGAGCTTGTGTTTGCAAGTTAGTGTGACCTCGAATGTATCCTCTGCACCCAAGTCTGCGGTACCAGGTGCACATTAGGCCGTAGATGGAGAATTTTATGATTTGCGCTTATAATTGCTGATTAGGAGCCTGGTGCCCAGTGACGTGCAAAGAAGAACCCCACGTGGAAGAAGACGGACAGGGGGAGCTGGAACCAATGACCTGGTATCCCTTACGGAGAAGGCAGTGTATTTATAGGATCGCACCAACCGGCCACCTGGATTTGTAACTCATGCAATGTACGTCACTTATGAGGCTGTGTGCCTTTATAACTTCTTGCTTATGCTGTTTTCGTCAGAGCACTCCGTGGCAGCAGAGTCCTTTGCTGGTGCATCTTTGTCTTTTTTTATGGAAATAAATCTTTTTCTCCTTGCAAGAGTTGTGCTAGGCCTTTTTCCCCAAGTGGGTTGTATTCTTTCTGGTGTGAGCGTTGAGGGGCTGCTCTACAACAACCATCATATGTCCAACTACTGCCATCATCATCATCATCTGCCAAGTACAGGCGTATGTTCCTGGATACCACCATCATTGTGGCAAAGTTCGGCTTCATATGCCAACATAAAGACACAATGTGCATTGAAACAAATATGCACATAAAACAATGCCTCTAAAGTGGTTATGGAACATTTAATTTACACAAAAAGCACAAAACCAGAAAATGAGCTACGCAATAAAGTATTGGGCACCAGGAGGATGCATGTAATCACCTGCACACTGGAGAGATAAAACCTGAAACATTAGGCTATTGAGTACATTCAAAACAGGAGATGCAAAATGCACCAGTTTACAATGGAACCTAATTCCTAAACATGCAACGAGGCCCCCATTTGTCAAACAAATTATCCTGTTAACCAGGGAAAACAGACTATGCTACAGAAATTTTAAAACAATAACATTCCAGTGGTAGGATGCTTTCAAGTGCTCTGAATGGTGCCCTCATGCAATTCTTACTGCATATCAAATGAAGGACAGACATTTTCATTCTTGCAGAGTCATTTAATTTAATCTTTTCTTTCTCAAACAATTGCCAGATTATTGTAGAAAGATTATAATAATATACTGAACTTAAATATTACCCTGCAGTATAATATGTAAAAAAGCAGTGGTTCTCTTGTGTTGTTTTGAATAACATTGGTGTTTGATTCAGCCTGAAATTGTGCCAACTTCAGGTTGACATGGGTTTCAGCTCTGTGCCCAAAAAATACTCCCACTTTTAGGAGTCCTCGAGGGGAGAATGTTAGAAAGATTATATAAAATTCTAAATATGTGAAATCTGTGGGCTTCACACAAGGTTGTCCTCTAGAGGGAACAGATGTTCGGATTTACAAGCCTTCAAACTGTTTCATTCCACTTACCACCATTAAAACCCAACATGTGTGTTGGTCTAATGCAGTAAGAACAAAATGACTAGTCATCCTACTTCAAATCCATCACTCCCCGAATCCATTATACACTTTAGTTTACTTATGCATTGTGCCAAAGCACGGAGCCCTACACACAGTTTAAATGCAGGACATGATTCCAATATTACATTTTGCTTAGAGGAAGTAATTATGATTGTAATTCTGTAGCCATATGACTAACAGAAAAATTAAAGGGTGCTCTGGGAAGCTAAGACTCTACTCTTTGTTTTGCATTGGATAACATTTTTAATAATTCATAAAATGTAAACAATTCATAATTGTGTTAAGCAATAGGCCAAATAGTATGTTGCATATCTAAGGATGTGCCTGAAAGCACAGATTCCAACCATTTTGGTTTCATCGAGTTTTCATTTTGCTGCCCCTACATTATATAAAATAAATGGTTTCACATTTAAAGTGTTTAGGAGTAGATTTGGTTCTCACCTTTTTTTTTTTTAACACACGCATAGAATTTATTTTCATCATTTATATTCATCCAATGAAGATTGGGGGTGTATTCAAAAGGAGTGTCAAACTATGAGATAGGCTAATTGAAGAACTTGGTCAATCACATTGTGTGACATAATTATGGTATAAAATGGGAATTTTGGGACACTTTAAAAATAGCGGGAGCACAGAGGAGAGATTCTGACACTTAAGAGTTGTGGGAAAGAACACCACCTGGTCCTATTTGATGGATTGAAATGAGAGACCAAACTTAAGGGTTAAAAATGGGTAAGGTTTCTGTTGCCGGGGTTGGTTCCTGTCCACAAGGAAACCTGCAGAAATTAACTTGAATGTGACGCAGTCTCCTCTGGAAGCACATACAAGTTTCACCTGGCTCCATGCCTCTAAAGACTAGTGAAAACAAAGTGCAATGTCAATTCAATCCACCTTGAAATACCTTTCTGAGTTGTGTGCGGGATGATATGGCTAGCGTGTATGTGCATTGGGCATACTTCTCTTTAAAAATCATAATCTCATTTAATTTCTCCCAAAATATTTTCATAATAATAAGGAATGGGAGATGAGAGCAAGTTTAAAGATGGCTTTTTTATTCGCAAAAAAATGGTTCAAATGTAAGTCCCATACAACCCCTTGTTCTAAAATTGCACAGTGACATTGGAAGGTGATTCGAAAGGGGAGGGGTATATATAAGTTTTCAATATAATATGAAAACCATTTGCTCAGGTTTGGTGGGTGAGTGAAAAAAGTCTGTGCATTCCCAATTGAAAACATTACTTCTCTAACCCAAAACCTGCAGAATTCCAATGCAAGTTGTATTGTGAGCCTATTTTAAACCATAAAATGCTAATGTTATTGGGGAAAGTAACAGGTCTTGCCTCATTTGCAAATGTGACTATAATTGTAGTTTGGAGACAATTTTGTGAAGTAAGGGATTTTGATGCACTGACCGACGTACAGTAGAATTACAACTAGAATGTCTGGTGTTATTCAGAACTTACGAGGTATACAGAGTTGATGACGGAAATGATCATGCCATGCAGGCAGGTTAATTTCCTTTTCTGTAGACGAGTTGCGTAAACCATGGTATAACAATGCGGTGACTTCCTCTGCATAGAAAGTGGGGAGCACCTTAGGTCCTCT
Organism: Ambystoma mexicanum; assembly: GCF_040938575.1. Taxonomy (NCBI): domain Eukaryota; kingdom Metazoa; phylum Chordata; class Amphibia; order Caudata; family Ambystomatidae; genus Ambystoma; species Ambystoma mexicanum. The sequence goes on from NC_090926.1 coordinate 901,478,699, forward strand.
AGTTAAATTAGGGTTTTGAGCAAACCACCTTTTTCTTGCCCACAATTGTGGGGTGGCACAGTATTTCAGGAGGTATGAGATTGGGGTTCCCACTTAATGAGCAGCCCGAATGTTAACATATTAATACAAATGTGTCTTACATGTTCTAAGCTGTGATCCACAATTTGTATACAGGCGCCAACAGCAAACATTTTACTCACAGAGTTACCATATGGCATACAAACTGGGCGCAACAGATAAACAAATGTTCTTTCACCAAACCGTTACACTGATCCAATTCTACTAAATGCAGAGCTTTTTACCCTATCTTATATCTGTGAGCTGCGAACAGAGAGGTGATAAGGTTAGTAATCAGAGGAGGATTACCTACCTACCTGGCACAAAACCACATTAAACATAATGTACAACTGCAAACGCTGATAAAACCTTCTTATCATTATTTCAATACTGGCGTGTCAAGCGCTCTTGAAATATCACCGGGGTAGAGGGGGCTTTTGAAGCAGTTCAAGCCTTTTATAGCACAGAAAGGAGTGTTTTCTCCTGCGGAGAGTGCACTCTTCGCTGCACTACTCAAGCCATGCAGGGCGATGAACAGAAAGCAGGGTGGAGGGGTTCCTATAGACACATCTTCTGTTTACTTTCCCAAAGTATGAATGACAGAAAGTTGGTTATTCGTGGTAGTTCAAAGGGTTTGACAAACGTGTATGTATATTGCAGTATTTAATGTGAAGAGGGTTGCATTATGTTAGAGTTTTAAAAAAATCAATGGGCCTCATCACAAGCCCGGTGGTAACCGTGCCGGTAAAACCGGCAGGTTGCGGCCGGACTTCCACATTTTACCGGTGCCCGACTTCCCGGTAACACTGTACACGTTCCGACCAGTAATTTTAATCCCCATCCCCATTTGAGTCCGATATGGGAATGGGGATGACGGAAGCACCGGCATCAGTTAATAATGAAAGTCTGCAGGCAGGTGCCGTCCCGCGCACCAGGTCGGACGCTGGCAGGCGGGACGCAGCACCTGCCTGCAGACTGGTAGTGTGCCGGTCCGGTAAAAACGGTTGTTGCCAAACCGGCACACTTGTAATGAGGCACAATATCTTTTACTGAATAAAAAAATCAAAACAAATGAGGGAATTTTGCTTTCATCTGAAGCTCTGGTGCACTGTGTCTCTGGTCACTCTGCAAGCCACCCTCCCTGCTCCTCCGAATTGTATCTTATAATTCTGCTACTGTCAGACTTGTCAAGGACTTGAATTCAGATTCTTTCCCGCCCTGGGCTACAGGGTGGCCCTAAGACCAAAGAAGCACGGACAAAACCCAATAGGGCTGGCTTTGTAAATGTAGGTTTCCTTTGTGCAGAGCAGACCTTTGAATGAGAAAACCACAGACGACAGTAACAAGGTAAAATAATACACAAAAGAGTAAACCACAAATGTGCCAAACAGCAGGGAAGCAAAACATGTTTTTAAAAGCATCAGGCACAAACCTGCCCCCAACTAAGATGGAGGCACTCGCTGCTACAAATCAGCCAATGCTTTAAAAGAGCTTTCAACAGGAGGCGCGTGTGTTACACCATGGCACAGCTGACTGGCATCAGGGCCCTTCTCTAAAACGTATCTTCAAGTGCTCTGGAAGAGAGGCAACGCTGTATACTGCCGTATCTAAAAAAGACCATCCAAATGCAAATAGCGTGCATATGTTTGTTGTTGCGATTCCTTAATCTCCACCCACCCCGTGTGCTCACCCTACCATGCTCTCTTTCTCAGTCTATTACAGTTAAGAGTACAGAAACCGAGTTCAAGACACATATGGCATGTTGGAGAATGAAATATCACTGCAGTGTTTTTGCCCTTGGCAATTGTTCCAGTGGATTGCATTGCTTCATGTGGGAGGATCAAGACATTAGGATAGGATTTTTTTCATGGACATTTGTTAAGTCAGATTCACTTTCAGTCACTTCCGGAATCACTGTATATTGCCCAACCTTCAACGGCCTTCTGTGGTTCCATTTGACTTTGTAGCATATGTCAGTTTCATTCAATGATTAAGAAACATTTATTTTCGTGCACATATTTCAACGGAAACATGATATCGGGCTGATTTCTTTAGTAACACAGCACATGTTGTATAGGGGACAGAAAAATAACAACTATCCGTTCAAATGAAAAATAATAAACATTCCATAACTATTGAACTGGGCTACTGGTTTTCCCCCCCAGTGCCAAGGCCTTTTTTGGCGATTTCGGTATTTCACCATGCAAAGACTTCTAACATTTTCTTCATCATTAACCCCTTAAGTGCCAAGGACGAGTTATCTCGTCCTTGGCACTGGGGAGGTAATCGCAAGGACGAGATACCTCGTCCTTTGCACTTAAGGGGTTAAGCCTTCTGGAGAAACAAAACTGTTTGACATGTACACAAACAGAACGGTTGCTTCAAACATATTCACGCAGAATGCCTCAACTGCTCCTTGCTGGGGCCGGCATACCAGATTATGGTCTAGCCTAGGGAAGATCACTCCCATCCAGCCGTGTGCACTAATGCAGGGACATTCTTGAGAGTTATATGAGACGCTTCAAAAAACAGCAGACTGTGAAGATTCAATCAAGGTCCAGTCAGCGGGAGAATATTTCTGTATTCGGAGCCCACCATTCAGCAGAGCTGTTCGAAAATCTATTTTACAATGTTGCCACTTAAACTCCTCACAAGAATCCTACCCACCAGAAAAGGACCCATTCAATAAACTCCTCCCAAGAATCCTACCCACCAGAAAAGGACCCATTCAATAAACTCCTTCCAAGAATGCTACTCACAAGAAAAAGACCCATTCAATAAACTCCTCACAAGAATCCTACCCACCAGAAAAGGACCCATTCAATAAACTCCTCCCAAGAATCCTACCCACCAGAAAAGGACCCATTCAATAAACTCCTCACAAGAATCCTACCCACCAGAAAAGGACCCATTCAATAAACTCCTCCCAAGAATCCTACCCACCAGAAAAGGACCCATTCAATAAACTCCTTCCAAGAATGCTACTCACAAGAAAAAGACCCATTCAATAAACTCCTCACAAGAATCCTACCCACCAGAAAAGGACCCATTCAATAAACTCCTCCCAAGAATCCTACCCACCAGAAAAGGACCCATTCAATAAACTCCTCCCAAGAATCCTACCCACAAGAAAAGGACCCATTCAATAAACTCCTCCCAAGAATCCTACCCACCAGAAAAGGACCCATTCAATAAACTCCTTCCAAGAATGCTACTCACAAGAAAAAGACCCATTCAATAAACTCCTCACAAGAATCCTACCCAATGGTCGAAGTGAGCAAGCGCGGTCAGGAGCCGTGCTCCTCTTCTTTTTTAAATGACCTTTTACAACTCCTTTACTTTTATTTTAATAAGAAACCGTTCCGGAAAGGTTTTGTTTTAAAATAAAATTGTAGGAAGAAGTTGAAACTTGCAGGTGCAAGTGTCTGGGTGTGTGTATTGTGTGTGGGACGGGGCGTGGTGATGGGGTTTGTGGGGAGCAGGGCAAGTCAGCAGGGAACATAGTACCATTACTTATTTTCGTACACTTCGACCACATATCCTACCCATCAGGAAAGGACCTATTCAATAAGCTCCTCCCAAGAATCCTACCAACCAGAAAATGACCCATTCAATAAACTCCTCCCAAGAATCCTACTCACAAGAAAATGACCCATTCAATAAACTGCTCCCAACAATCCTATCCACCTGAAAAGGACCCATTCAATAAACCCCTCCCAATAATCCTACTCACAAGAAAAGGACCCATTCAATAAACCCCTCCCAATAATCCTACTCACAAGAAAAGGACCCATTCAATAAACTCCTCCCAAGAATCCTACCCACCAGAAAAGGACCCATTCAATAAACTCCTCCCAAGAATCCTACTCACAAGGAAAGGACCCATTCAATAAACTCCTCCCAATAATCCTACTCACAAGAAAAGGACCCATTCAATAAACTCCTCCCAAGTATCCTACACACCAGAAAAGGACCAATTCAATAAACTCCTCCCAATAATCCTACTCACAAGAAAAGGACACATTCAATAAACACCTCCCAAGAATCCTACCTACCAGAAAAGGACCCATTCAATAAACTCCTCCCAAGAATCCTACTCACAAGAAAAGGAACCAGTCAATAAACTCCTCCCAAGAATCCTACCCACCAGAAAAGGACCCATTCAATAAACTGCTCCCAAGAATCCTACTCACAATAAAAGGACCCATTCAATAAACTGCTCCCAAGAATCCTACTCACAATAAAAGCACCCATTCAATAAACTGCTCCCAAGAATCCTACTCACAAGAAAAGGACCCATTCAATAAACTGCTCCCAAGAATCCTACTCACAATAAAAGGACCCATTCAATAAACTCCTCACAGGAATCCTACCCACAAGAAAAGGACCCATTCAATAAACTCCTCCCAAGAATCCTACCCACAAGAAAAGGACCCATTCAATAAACTGCTCCCAAGAATCCTGCTCACAATAAAAAGGACCCATTCAATAAACTCCTCACAAGAATCCTACCCACAAGAAAAGGACCCATTCAATAAACTCCTCCCAAGAATCCTACCCACCAGAAAAGGACCCATTAAATTAAACTGACAGACAAACTTTAAAAGACAAAGCAAGTTCACAGCCTGCTCGACTGGCTACTTGCAGACACGCACCAGCGTGACAAGGCCACAGCTTGATCTAGTACCTCCATGGCAGCTAGAGAACCCTGCCACAAGAGTTGGGCCACTCTTCTGCTGCTACATCAGCAACCTAGAGCAGAGAGACACTGCCAATCCCTGCTTCACTCAGGCATTCAATCAAGCCTTATCTCTCCATCACTACACCACAGGTTTACAGACTGTGGGGCTGTGATAAGTCAATGTCACAAAGGGAATTACTGCAAAACTAAGGTTAAGCTTCAAACATTTATTTTATTTATATACATGGATGAACAGTGCTCTTTGGATCGCAAAAGAATGTACAATAGCTAAGATATCAGCTTTGCCAGGAAGCAGTGAGCTACTTGCAATGGGGTCAGCTTCAGCCTCATTCTGACTAGGTTGTGGTGAGGAGTAAATGGAACAGTCAACGGGGACAATACAAGGTGGACTTGCATAAAGGACAAAACAACATTGGACATTTTTAAGTGCAGGTAGGTGGGACGGCCAGCTGTGTTAGGGATGTGACCATGATGGAAGAAATGTTAGGTTGCAGGCAGCGAAAGTGAGGGACAGAGAGCAGGTTAGAGGAGAGGATAAAATGTTAGCCTGAAGGCAGATGCGAGGTAGGTTAAGAGGATAGCTTGGAGGCGAGGAGGTAAGCTTTCAATTTGGTCTTGAACAAATCGGTGTGCACTGTTTCTCAGCTGTCCAGGGGAGGAGTATGCCATTGGAGCAAGAAGAGAGAAAGAGCAGTAGCAAGAAGCAGCACAGGCAGGGCAAGGAACCAGAAGGGTAGTCGAGGAGGCAAGGCACAGCTTATCAGAAGGCTTGTAGAGTTGGACGAGGAGGATAGATACAGTGGTGCCTTACCGTGGCTAGATTTCTGAACCCGGAGAAGAAATGTAAATCTGAAAGGCAGATGGCAGCCATAGGCAAGCATAGGGGAACTCCATGCACAGGGGCCGTAAGTGAGAGCTATAGGCGATAAAGCAATGGCATTGTAGCATAAATAAATAAGCCAACATTTGTGATATAACATGCCGAGTTTGAATCTACGTCTGCATGTCGGAAACAAAATAGCAAAATTAGATTTCAGGATGAAAAGATCGCACCCGCAATGTCGGTCGTTTGCTCCCGGCCCTCTCCCGGTTCTTTTCCGGGTGGTCCCTCCCGCACTCCCTGCCTTTGCTATGCAGGCCCCTTCATCCCTCTCACCCCTCACCCACTTACCTGCTGGGGGCTCTGGCTGCATTTCGTTTCGGTCTGCAGGCCATGGAGACGGGTGCCCGATGCACAGCATGTCGCACATCTGTCCGGGTCCTTCCGTCTCTGCGGCAGGCAGATCACGGATGCAGAGGTTTGCTTTTGGCGGAAGCATCTGAGAAAGTAGCACTTTAATTGTGCTGCAAAACGAGAGGAACACACGGCCTTTTTAAAGTAAATTCCAGTCCTTTGGGAGCTAAAGCCATCCCCCTGTTACAAGCCGTTTCTGCTCAACTTCCAGGCCCTCGTCACCCAGAGCGAGCAGGACAACAAATGCCATAGAAAACTGCCTGCCTTTGTTATTTTGAAAATATGTGGAGCCTCTTAAATATTCCATACAACTTGCCTTCGGGCAGGGACGTCATTTCACCAAAATGCCAGGGGTAGCGGAAGTGACATCACACGACCCTTGACCCCCTGGTGACATCACAGGACGTGATGTCATTTGATCCCACCCCAAAGTGATATCGCGGGATGCGATGGAACGCGACCTTTCACCCGTTGACCAAACAGGAAGTGCTATCGCATAGCATTGTACACTACAAAAAATATGGTTACGCTATCACTATAATGTGATGTACATTTCATACAAGAATGGATCGCCATATGTATCGTTAAGATCAGTGTGTATAGGTCCATGTTACCAAATTACTGTGAATGGAAGCAGATGTCCATGACCAAATGATGATGTGTTGTTATATAGCACTTATGCTTAAGCGCTTTATATAGAAAAAATATACACCCAATATCACCCAACCTGTGTTGGCACTCATGTATCGACCTCAGAAGGATGAAAGGCTGATTTGAGGCATTTAAGAACAGACTAAATCAGTGACTCACCCCCTGAAGTGTGCCTGAAATAAACCTTTAATGAGTATCAATTATTGTATAGAATTCCAGAAAGACACTTTATTTGGTATTCCTAATCTTTCTTATTTAGGGTCAGTGCTGAAAGTGTTAGACTTGTGTCACTCCTTTTCTTCTTTTTCTTCTTTTTTTAAGGGGCTTTAACAAGAAAGCCAGTCACTCCAGAAGTACAGTGCCACATGGTGCTGGCCACAGCCCATGAGCTTGCATTACAACAAAAAAAAAATCAAAAAATCTTTTTTTTTTCCATTTTTTTTCTAGAGGTCGCAAGGGTGACCACAGAGGTCGCAAGGGAGACCTCAGAGGTCACAGTTGCGACCTCTGGCGACCCCCAAATGACGTCCCTGCCTTCGGGCCCCCACCCCCGCCACTATTTTCTTTGCAATACAGGTTGAATTAAGCCTTGTCGTTGGTGTGGCAGGCCACAATTCAACCTTTATAAAACTTTGTATTTAAAATGCATGGGTAGATAAGACAAAAAAATCAATTTCAAAGTCATTCTTTTTTTATGTTGGACTCTGGGATGGAGGGGATGAATAAAGGCTGGTGCATTGCTTAGTACTGGGAAAGACCTTGGTTGGACACATTTCCATTCATAATGTACTAAGGGATGTTCCATATTACATTCCAGTACTTGTAGGCCAGTGCGTACAATGGAAAAGGTAAAACAAGCAAAGGAATGCAGGCACGGAATCATCTGCTAGAAGGCATGGACTGCTTGAAAAGTGCCTGCCCCAACTATGTCGCTGCCGGATATAGTGCCACTAAATATGTGTGGGAAATATCGTTTGGGGCAGAGGCTATAATATTTTGGGGGTTCACAGGAAGATCTTGGGTCGGGGAAAGGAAGAGAAATCAGGGTAAAGAGGAGACGAGTAAAAGATGGGAGCACGTGTCTTCTCCCATACAATGCAGAGCTGTAACAAAAAGTGGACACGACATTTGAGCCACGATATTGAATGTCACAGAAAGGTGATATTGACCCATTTTAACATCACGCCAGACCGTGGAGAACTTCAAACTGCTGCACATGCCATGGGTGCCGATTAAAAGCGCCCCCTCGCTGCTGTGTTCCAGTCAGAACCTTAAACACAGGCAACCTACCTTGCCTTGCACTTTCAATGATTACTCATGAAAACAGGTAAGACTCCTCTCGGGGTGTTCATTGTCAGCCTGCATTAGATGGGAAATCATGGTAAGCCCCGCCCATTGGTGGTTTGTAAGAGTTTGGAAACTTTATAGACTCCAGTTTGCTGGCTTAAGTCGAGCCTTGGCGTGATGGATGTATGATCAGGTAATATGGCGGGTCGTCATGGGCCACAGAAGTTGCCCGACAGGGCCAGTGAAAGTGTAATGGGCAACACAATCATGGCCGCACTAAACACAAACTGCGCCCCGACATTAACTGGTCACTCGGCCTACACAGGGCACACAGGACTACCAATGAACAGCAAACACATGAGCTAGTCAAGCAGAACCTATGCTTGAAACAGCGAACAGTTTACGTTTTGTGATTGGCGGGTGCTTTTTGCTTCCCCCATTTTTGTGGAAGGCGAGTGCAGTCTGAGAAGGACTTGCTTAATGTCTGCCACCCCTTCTTCTGCCAGTGAATACAGAAAAGGTTAAGGTTGATCAGAGCATGGCTGAGCGTCACCAATCAAGACCAATAGTACCGCTCCAACATACACCCAGAACAGACATGTTCAGAGTGGCATACGATTCAACACATGTGATCAGTACCCGCCTCCTTCCCTGAGAGAAAGCGTTCACTTGCTACTCCACCACAAAGCTTGTGTGTCACTTTTGGACGGATGCAATCACAGTGCACAGGTAGAAATCTGCCCGTTATAGCGGTGTCTCATGCACACAGCGGGTGCTGGTTCTCTTTGTATATCACACCAGGCAATGGCATTCTCCTGTGAATGTCTGCCCACTAGCAGGCCATATGCAGCATGCAGATAGATCACTGCAACACTGCCCGAAGGCCAGGGTCTGCAGTGTGGCCTCCTCCTTCTTGCCCTGCATGGACCGATGGCCAGTGGCGGCTGGGGAATATTTCTTGTGGAGAGGCGTTAATATTTTTCCCCAACACAGGGACGAGTGACTGACCCTAGCTAAAGAGCCCTAACTGATGCAATATTCTGTAGTCTTCTCCAGAGGCCATTTATAAAATAATAAGTTGACATTTGGTATTCTGCAACACAATTTTAAAAAATGAAGATAAAATCTATACCATTAGTAATAATTTCTATAGGGTAACAAGGCAGAAAGTCAAATAGATTCCAAGTAACCAAAAAGACACGGGCAGTTTACAACATGTCCATGATGCCTTGGTACACGATATATGCCAGCAATGTCACTGTAAAACACTCATGCCAGTAGGGCCCTCCTCCTCATCCCCACCCCCACACACAGGCTGGTTCATATTCATTCACGCTCATTCAAACTCTCTGCCCCCCCACACACACACATACACTAGCAACACAATAGCAAACCTTTATTTATGCAAAGAGTATCTTTCCATGCAGTTATGTCAGTCTTCTCTCCGTCTGGATTTTGATTGGCCAGCAATGTCAGCAGGATTCAGGAAGGCACTGGCAGGTGATGGGAGCGTGGGGTGGGGTCGGGGAATCCCAAGCAAGTTTACCAGATTACCTCTTACAGCGCACTATTTAACTATTTCGTTATCACCAGGCACAACACTGTGTCCGCGTTAGGTTGGCGGGGAACACAACAATATATAGGAGTGAAGACTGACGTCCTTATTTTCCTGCTCTAAATGCACGTCCCCACCTCTCTTCTCAACTATATTTTGCTTCCTTAACCGGGTCATCCCCACCACCAAGGTGTGCAACCTCGGGATCCTATTTAACAGTGATCTTAGGTCACAAAAATGCAGCACCGCCACAGCAGCTAGAATCGGCCTACTAAGCATGGGAAAAATATACCCTCTGCTTAACTACCACTCCACCAAACGCCTAATCTGCATCCATGTGCTGAGTAGACGATTACTGATCTAGTTTACTCCTAGGACTTCTCTTCACCCTTGTACGCCACTGCCACCACACGCGCGCGCACACATTCTACAACATATGTTGCTCACCTTCCACTCCATCTCACCTCCTCTACACTGTAAGGCTCTCTATGCCTAACCTCTCCCTCTTCAAGTTCCTATTCAAATCTATTTATGACCTAACCCATGTAGGGTGGCTTCTCTGATCTCCCACAATCCCCTCACTTGTATGCTTTGATCTAATTGTTTACTCTAGGTCTCCATTCTCGAACCAACAAGTTTATCCTCCTACTTCGGTTCCTTCTCCCATCTTCAACCCTTTCACTGTATCTGCTACCACTGTTAAAACCACTCCCTAAATGCATGCCTTCAAATCATCACTTAAAGTCCATCCCCTTCTCTGGGAAAATACTTGCTTCTTTTCCACCTGATTGCGCCCCCACTCCCAAATTCCCTATCCTCGTCCTATCTAGAGCCTCCCAGTCCCCTCGCTTTACACTCTGTCTTTTGCTCATTTTCCCCAACTCCCCCTACTTTTGCCCACCAACAGGACAAATGCTCTTTTTCTGTTCTGTGATTATTTGTAAAGTTCCTACTCGCAGTATTGCATGGTCGACTGTCTGATCCTACTTATTATGTGCTTCGGTTCGAAACGCCTTATTTCCCAATTCCCCCAAAAACTATGAAAGAGGGAGCAATTAGAGTAAAGAAGAGCTCAGGGTCCCCGAGCAGCATACAGCAGTTGTAAGAGAAAAGAAGCACCTTGGTTGTGGTTGGAGCCAGGAACACGGCCTGCAAGAATTTAGAAGCTTGTGTCCTGCTGAACGGTTTAAAATCCAAAATCCAACAGATGTTGGTAAAATGCATGGAGTGAAGCATCTAGGACCTCAACATGGAAATAAAAGCCTTCCCGTCACCATAACCAGCATTTCAAGAGATACCACATGACTACTCCCAGAATGGTACTGTACCAAGATCCCTCATTCTGCCCATTGGTTTAGCTGTACCTACAGCTGACGCAGCTCTACTGATTGAAGGAGGCAGATAGTGACTAGTTGATGAGGCATTTTACATCGAGCCTCTCAGTTTTACATCTCTGAAATCATTGGGTGCTCGTAGTCTACAGAGCGCAAATCCCGGAAGCCTGGTTCACAAAAGGTTGCGCACAAAAGCGCACCGTGCTGTGGCCCGGGCTTCTCGGTAGGCACTCTGCAGAGCGCCGAAGGAACCGGGAAATCACCGACTGGAGCCTAGAGCAGGTAAATGGAAGTGTCAGGAGGGGAGGTGAAGGGTGTCGCGTAGCGGGCGGGTGCTTGGACAAGGAAGGGGAGAGGGCAGCGCACAAAAGGTTGTATAGGCGGGACTGCAGCCATAGAATCTAATTTGAAGCCTTGACCTTTTTTGGTGCTTGGGCTGACCCCAGGCAATATCTTGGTTGTGTCCCAGTGAGAATTCTCCTCCCACAGGAAGTGGCAGGTGTAGCGTCACCGACATTACTTCATGTGTATTAAGACCAACTTACACTTAATTTGGTGTCGGAGCATACCATAGAACGCACCCTCTCTGTGAACAGGCATCACTCTTCCCCATTGGGGCCAAATGGTCGCAAAAATGGCAGAAGCCGCACTACAAGTCCACTTTACATTAAGTACATTGACGACCATGCAGAGAAGCCACACAGGGGCCGTTTCTGTGCTGACGTCGTGCGTGTATGCACTGTTGTGTGATTTAATTAGGAGAAACGCCATCAAAGGGGAAGCTCGCAGCTGAAGCCTGCGTGTGAAACTGAACAGCACGCGGGCACTTCACGCAAACATTGTAGAACCAGGTAAGCGCCTTGATGGAAAGCGTGACTGTACAATTAGTTTGCAGGTCAGGAGTTCCAAGATAATTGACAGTTTAATACAATAGTGTTGTTCTCCGATGCGCAAATTTGTCTGCCAGGGGGTCTGCATGTAATACCGCTTTCTTAATTACGTCCTGATCTGACACGCAAACCCGAACCGCCGGAAGCGGAGCTCAGTGGGGTTCACAGGATATACTGCCAGGAAGAGACGTTTCTGATGCAGGGAGAATAATGCATTTATTTAAAGGCATGAAAGCGAAGCAGGATCTTTGAAACAGTGCAGTGGATGCCCTAATGGGTAGTGACTGGAGGGCTACTGTGTATTCAGTTCACGTGTGTTGAGCACAGAGGCCTCCTCTCAAAGGCTTGGCAGAAGAGAGAGATGCGAGTCGTGTTTGGGCTCCATTAGTTGGAGAGGCAGTAAACATCTGCTCCACACGTTGGCCCTGTGTCCTGGGATGTCCCCTGTACCCCAGTGTCCTCAGCTATTGAGTTCAGCCTTGTAATCAGTGGGTACGCTACTTATTTGGCTGGGCACTCCAGGGAAATTGTGTTCAGAGCCCATCCGCTGTCTCCTTTCATGACAGTGCACAGGAGTCACAGTGGTGTTCTCTCCCAAGCCCGATGGGGAGAAGCGTTATCAGAGGGACCAGAATGTACATATTGCATTCATGCAGGCTCTTAAAAACTATCAAACCACCGTAAACACGTTTGGGCTTTATTACGAGCTTGCCGGTATTCGGCAGTAAATCCGCCGGAATACTGGCAAACGCAATTACCGGTATACACAGTAAATCCCCGTTCCATGGAGGGATTTTGATGCCATCATCGGCCGCACCGGTAATGTAGGCCGTTTTTTGTTGGTAGGTGTCAGAGTTAAGGTAAATCTCTAACCCCTACCAGCAATGTTGTAGTTGGCCGACCATAAACGTGCGGGGAAAACACTATTCCAGGCACTTTCACCGTGCACCGGCCAACCCGTAATGAGACCCATTGTTGGGGCAAACCTTTTTAAAAAGGTGGAATTCAATTCTCTCAAAAGTAGCACTCCGAACAACAGCGCTGCTTTTGCCTCCGAGATCCGTTTCTAAATTATTCCACATTTCTTAAATAGTTTATTAGGTCACTTCCCTAAAGCGTTTTATTAATAGGTGCAGTGCGTGGAAAGATTGCTCATAAGAATTCACGGTCCCAAAGCTTGTTTGCTCTAATTTGCAGATTCGTCTCTTTTCGTGGTTTACGCGGGCCGAGAGCCCTACTACGCAATGTGTGCAGGGCCCGTACACAGGCACCATTCATGGTTTGCACCTGATGAAAAACTATTTAAAATGGGATGCAAGGCACCGTGTGTTGGACCAAATGGTGCAGTGCACAGTAATTAGGCGAGCCTTGATTACTAAAAATCTGAATTACTCTCAGAGGGTGATGTGCACTGAATCGCAAGCTTTCAACTGCAGACATTTCTATCATGACCCAACCTGAAGTGAAGCCCTTGGGAGTAAAGCCTGACCCCATGATCTCCATCGCCACCACCATAATGCCCTGGCACATTTCTAAGCACTCCATCAGAAGGCTTCAAACTATGCCACCTCCAAAACTGTACGGGAATCCCTTAACCCGCCAGGGCAGCATCCATTGAATTAACAGATAAAGGTTTCTGTGGGAACATTATTTTAAAGCAGGATGGGTCTACAATTAAAGATTCGATGTGCAGGAGCTAAAGCTAGCTCCTGCGTGTCAGGCAACAGGATTAGGAGCTACTGCCGGGGAACTAGGAGCGAGTACACAGCGCACCGCAAATCTAACTTTCACATGAAATTCCCAATTAAACATTTTGCTCATTTTGTGTGATCCATTATATTTAAATGTGTCATAGATGTTTCCCAATTCTTCTTTATTTACATCCTGAAAAACTCAAAGTGAATGTCACATTTGCATGTTTTGAAAGCAGCAGTTGATCTGGGGACCGAAGGTAGCTCCTGGTAACTGTGGGTTTTAAGCTAACCAGGCTCTCCTGGGGTAGAAGCAGGGGCCACATAGCTCTCAGCAATTTCAAACCCTGCACCATGTTGAGCGTTTTCATACTAATCATATTCATGGTCAACATTGTGATGGTCCAATGTGCATTTTAGAAAGGTCACAGCATTGTGAGTAGCAATGCAACAGAACAAACACAGAACAAAAACAACACAGGAAGAAATGTAGAGACAATAAATTCAGCCGTTGACCTCCAAGTTGTTGCAAGTGGATTTGGATTCTCTACAACCTGCCAAAGCACCGAACAACGGTTGAGGACCTAACGTCGAGGACTTCACTTCACGAGAAGGGACAGCAGGGGTTGCCTCCTGATAATCTTTTGGATAAAATACTGATTTCCACCCAGGAAAAAACCCAAGAAATGCTAACTTTGCAGACCATTTGAAGGATAGCCGGCAAACAGAGCCTATTCCGTCACCAGACCCTCTACTCCTTTCCAGCATTTCATTGTGTGGCCTAGAGCCCCATTTTCAATCGATTTTCTGCAGGCACCAAATGCAAAGAAGTCTTTTGAACGGGCTCCCATTTTTTGCAGAGAAGTTTTCTGAAGGAAGGCAGCGACTTGGATCGAGAAATTTAATGATCTAGGCTCTAAAAGGCAATTTCTTAAATAATGAGGAAAAATATTGTGGTTTGTCCGATTTCGAGAGGGACGGCAAATGTGGAAGTGATGGGCGCTCATTATCTATAATTGTTTACTTGGAATCAAAATGAGGATGCGCCCGCGCTTGCGCTGCCGTCATTACTGTTACAAAAGCTATGTGCGGCCCGCGGCGGTAGCCTACAGATGCATCGTTGCTAAAGATTAGGGCGCATGAAGGTTTTCAGGAAGTCAAATGAGGTGGAGGTCATTTTGGTAATCATCCCTTTAAAGTGGACATTGGCTTAATGCGCACGCAGACCTCGGCTCAAAATGGAGGCAGGTCACGAGCCGGCTTCTGGCTTGAAAAGGTACACAGCGGGAATGCTCTTTCTGGGAGCAGAGACGCCTATGTACATTTCAGTAAAAAATACACATTCTTAAAAAAAAACAAAAAACACTTCACGCGAAACGGATACATCTACATTTAACTTCCGGGTACAAGCAGAAATCTACATACATCTGAAGAAATAACGACAAACAAAAGTCGACATTAATCGAAATAAGACGAACACAAATATACATTTTAAAAAAAAAGATGAGCTAAATATATATTTGCAGAAAACAATTGTTCTCTTGTGTTCTTGTTAAAAATCTGGACGACAATATTTGTTCTATAAAATATTTTGATGTCTGCAACCCTCCCTCCCTCAAATTCTGCATGTACAAATCAATATTATTATCTTCCACTTTCACCTCCGACAAAGCTGTACACAATGAGAATCCATGGACAAGACGTTTCCTATCAATGTTGATTAATTCAATTACCTATCCCTAAAGCGCTAAGAAGCAAGACCACTCTGGCATAAACCTTTTGAAATATCTTATTAAAGTCCTGAAAAAGCAGCGTCACACAAATATACCTGCGTCTAATACACAGAAGTAATCGTTCAAGAAATCCCTTTCTTAGTTTAGTTCATTATTCATAAAGCACACCTAGCCCTGAGGTAAGGTGGCGCGCTGAGGCTTATGACAGAGTTACAGAAGCATACACAAGGAGTACATGAAATAGATCGACAGAGGTTACATGATAGTCGAGTTACAAATGGAACAAATAAGGGCACAATGTTATTGCCAGTGGCTACAGTCTGGCCAGCAGTGCAAGAAATACAGTAGTACATAATGAGCTGTTTACGGAAGTGAGTTCAGTGGCGGTCGGTTGAAGGTATCCTAGGCAGATTAGGGTTTTTTGTCAAAGAGCCAGTTTTTCACCTTAGTTCTGAAAGACCAGAAGGAGGGCTCGGCTCTGATGTTAAGTGGGAGAGAGTTGCATCGCTTCGAGGCCAGGACTGGGAAGATAGCTCCTCCTGCTTTTTGGGATTATACCTTGGAATAGTGAGCCAATGAGAATAGGATGATCTTGTGGGTCTGGGAGGTATATTTCTTGAGGATTTGTCAGCCAGATACTTGGGGGTGGTATTTGACAAGCATTTGTGTGTGATAACTAGTGTGTGAAGTGAGATTCTGTCACGCACAGGGAGCCAATGTGAGTCCCGTCTAATGCTTGAGATATGGTTGGATCTGGGGATGTTTAACGCCGATCTTATGGTATTGTTCTGAAGAACCTGCAGTCTATTAAGGTTCCGTTCTGAGGAGCCTAAGAAAAGAGTTTTACAGTAGTCCAACTTCGATAGGACAAGTGCCCTGGCTAATGTGATGCAGCTATTGGTAGACAAGTAAGGTTTGCAGGCATTGATCAATTTATTGGTATACGCTGTTGTTGAGGCAGTGGCACTCACTTGTTTCTTGAGTGAGAGAGTGGTGTCCAGATAGACGCCTAGTGTTTTGACCTCCTTTAACATCGACGGGAATACCATCATAGTTGCAAAGGACACATATCGTGGGTCGAGTTTATTTAGACGTGCTTGGGATCCAATGATCAGTAGCCCCATCTTGTCATCATTGAGGCACAGGCTGTGGGCAGCCATCCATGCCTGAATCTCGAGGTAAATATTGTTTATCAATTTGGAGTCATTTTCATAGCAACCAGTCAGCGTAATGAGAACCTGGGTGTCATGTGCGTAATTCATATAGGTGACATCCAAGTTATCAAGATGATGAAAGAGGAGCTTTGTGTAAACGTTGTAGAGCGTCGGGGAGAAGCAAGAGCCCTGAGGTACTCCTCAGTAGATGGGTACTGGGTCAGCTGACCCTGAAGGTGCGAAGACTCTGGTTGTTCCGTTTGCAAGAAATGATTGGATCCAGTTGGAAGCATTGGTGGAGAAGGCAGCGGCAGAGGTCAGATGTTCAGTGAGGATCTGATGATCAACAAGATCGAACGCTGCCGACAGGTCCAACAGCAGAAGGATGGGCAAATTGCCTTGATCTTTGGCCACATTCATTTGGATTTTTAGATTCAAGAGAGACATTTCTGTGCTGTGTCTTGGTCTAAAGCTGGATTGTCGGAGCCCTAGTAGGTTATTATCCCCCAGATGCTTCTGGATTTGGACAAAGGCCACTGTATCCAGAATTTATAAGAGGAAAGGGACGGTTGTAATGGGCAAGTAATTGATCGGTATGTTAGGGTCTAGGTTCGGCTTTTTTGAGGAGTGGCAGGATCCAAGCCTTCTTGAGATTGTTGGGAACCGTACTAGTGTTAACCCTTGCACAACCTGCAGCGTTTATGCTAATGAAACAACACAAAAATGACATGAGGTTCTTTCAATTAAGAATCAGACTACGATATAACTTTAATTCTAAGAATTAGTACAACTAGCAATCAATTCATCCACCCGTAAGTGCTGGTGAATGACTGCGGTGAGTCTACTGCGATCATGACAATATTAGATCCTTCCCTTTGTGTTCTGGGGTGATCATCATGTTGTGGTGAAGAGCCTCCTCTAATTCTTTCAGTCCGGCTTCTTTGGGACATTGAAAGATTATCAATGTTTTCTATTTGATTTCAGTCTGTAATTGCATTCATTAAATGCTTTATTGAAAGCAACATATACTGCCCCGTTAAGCATTTGGTGGTAAATCTGCGGAATTACTGGCGAACTCATTTAGCGTTACCATCACTTGGTCTTTTAGGTTTACTAGAGGATTAAAGGTGGTGAAAGGCCAGTGTTAATCCCCATTTTCTGAGTACATACGACTCCATTTGGATTTTGACAGAATTACTGCGGGCAGTAATTCGACCGATTTATGTCGTTACAGTGGAGGATTGATCTCCTGGCGGTAAATCCTCCTCTTCTACATCGAACTCGGAAAAAAAGCGCTGCAGTAACAATGGTTCGAATTACTGCCACTTTTTTAATGCACCACCAAACCTCTATTGAGCTCAATAGACTGGCACTCCCCCCAGAGACATAATGCAATTTTTTGTATACCACAGATGAGTACATGACAAATGGAACAATAATAGGCCAATGAAAGCTGAATGGGAATCGCTGTTAAAATGATATTTTAATAATATTTTTTCTATTTCCATCATTCGATGCAGTCATCACCCACATACAGAGTTCTCAAATTTCCATTAACCACACATGAGAAGGCCATTCAATCCTGTGTGTGCTAGGAATTGTGTTACGTTTTGTTTTTTCTTTCCAATAAAACATGTAGCATAATGACAAGTTTTAGCTCCTGCTTCTAGCCCAGTGAAGCCTGGTTAGCTTGATACCAACAGCTAGCGGGAGCTTCCTTTGGCTCCCTACAGTCAACATGTTGGCATTGTGCCCTTTAATTGACAGTTGATCAAATTCATGACCCATCACTAAATGTAGAATTTGTTACATGCACTTCTAAGCGCTTGGTATGGAGTTTGAGTTTGTACATTCAGCTGGAGATTAGATTACGGTCTTGAAACTGAAACACGATCCTTGCCTAGAACAGCTGTAGAGTTCATTCAGAAATGTTTTGTTTCAAAAATTAACTATACATTTGCCAATCAATGGCACTGTAGCTACCCCGGTGGGGGAAAGAGGGTGGTGGCTATCTAGGGTTTCCAGAATTGGGAAAGGTGGTTTCATGCCAATTGAGCAGAAATCACACTGGCCCAGAGCATTGAAATCTTTGAAAACCAGTAGAAGACTTTAGGACATTTTGCTCATTCACAAGAAACAAGTACATCAGAGAGGTGTTATAAATGAGTAACATATTAGAGAGTAGGGAATACATTTCTGGAAGCAGAGCGATATTTAGCTCCTACTTCTAGCATTGAAGAGGTTGGTCATTTTGACAGCAACCTCTACCCAGGAGCCACTATTGACTCCCCAGGTAAACTAGTACTGTACAAACACACCTGTATAACATCAACTCTGTGTAGGGGAATAAGTACACCGGAGCATTATGTGATGAATCCAATGGAGTCATTACGGATTCCCTGGCGGTGACCTCCTCCCACAGGGCCTCGGGGCAGCAGCCGCTACTTGATACTGACCCAGGGGGCGGTTCTATTAAGGAAGATCACATGGGAGGAGGCAACTAATGGGGAGATGTCATGACTTCATTGAAGGAGTCACAGTGTTCCGCCTTTCCCCATGAGGAAGACCCTCTGATACCCATGTTCTAAATGGCCTATTGTCATCCTAGTCAGGTTCCCACCCTTCACACAAACACCCATAACTCACATATAACGCCTTTTGTTTCTGATGTGCCTGTCACAAAATATTACACAGCGCACGCCAGTCAGGGAACTCCTTCCCCTACAGTGAATGTTGCGCAGAATAAAACGCTTTTTATTTTTAGTTTACTATGGATTCTTTTTTAGTAGGCCTCCAACCCGTCTCACACCCAACGTCCACCAGCATCCCGTGTCATAATGGACTAGGACCCAGGCCGGTGAGTATAAATAAGATATTTTATTAATTTATCATTCAATGTAAATGAGGATAATCAAAATACAACAGCCATCAAAAGTGTGGCAACACAAATGCAATATCCTATCTAGAGCGACCAGGTTGAAATAGACTGTTACACTCGCTTTTGTTTTAATGACAAAACAGGAAAATAACAATTCCACACAAAGGGATAGAACCTACAGTTAAGCACTCCCCCTTGCAACACTCATCGACAACATCAATTGGGCTTGATTCCTATCAATGGAAGGCAGTGGCAAGGAGTAGGAATATAGGGGGAAAATCGGTTTTGGGGTGAAGCTCACCACCACAATATGAGAAGCCAGCAAAGAAAGGGAAAATCAATTTTTGGAGCAAAATGGCAGAATGCAGTTTTTATTATTTCTCACAACTGTTAGGGGACAGAATAAAAGATTCATACTGCTTAAACTTAGGAGGCAGACAAGGTTTTTGAGAATACTAATCAGCACACCAGGGAAAATAGAAATGAAGTAGGAAAATCGTTTTTTGGGAGAAAACAAATGCAAAGAGAAAATATAGTGGCAAATGGAATTTTTTTACAATGAGGCTTATAATGACAGGTAGATTCTGGGAAAGGGGTTTAGCTCACAAAACTAAAATCGTTTTGGTTCAGGATGACAGATGCAAAGAGGAATGAAACTGGCAAATTAAAATTCGCTTAGCAGGGAATAATTTAAACACAGCGACACATTGATTTTTCAGCTCACAAGGGGATTGATTATTTTGGGCAAAACTTTAATGATTATAACAATTAACAAAAACACTGGAAAAAAGATTATTGGTTTCAAACTCCACCACCCCGATCCTGTGAAATTCAACAGAGGAATTATTGATTTACTTACAAAAATACTAAGGATTTACACAGACAAATGAGGGTTTTTTCAGTGGGGCTATGCTAAGATACACAGGCAAGCAAGAGATTCTTCTATGGGGAGATGACTGAATTACACTGGGAATTGGGGTTTTCAATGAGGAAAGCTTGGATGGACTGCTACAAAAGGAAGGGCTTATGCAATTTAGGGCTGAGGTTATTGCTACTTACATAGCAAGCCATTCTTTAAGTTTCAGGAAAGCCAGCCACATCTCAGGACACTCTGGAAAGATAGGGCAGGGGGTCTGGTCCCTCCACTCTCAAAGATGGTAAGTTTCCAAAGCCTTCCAACCATCCTCCTTTTCCTTTCTCCCCGGTTTCTTTCTGTGTGCTGAGTCCTAGTACAGTCCCCCTTATATAGCAGAAAGGACATCACTAATTTTACAATCTAGAGGGAGTACCCTGCAATAATTCCTGACGCTGGGATTGGATAGTTACCCTCTCTCTCTCCACCCCCAGTCAGGGTTGCTTTAGGGGTTGGGAGCACCATCTGTCTTTTTCCATTTGTCACTCTCCTTTGTTCTCTTTTCAACTTTTTGGGAAAAACTTGTTATGTATGACAGCTTCATAATTGTACTAGCAATTGCCATACAAAACATATTCTGTTTTAGCTGATCATGGGGAATTAGATAAGCTGATCGCCAAATCCATACGATGTAGCATGGCCATGTGCCACATTGTTGTCATTTTCATAAAATGTACAACAGTTATGAATATGTCAGTTATCAAGCATATTCCTGATTTAATTTTCCACCTTTCATCCACTCAGATCAGCCAGAAACATAGTGTAACTAGCCATCACAGTTCCCAGAGTCACAGGTAGATGCAACAGGTAGATGCATTTTATACCCCCCAAAACCACCTGCAAATTACATGAAAAATGGCATAAAAATGAAATAAATCCTCAGTCTGATTACTGCGCAAAATACCTAAAATGAAATAGTCTATTAAATGATGAGTGTTTCTGTCAGCAAATGGCATGGCTGCTTAATTTCCCACAGCCATCTGTTCCCCTGGGTCAGCCTGTAACCAGAGATTTTCATGAGTCTCTTTGAAGTTAGTGTGGGCTCTTTGAAGTGGGCGCAACAAGGATTCACACATTTTAGTCATGCTTCAGCCAAGGATGGCTTTCTCTTGAAGTCCTGTCTTTCCTGCCAGCAAGTCTGCAGGATAGTGAATTTTGACGCCTTCAGCAGCATCACATTTTATTGTGGGGTTATGAGATGGGAGGTGTGACATCCAGTTGTAGTGGGTCTTATCGTTGTGAAGTTTTTGCACCCAGCCAGGACAGGTATTTCCTGAATCAAGTGTCTCTTCAACTGTCACTGGAGTTTTGTGGGGGAACCATAAAATACATTGCTTTAGTTAACTCACCCATCCTTGTCTGCTTTCCTGACATTTCTTCTGTGAGCAGTGATATCTTTTTCCATTGTGGCTTTTTAAAGCCGTTATTATTTGCACACCCATGTGCAGGCCATTTTTGCTTCCAATGTTTAACAATCCTGTTTACCATGTCACATGATTTTTTGATCCCTCCTTCTTTTGTGAATTAAACTGCTGCTTGTCCATTGATAATGACAGGCGGGCCCCTTTCCCCATGGTTCTTTAATTTTTCATGAGCAAAGGAAAAGCCAGGTTGTTTTTGTTGCAGTGTTTAAATGGCTGCTATGCATGTGAAAGGGACTTCTGTTTGGGGTCTTTAAATGCACCCCACATGCCTTTATGGGAAATTCATAAGAAAACCCATCCATGAGTTAAAAGGTTTAATATGGACTTCAACTCCCATAACCACTCAGCTACTGAGACAAGGGGGAGGGTAAGGGAGTTTTTGTGAAGCGGTAGGCGCTCGCAATACAATATGCGGACTAGTTGTTTTTGCAAACCTTCATTGAGCGGGACATCTAAAAATGGTAGCAGCGCTGGAGAAGGGAAGTGCATGGACGAGCAGTGCAGGAGAAGAAGTTGCCATCCACGCCAGGGCTCCTGAACACGAAGCACACTGACGGAGCCAGCCAAGCAGAGGTGGCCAGTGGAAATGGCAAGCATAAGGACCGTGGACACACCGGGAGCATGTAGGAGCTCCTGGGGATCCGGTCCCTCGATGAGGCAGCAGATATCGTTCCGGCCTAACAAGGAGAGCTGGCGTGTGACCGCAGAGCCGCCCCTGGTGCTGGAGCAGCCACCACACACTCCAACCTGGAAGGCAGATGCCATAATGGAGAGACGCGAGCATCGTTGGTGTTGCACGAAAAGACCGGCAAGTCTGCCCAAAGCAGCTGGGGACCCCTAGGCATTCCGACCAGAACCACAATAAGTTATTGAATGGTACAAGTTTACTAATGCAGGCAATATACAACGGCAAAGTTAGTTTGAATGCAGTCAAGGCAAAGTACTAATTCAACACTCAATAAGAAGGATGCTTCATACCGAAAATATACAAAGACAAAGTTTGTTTAAATGCAGCCAAAACAAATTACAAAGGCAAGGTGCTATAAGAAGAATGTTTGAATGCAGACAAGACAAAATATAAAGGCGAACCCCAATCAGATACAGAAGCATGAGATGCCAATATCGGGGAGATGTTGGGAGCAAGTACATTTGAGAAAATATTACCACAAATAGATATGCCAAGCAGTGCATAGTATGCTATTGTGGTACACCTAAGAACTATGAAACATATAAGAAGTCCTGGCAGGCGAGTATACCAGGCAGTTGAAGTTATACACAGATTCCTGGCAGGAGAGTACACCAGGTGATTTGAGAATCTTAAAGAGAAGTCCTGACAGGCCAGTTAACCAGACAGATGAACATTATATAACGACTCCTGGCAGTGGAGTATACCAGTGCCGAGATACAAGAACATTTACAGAAAGATTGTAAGATAACTTTTTGCAGAAAGATTGTTGGAGAACGTTTTGCTTGAACAGAACTATTTTGGTTAAATAAGAATTCTGGGAGTCCATTAAAGACACCAAGGAACTGTTAGCTAAACATACATTTTACCATCCTGTTTAAGAATCCAGAGGAAAGAACTACCTTCTGTATCCAAGGGTTTTTACCTTTGCAGAACATTTTTATTTGAGACATTCTTACACTTTTGGTTCGGAACACTTTCTCTAACATCAAGTTGAAGAGATTTTCTTGCACCTTTTGTTGTTTGTTTACAAGTGTGAGGGTCAGCTTTTCAAGTTACTGGCATCCTAACACAGACAGATCCTTAGTTTAGTTTCTCTGTAGGGAAGCTCCTCTTTAGAATAGGGTTAGAGAGGTGTTTTTCCAACCATTTTTGTTTAATAAAAATGTCT
This sequence comes from Ambystoma mexicanum, assembly GCF_040938575.1. Lineage (NCBI taxonomy): Eukaryota > Metazoa > Chordata > Amphibia > Caudata > Ambystomatidae > Ambystoma > Ambystoma mexicanum. The sequence goes on from NC_090926.1 coordinate 901,502,058, forward strand.
TTACTTAAGAATCCAACAACCTTGTGTCCATCTCTCATTGGTGACGAATCTAGAAGATGTTTAAAGCATAATGGGAATGGGCCTCATTACAAGTTTGGAGGTTGCCATGCTGTTTTTAGCGGCATGGCTACCCCCAAACTCTGGTCCGGATCCCGAAAAATGGGATTTACCGGGCCATTCTGACATTTGCGGGCCCAGTAAATCCCATTTTTGGGACCCAGACCTGGTACATCCCCATTCCCATTGAGCCCTTAGAGGGCTCAATGGGAATGGGGAGGATGCTAACAATGCACCCGTTAATGACGGGTCTGTTGTTAGCATCCTGTTCTGCTAGCGGGTGCCACTCTGCACGTCTGGTCCGGCCAGGCGTACAGAGCGGGACCCGCTGCAGAATTTGTAATGTGGCAGCCCAGTATGAATGGTGCCGGTCCTTTACTGGCACCGTTCATACCGTGGCCACCACAGTCGAAATGAGGCCCAATGGATCATATATAATTAACCAAATCTTAGCATTGGCATCTCATGTGGAAGTTAGCTTTGCAGCACCCTATCTACCTGCTCCTCATTTCACACAGGTAGCGCCTGCCTCCTGGGCAACGCCTGAAACCGAGACGCTGTTATTAGCTACTGCTTTTATATTTTTTAATTCGATCTCTGGTGGGAGGGGGCTTTATCGACGAAGACGTAGTTTGTGTTAGTCTATTGTGTGAAGCCTTCAAAAATGTATTGCTTCAACAAGAAACATACATACTTTAAAAGGAGGGCACTCACATCTCAGCTGCAATAAACAGACTGTGCAGTGTTCAGCGGCAGCTTGCAAAAGAAATTTAAGACTCAGGCCCTTGGACCATCATTTATTCAACACTTAATAGTTTGTCACCTCTGTAGCTCACACAATTATACGTGGAATGCAAAGTCTCTACAACATACTATGTCCTGCATTAAATACAATGCATAGTCATTATTCTTGTCATAGTAACGTGTACGATAATAAATAGTGCAAGCAGTTATGGATTAAATTATTGAATGGTGATGATTCAAATATTGTATACTGTACGTTGAGAATGTGGGATAAGGTTGAACATTTATAATGTCTACATTTATTGTTTTGCAAGTAATTGGCATATAAAGTGATTTTACTTTAAAATATTTTCATTGTATGATGCATAAAAGTTCATGATTAACCAGACAATATTACAAATATATAGTGTATTCATATTCGTCCATATGCCAAGAAATCTTAGCCAAGTAAAGAAATCTTACCAATGTCACCTCATTTCTCACCCTGCACCTGTGAGGCACTCCTCAGTGTGAAATACGTTTCCTAAAGCAAGAGTGTGTTCAGGCAGACTACATTGATCTGTAAAGATGTTTGCTTCGGTCTTCCCTGTATGCGGCTATTGAGATCTTCCATGGCCCTCGCGCTAGAGGAACATAGTTGGGTTTACACACCTTCCGTCTTGTTATACCGCCTGGGGTTCTTGCAGGACATGGAGTAGAACCAGACAATAAACTGATGTCCAAACTGTTCAGAATCAGAGTTGCCCGCAGATGGAAGAGGCCAAACAACAGTCCCCGGGTGCCTAGATGCAAATCACGAACGATCCAACGCTGCGAAACAATGTTTCCAAATGGGAAAGAAATAGCTATCCCTGCTTGGCATGCGGACGAGGGCGGGAGTAGGATTGTCCTTCTACATGTGGCAGTATGTCCTTTTCCAGAGGAGCGCTGGCAAATGATTCATAGGACAGTGAGAGAACTAAGCAAATGGTTATGGATCACATTCCAGGACTTTATGCAATGTTTGCAAACACAAGTTACTCTGTATGGCGGAATATGCCTCACGTGTAGATCCATGTTCCCATTAAGGACAACGTGCATTATATTTAGTGGTTGATGAGCCCCAGCTTCCAACATCAGCAGCAATGCGCGGCTAGTAAAATTAACATTCTCCAGCGTAACATGCAGTGAGTGGGGGCCAACAGACCGGCACTATCCAAGAACCAATCCTTAGTTTCAGATCCTCCTACATAGCCACTATTGCAGGTGGAGCGGAAAACTAAATAGTGAATAGGAGTGTGAGTCCTCTCACTGCCCAGTCACCTAAATGAAGCACCTATTATGGGAGATGGAGGATGGGGAGTATAGATAATGACGGGTGAAGCCACACCTGTTTTACCCAAGCCTTTCCACAAAGTGACTGATTTGCAGTTCTCCCGCGCAAAGCCATACACACTGTGATGCCATTTTACATTTTTTTTGCATTGAATTTTAATTGTGTCAAGATGCAGTTTGAAACAACACCCTTTTCCCAGCATGTGATTGCATTTTGGTTTTCCTTCATATCATGTGCACTAGTCTGCCATTTTGTTTTTGCTTCTTTGTAAAGGGTTCAATGCAGAACTAAATTGCTTCTTGGCGCCCTAGCAGATTCCAGTGAAGATTTCTCCAGTGTGTCTTGTCGGGTCATTTGGGTCACGAGATGTGCCCTAAAATACATCAAGTTGAGGTTTGTCTGATATCTTCTGGTCTGCATGTCATTCCAGAAGAGGGGGCACATGCAGCAAGTTCTCGGTGGCATTCTTGAAATTGGCTAGCAATTGACCTGTGCCAAAAATGCTGTTCTTTCGGGTTGGTATTGCACATTATTTTCTTGCAGCTAGCCGGTGCACAGCATTCCAGGGATTTGTATGCAACGATCAAGATCACAAGATCATGCAGGAGATCGTGGTCTGCACCACAAGCCAATGTATGCTCTTAGTTGGTCGGCCTTCCCATAAGCTAAAGATGGGCCTATTCACAGGGTTCTGCACTTAGTGAAGCATTATGATTCCATAGGTGGGGAAGGGCCCAGTCCAGCCTTGAATTTGCTAGCGCTCAACCACTGTTGGGATGGGGGTTTTGTGTCGTGTGTAGGATAGGATGATTTTCATCTGGTTTTTTCCATTGAAAGAAAGGCTGATTGCACCACTGTTCAGAGCGGTGAATGTATACTGATGTTTTATGGTGGGTTCAGTTTAACGCTATACCTTAATAGGAGGCCAATTATTTCAAGGCGTTAGGAGACAATGGGCCTCATTACGAGGCTGGCGGTAACCCGCTGGTGCTACCGGCCAGTTGCTGCCGACCTCATAACACAGTGTCTGCGGCCTGATATGTCTGTGCCAATGGGATATTACAAGTCGCGACGGCCCGGGATGTCAGGCGGTAGGATCTGTAAGTCCCCATTCCCGTGGAGTCCCATAGGATTCCATGGGTAGGGGACACAGAAGCACGGGCACCGTTTTTAACGGTGCTGGAGCTTCCATGAAAACCATGGCTGCAGGGGCTGGTGCTCCTAGCAGGTCAGGGAGCACTAGCCCCTGCAGACATTCTCTTAGTCTGGCGGTCCGGAAAGGGTGCCAGCACGTTGCTACTGGCACCGTCTGGAGCAGCAGTACTGAAGGAGTGGGAAGTCAAGATGGCCATATGGCCTATATTCATTTGGGAGGCTGTGGATATGCAGTGGTAGGGGCAAATAATATAATGAACGAAACTCACGAATGAGTGAGCCCACACAGAAGCAAGAAGGAAACTAACCTGGAGAGAGGAGAGACCAAAAAGTGAGGCATTGGAGTCAGGGAAATTAGAAGAAAATGTGGTGCGGGGAGATCAGAGCAGGGCATGCAGCCTTGCTGGAGCCAGTGGGCAATTTGTGTAGAGACTGAGAATGGACCTGAAGATTGAGAGGAAGAGAAAGGCCTTGAGGGTCCTCATTCAACCGGGCCTGATAGCCCATCTGCTGTGGCAACACCAAAGGAGCGGTTCTAGGCACTGTATCCAGAAAGGAATAGAACTGCTAGCCAGTGAGGAGGGCACCACACACCCAACTAGTTGGGCATCACATGATATCCCTTCTTTGAAAGGGGAAGAAGGGCAACATATCCCTTCTTAGGAGAGAGGTGAACCTAGGGAGGATAGCACAGCGGCAACCTGCTCTCCTTGGAAACAAGACGACACGGAGCAATACAGGTTCAATTCCCGGGTCCGCGCTTAGAAACCTCTCGGTATTAAGCACAATATAAATAACCAATCATATCATATTATATCACATCCCTTATTAAGAAGGACATAATAACTCAGGTAGTTGAGATGGGCACTATATCACTTATGTCATAAGTATGTTGTGTCACAGAAACGTGTAGCGCGCACATTCACCAGGCGGTTTCTTAGCACTGGGTCCAACTGGCAGAGAGAGAGAGTGGGGAAAGATTAGCAAGCATGGGAGAAGAGATGGCAGCAGAAAGTCAGAGGATGAGAAAGAATTTGAAATGGAAGCTTGTCACATTCTTGGGCAGCAAGCACTGAACATGATTGGCTGTCAGTATGGGAGCAGCAAAATCTAGGCACACGAATAAGCAGAAGCAGAAAGGAGCTGAGGGACCAGGATGGGGTGTATTGTTTCAGGAGGTGCCATGAAAGCTGGTACGGCTAGAGAGCAGCATCTGTGTGCTGTGCAAAGCCGCAAGGACAATTCCCGGGTGGACGGGGAGCCAGAGGAAGAAGCAAAGGATTGGCTTATAACTACTGTTCTGTAACAGATCTAACGTCATAAATGGTTGATCAAACTGGATCTAACAGAGATCTAACAAAACAGATAATTTTTTGTAAAAGATCATGAAAAGCGGGGTGCTAACCCAGGTGAGGTGATGTTTACTGGTGTTGGCAATCAATCGGGATCATGCGTTCCGGGTTATCTGCTGATGATAGCTTTTGCAAGAGGGAAGTTCGAGATAAAGAGGCTTGGAACACCCTCACTGAGATGGCACGGAAGCAGTGCCAGCAGTCCTGTGTGGAAGGGCAGCGAGGAAAGGAAGGAACTGGCAAAGCCTCTATACTCACTGTATGGTGTGGATTATAATTAGCAAGATAGGAGCTATAACTGAAGAACACAGGGGCAAGGAACCATCAGTGGGCTGGAATCCTGTGACAGAGATGGGTCCAAGAAGCAGCCTGGTACCATACACCTGAGACCGCTAAGCCTTAGGGAACCAGGGGGACTAGTATCCCCCCCTAAAGTTAGAACTCTGACACTTTCCTGCTATCATCCTTTAACCTGACACATATTTACATCAGTCCCAGAGAGGATTCCTTAATTTGTTTTACAGCTAAACCCCAGTTCCCATAGGAGTTTATCCTAATTCCATCCTGAATCCTGGTACATAGGTACTGATCCAAAAAGGCGTGGCGTCATGACCGGAGACTGTGATGAGATTAGAGAGGCTACAGGAGGCCAATGCCCCTTCTGAAGATAGACCAGTAACACATTGATTATGGCATCTTGACTCTGTTGGATTCAATGGATCCAATAGAGGGTTCCAAAGATTTCTTACAGATAAGCCATTAGCTCAAATAGGCATGTGATCCAACCACAGTTTAATTTATCAGGTGAACATGAGGTTTAAACCTTTATTCCTAGTGACACCGGTCAGCCAGAATGAGCGCTTCGATGGCATTTCTGACCTGGCTCACTTCCTCTGGTGCAGAAGAGTTCTGCAAGTCAATTATACAGCATCAATTGAAGCCCATCGGTGGGAAGCAGTCTTAAATTCCCACATTTCTTTACACAACCAGCGGAGCGGAAAATAGAGGCTCAGGCAAACGTTTTCTCAGACTCTAATTAAGATGTAACCAAACAGAGCCCACATTGTCTAATTAAAAAGTAACCAGTGGCGGCTTGGAGCAAGGGAACTCCTTCCAGAAGATCTGCTCGGCCTGCTAATTGGGAACCGAGAGCGACTTCGTGCAGTTCAGTTTCCTTCAGAGTTGGAAAAACCTCATTACCGGCACTCGCTTGTGCTGTCGTCATACTAATTTGCAGACTCTGCAACTGAATACTTTGCTGTCTTTTTCAAACAAGAAAAAATGTCCGACAAGAAAAATTCTTTTTTTACAAGCTCTAATAGTGGAATAATTCACTGTGTACTGTCTCCATATATACTAGCGGGAGACCAAATCACTCCTAACTGTATGCATCTACTTGTTACCTAGTACGTTGACCTAATGGTGGCTCTCTACCCAACGGGGGGCCATGATTATATGTTTATTAAATAATTATGCTGTCGTTTTTTGGCATTCTTCTATTTTCTTCTTACTCTCTTCCAGGCTTAGAATTGTGGCGATAAAAAAATACTTCAGATCCAAAACATACAATTCCACTGTACATGTTACTACTTGTATAAATGACGTGCTGTGAACATTGCAATACAGGCCGTGTATACATTTCCATTAACCTGCTTCACATGTCCATAGACATAGAAAGGGGACAGAGGAGGCAGACCTGTCGGATTTCACCTATGCAGCAGCGCCAACAAACCCACGGTAGATACTTGAGATCCTGGAGTCAGACGGTCTTCAACTGAAGTAGCATGGTAGGTGTCCCCTACGATAGGCACTTTGCCGTGTACGCCAATGTGTGCTGGAATATCCTACAAGCACAGGCCATGTGCCCGCGACAGGTCTGTGAACCAGTCCCCACCCAACTCATCGGCCTGTGGCACTATATAGCCGATTGTTGAGAGAACTGAAAGGGGCTTCCTCAAGTAGACATTCCTCCAGGCCAAACTCAGCTGAAGAAAAAATGCAACAAAGAGGTCATTCCGTTGTAGCGCCATTGATTGATCAAATTCAGGCGACATAATGTGATGGGGTCCTCTCATTCTGGGTCTCTCTAGGGACAACAAACTGCTGAGCAGAGGTGTTTGAAGGGGCCACCAGCAGGTAAATGCCGAGGTTCTGAAAGCACCAAAATTACAAGAACCAGCCAATTTTATTTGGACCCCTTTTGGCTCAGGCCGAGTACTCGCATATCAGTCATGTTTTGTTTCTTTTTTGCAAGTTATTAGGTGGTCTGTATTTTTGGTCCCGAGTGAATATTTCATTTGAATTAAAAGTAAATAAAAAAATAAAAAATAAATTGATTCGGAAGGTCAACAGCCTTTCTAAATCGAACTATCATGCCCCTGGACGCAGGTGAGTGTGCACAGGGTCTGACAGGTACGGCTGGGCTGGAAGAGGGAAGTGGGAGCGAGTCAGGTAAGTGTGTGTAAGTGTGTGTGTCTGTGTCTGTCTGTTTGTATTTGTGTGTGTGGGTGGAAGGGGAATGTCTGTTGCAGGGAAGGGAGAGGGCGGAGGCAGGTAAATGTGAGTGTGATTGCATGGTTGTGTGTCTGTGTGAGGGTGTATGTGGTTGGGGTTGAGTGGGAAGGCTTTGGGTGGGCAAGGAAGGTGGCAATGGCCGCACTGCTTTCTAACAAATCCCACTAGTGCGGAAGAGGATGGGGGTGTCATTGACTTCCCAGGAGTGAGAGGGGTCAGCGTGAAGCCCCCCCTGTAGTGAGATAATTCTGCATTTTGAAGTCTGTACAAAATCAGCCAAAATAAATCAGTCTTTTTTGTGTTCCTCCTTAATAATGAGGAAATATCACATAGAAGCGTATGTTTTCTTAATTAGGCTGGTAATTGGCTAGAACTCTGATTATGGACTTATATCAATGTGATCTGGGAATGTTGACCTTAACTTGCACAGAATCTAGGCCTGAACTCTAAGCCTGTAAGTTTGGTGTATTCCTCCTCTGAGTGACTGGTGAGCATTAGCTACTTAGTCCTCAGCACCCACAAGGCTTCGGTCCGTCTCCTGGAGTCTTCTCTACGCAGGCTCCTCCGCAAAGGTGCTTGGAGCCTGAACTTCAATTCCGCCAATCTAGTGCCTAACTAATAAATGAATGTTACTTCAGCAAACAGAGGCCTCGCTATATTCCCCCGTCTGTGGAGTAGCTGGCGTCCCATTGTTGCACTTATCCTCAAGAGTCACAATATGAGGTTGGCTGGTTAGAGAATCCATCCCCTGTTTATCATCAGTCACATTAGACAGCTACAGCCATCACAATTCCCCAAATCCACCAGATTCTGCAGGCTCTCTGCAGAAAGGACTCTTCCCATTTTTACGCATGGTATGTGTGTACTTCTAGATAGCCAACTCTTTTGCTTTGCGTGTGGGTATGCAACTAGAGGTTACTGAGGGCAGCCCGCTCTATTGCACTTTGCACTATAAGACTGGGGAACCCCTCACTTTCAACGCCAACAGTTTAGGCTTTGTGAAATCATTGGATAGGCATTTGCCAAGCACTGACATAATGGTACTTCCTGGCCATAAAATGATAACAGCTGCAGACTGGTGCAAATACTGGCGCATCTGTTAGCAGGGCTTTTCTTTAAAAGAACTTCAGTGCAAGGACAGGCACACTGCTTACAAATTAAGTGGCTGAAGGCACACTGGTTTGGACATTTTCCTTACAATAGCAGCACATTTCGAGCTGCAATTAAACAATTAAATATCAGAAGACTACTTTGAAATACTCTGGAAGGGGGATACACCAAAATGTCGATGTTCTTGCTTGATAAAGCTAGCTCAATAAGATCCCAGGAGGATGTGTTTTAGGTGGGAGGTTCAGGTACAGGGTGGGAACAGTCAAATTAATTAGCAGGGCTATGGGCCGTCAATGGATGGGTGAATAACCAGACAACGCCCACAAGCTATGTGTCCCTCCTCACATCCCATCTCCCTCTTAGAGGTACTCAAAAAAAATTGGATTTAGCTTACGAGTGGCACTAATGTGCCACCTATTAGCTAAAACTTTCCTCAAAATGAGAATGTGAGAAGACACAAGGAAAATAATACAGAAATTAACTGCAAATCTACACTTTTCTAACAAAATGAGCTGGTAATTAGAGAGCAACCAAACAAATGATTGCAGATATATAAATGTGCCCTGTTGTTATAGAGGAAAGCAACACTTTAGAATGTGATAGCACGACTGAGTCTTTTTGGAAGGTCATTCCGAGAACAAAATCACTCTGAAGGGCTGACAATTTTGCAAGGTTTAGGGACTGGTAATTTTGACAGGTTAGGTAAAAAGATTAAATGAGATGAGGATCACCCACTGGTTAAGAGGTAATACTGTGATTTGCGCCCACCCTGCAATTTCTGCACTTCACCACTTTCTCTTCCAGTTCTTAAAGCAATTTTATAGAACTGACTTGGAAAGTACACAAATCACATAACCCAACGTGACCATTTTTATAAACTAGTATTATACAAAATTGGAACGATTGTAGCTTCATTGTCTCTGTCATCTAGGTATGTATATAAGTACCAGCATTCTAATTAATGTGCGCTTAAACGATTGTATCTTTTTTTTTTGCATTTTAAAGCTTGTGAAATTGTTGTTTATACATGTGCAGATAAGCATTTGATTTGTACAAAAAATCAAACGGTTTTTTGTATGAAAAGAGCAGACCTTAAAATATGCCTTCCAGAGGCCTGCGATATCTGGTCCACTTTCTTCTGTCTAGAACCCTTTACACTCACATGGCCTACTTAAAAAGAAAGATCAATTAATGAGATAAACATTGCCAGCACAAATGAGAAGGCACATCTTTTCACCGAATACAACACAGTACTGTCAGTGATATAAGATGATTTGTCCTGGATCACTGTATATCTGTTGGCAAAGCCAGGAATACGAGAATGAACATCTAGGCCCCACAGTCTTGATTTTGGATACCTTATCAGCTCTCCATACTAACATTTTATGCTGATAATTGGGGGTGGCCGCCTAGATCCGATTTCTAGACCTTCACCATACTGATGCTACGTTAGTTTTTATAGCAACCGCTATTTGGTGCAGGTACATTGCTGATAATAGCAGCTGATGTGCTACCAAACAAAGTACATACACATGCAGGTTTATCAGCTTCAGACAAAGGAAAGGCCGAGTCAGCCTTGCTGGAACTTGGTTTTGTAATCCTGCATATGAACACAGATCTCTGCAATGAGTGCTTAGCATACTGAGTCATCTTCTGTACCATCGCAGCACTCAAATGTATCAATATACATTTCAACTTTGGCTATTGCACACGATGAACATGATCCCCACTGAAAGGTGAGAGGCTACAGGAGTGGTGCCGTAGTGAATGCACAAACTATGTCTACCACAGGGAAGACAGAAAGCCTCCCAGGATGAATGAATCAGAATAGGATGGACTTATCGACAGAAAGGCAAAGCGCCTCAGCAGCATGCCATCAAACATCCTGTAGTGGCCATTCATGTTTGGCGAAGAATGGAAACGGGCACAGGCAGCCTTATAGGCCCTCCTTCCAAGGTGGGGGTGAGGGACAAGGGCCACTTTTGCCCTCCGATAAAGACATCTCTGGGGCAGCATGGTCTCTGTTGCATTGTGCGGATATAAATTGTTAACATCGGTAAAATAATTCGGCTAAAGATTAGTCATAGACATGGCAGGAAAGGCAACTTCTCTCCTAAAGGGGCCTCCCTGTTCTTCGGGAGCACAAAACGACACCGTAAGGCTGTGCAAGAGATGACTGAGTCACGTCCCTGCATCACTGAGAGAGGCGTGTTGGCAAGACAGTCCCGTGGCATTGCAGTGCAGTGCGTGATGTGATGCCAGCATGGGAATTCCTAGAAGCCAAACAAAACCTCCTCTCAGCTGCACTTGGATTCCCATTTTGCAGCACAGAGCTTTGGAAAGTGCCGGATATAAGCGTCTGAATCACGTCCCTCCTCTTCCCCCCTAACGACGAAGCCCCGCCCCTTCCAGCTCAGCAAAGCGGGGACATTTCATGGAGAGTGTGGAGGAGGTGACTCAGGCCTTCCACCCGTTTCTGCCTCAGAACGTGCTTGCCTGATTTCTTCGCCCCTGCAACAAGCATCACTTGTTGGTAGTTTCAATGTTCGAAGACGGACTACTGGGTCAATGTTTATTTCTGCTCCAATTAGAATGAATTGAAGAGCAGACTACGATCGTAAAGGAATGCACCCCACCCCTTTTTAAGTTCAAAATGATCGCTTCACTCCTTGGCCGCACATCGTCTCTGGTGAGAGTTTAGGAGCATTTGAGCAGTCACGCAGGCTGGCTGAGAAACAGCACCTGAAGGAGCCGCAACAACGCCCATATGGAGACACAGGTCTGCAAGAGAGAGAGAGACAGACGGCAGGCCTTTCCGTGCTATGCAACCTGCCTCTGGAACAAGCCAGCAATGCAGGTAGCACTGCACACATCACCCGGAACTTCAGAAAGAACCCGAAGACTCAACTTTTTAAAGAGCATATTGGGACTTGCTGACCAGGACAATCAACTCTTCTTCTGCCCCTCCGTATATCCATCCCGGCTCTTCTGCTCCCCCGGACACTTACCTTTAGCCATGGGTGCATAACCTCTGAATAGTGCTCCGTTGCTTACCAGCTAGGGGTGCATAACCTCTGAATAGTGCTTAGTTGCTTACCAGCTAGGGGTGCATAACCTCTGAATAGTGCTCCGTTGCTTACCAGGTAGGGGTGCATAACCTCTGAATAGTGCTTCGTTGCTTACCAGCTAGGGGTGCCTAACCTCTGAATAGCGCTCCATTGCTTACCAGGTAGGGGTGCATAACCTCTGAATAGTGCTCCATTGCTTACCAGATAGGGGTGCATAACCTCTGAATAGTGCTTCGTTGCTTACCAGCTAGGGGGTGCATAACCTCTGAATAGTGCTCCATTGCTTACCAGCTAGGGGTGCATAACCTCTGAATAGTGCTCCTTTGCTTACCAGGTAGGGGCGCATAACCTCTGAATAGTGCTTCGTTGCTTACCAGCTAGGGGTGCCTAACCTCTGAATAGTGCTCCATTGCTTACCAGGTAGGGGTGCACAACCTCTGTATAGTGCTCATTGCTTACCAGGTAGGGGGTGCATAACCCCTGGACAGTGCCCAGTTGCTTACCAGCTGGGGGTGTATAACCTCTGAACAGTGCTCCGTTGCTTACCAGATAGGGGTGCATAACATGTGAATAGTGCTCCGTTGCTTACCAGCTAGGAGTGCATAACCTCTGAATAGTGCTCCGTTGCTTACCAGCTAGGGGTGCATAACCTCTGAATAGTGCTCATTGCTTACCAGCTAGGGGGTGCATAACCTCTGGACAGTGCTCCGTTGCTTACCAGCTAGGGGTGCACAACCTGTGAATAGTGTGCCATTGCTTATCAGCTAGGGGTGCATAACCTCTGCACAGGGTTACATAACCTCTGAATGGTGCAGCATTGCTTACCAGGTAGGGGTGCATAAACTCTGAATAGTGCTCCATTGCTTACCAGCTAGGGGGTGCATAACCTATGGACAGTGCTCCATTGCTTACCAGCTGGGGGTGTATAACCTCTGAACAGTGCTCCATTGCTTACTAGCTAGGGGTGCATAACCTGTGAACAGTGCGCCATTGCTTACCAGTTAGGGGTGCATGACCTCTGAATAGTGCTCCGTTGCTTACCAGCTAGGAGCGCATAACCTCTGAATAGTGCTCATTGCTTACCAGCTAGGGCGTGCGTAACCTCTGGACAGTGCTCCGTTGCTTACCAGATAGGGGTGCATAACCTGTGAATAGTGTGCCATTGCTTACCAGCTAGGGGTGCATAACCTATGGATAGTGCTCCATTGCTTACCAGATAGGGCTGCATAACCCCTGAATAGTGCTCATTGCTTACCAGCTAGGGGGTGCATGACCTCTGGACAGTGCTCCGTTGCTTACCAGCTAGGGGTGCATAACCTGTGAATAGTGTGCCATTGCTTAACCGCTAGGGGTGCATAACCTCTGAACAGTGCTCCGTTGCTTACCAGCTAGGGGGTGCATAACCTCTGAATAGTGCTCCGTTGCTTACCAGCTAGGGGTGCATAACCTCTGAATAGTGCTCATTGCTTACCAGCTAGGGGGTGCATAACCTCTGAATAGTGCTCCGTTGCTTACCAGCTAGGGGTGCATAACCTCTGAATAGTGCTGATTGCTTACCAGCTAGGGGGTGCATAACCTCTGGACAGTGCTCCATTACTTACCGGCTAGGGGTGCATAACCTGTGAATAGTGCTTCGTTGCTTACCAGCTAGGGGGTGCATAACCTCTGAATAGTGCTCCATTGCTTACCAGCTAGGGGGTGCATAACCTCTGGACAGTGCTCCATTACTTACCGGCTAGGGGTGCATAACCTGTGAATAGTGTGCCATTGCTTACCAGCTAGGGGGTGCATAACCTCTGGACAGTGGTCTGTTGCTTACCAGCTAGGGGTGCATAACCTGTGAATAGTGCTCAGTTGCTTACCAGCTAGGGGTGCATAACCTCTGCACAGGGTTACATAACCTCTGAGTAGTGCTCATTGCTTACCAGCTACGGGTGCATAACCTGTGAACAGTGCGCCATTGCTTACCAGCTAGGGGTGCATAACATCTGAATAGTGCTCAGTTGCTTACCAGCTGGGGGCGCATAACCTCTGCACAGGGTTACATAACCTCTGAATAGTGCTCCATTGCTTACCAGCTCGGGGTGCATAACCTGTGAACAGAGCGCCATTGCTTACCAGCTAGGTGTGCATAACCTCTGAATAGTGCTCACTTGCTTACCAGCTAGGGCTGCATAACCTCTGAATAGTGCTCACTTGCTTACCAGCTAGGGCTGCATAACCTCTGAATAGCGCTCTGTTGCTTACCAGCTAGGGGTGCATAAGCTGATAATAGTTCGCCATTGCTTACCAGCTGGGGGGGTGCATAACCTGTGAATAGTGCGCCATTTCTTATCAGCTAGGGTTGCATATCCTCTGAATAGTGCTCTATTGCTTACCAGCTTGGTTTGCACTTTAAAATTAGAAAAATACAAATCTTGCCTCCAATAGTGCTGTTGCAATATACTTTTAAACAAAAGCAAGTGTGCAATGGGAGGAAGACTTGCAACACATTTAATTGGGCGGTGTCTGTTGACAATTCTTCTAGCTATAGAAATACCTATGTTGACTGTGAAATTAGATTGGCTGAGCGAGAGCTAGAAGTGTATTAATAGCGCATCTAGGAGGAGAGTGTCTACAGACATTGATAGGAGTTAGAATGAGACGGCTCCAAACAAAGGCACAGTTGATCAGATCAAGCGATGAACTGAAACGCCTTAAGATTAACCTTGGCTCACCATTTGGTATCTCTGCCAAGCGAAAAAGGCTTCCTGATAGAGATCCGTTTTTAATTTAATAGACACAAGCAATAACCTTTTCTTTTGAGGTGCTGGCGCCTATTCCTTGGTACCCCACTGTAATTCTTGCCCATCTGAGATTTCGCTCGTAGATGCTCCTCCACAATTTGCTCCAAAGTGCACTACTGTAGTTTTGCGCTACTACGACTTGCTCCTCTGAGGCCCTACTGTGGTTTCTTACCATGGGAGATCTACCTTCATTTTGATAACCTCATGGGGGATGGTGGGATCCCCTTTCCCCACTGGATGTCTGTTGCCCTCATTTTGCTCCACTGTGATTGACCTCACAGCTGGTACTCCCGTGATGCTACCCACTGCTATCTGGCATCACTGCGATTTGGTACCCACTGTGGTTTGCTACTAGATGTCTGCACCATTTTCTTTATTTTAGACTGTGTTATAGAGCCAGGCGCTGCTCGCTGTCCACTGCCACCCTCTCTAGGATGCCATGGGACTTGTCCTCACAATTGCACTACCCAAGAAACACAGCCACACAAGACAGATGCTCCAAATGCCCGCCAGGGTCTGCACTGATGCAAATTATACTTTGCAACACAAGTCGCATACGAACGAAGTCATCCACACACAGCAATTGAGCACCCCCTTCCAACACACCCCAAACATCCAAAAACTACACACCTCTGCAGCCAACAACCAATGCATCCTTCCACCGCCGCACACAAGTCTCTTCTCTGGATACAGATACTCTGAGGGTTCTGGAGGTGTCTAGTGATGTTGGGACCTGCACAAAAACAGACAATTTGGGGAAAATACCTTTCTTTCCATTTGTTTCTCAAATACATGTGTGTTCTTTCCCGAGTCATTTCTTAGTCAGCAGGAGCCGATTGCCGTGAGCATTGTTAGATGCATTTGGTCATTTCTATTTCTCTGTGACCAAGGTAATTCCTACGTCACAGATTAAAGTGGCGCACTCCAGGAACCCTGCTCCTCCTGTTCTGCATCGGAGAAAAGCCTTCATCCCAGATATGCTTGGAAATGAAAATGCATTATTTTATCGTGTGTAATTTACACTCATCAGGAAATGAAACACTAGCACGTGGGCTTGTCCAGAGTAAGGAAAAGACATAATAAAGTGCATGGCAAATGCCCACACGTGTAGGCAGAGGCACTGTAGCTCGCTCAGGAGTTGCACTGCCGTCATCTGATGTGTTAAGTGCTGGAGGCTGTCCAGGGCGCACGCTAGTGTTTGCAAGTAGCTGCGAAACAGGCACCCAGTCTATACATCCTTCGCCAGAGCTGACGCCTTCAAACCATGGTAACTATTTACTCCCCTTCACAGGCACCCAGGCTACACATCCTTCGCCAGAGCTGACGCCTTCAAACCATGGTAACTATTTACTCCCCTTCACAGGCACCCAGGCTACACATCCTTCGCCAGAGCTGACGCCTTCAAACCCTGGTAACTATTTACTCCCCTTCACAGGCACCCAGGCTACACATCCTTCGCCAGAGCTGACGCCTTCAAACCATGGTAACTATTTACTCCCCTTCACAGGCACCCAGGCTACACATCCTTCGCCAGAGCTGACGCCTTCAAACCCTGGTAACTATTTACTCCCCTTCACAGGCACCCAGGCTACACATCCTTCGCCAGAGCTGACGCCTTCAAACCATGGTAACTATTTACTCCCCTTCACAGGCACCCAGGCTACACATCCTTCGCCAGAGCTGACGCCTTCAAACCATGGTAACTATTTACTCCCCTTCACAGGCACCCAGGCTACACATCCTTCGCCAGAGCTGACGCCTTCAAACCATGGTAACTATTTACTCCCCTTCACAGGCACCCAGGCTACACATCCTTCGCCAGAGCTGACGCCTTCAAACCATGGTAACTATTTACTCCCCTTCACAGGCACCCAGGCTACACATCCTTCGCCAGAGCTGACGCCTTCAAACCATGGTAACTATTTACTCCCCTTCACAGGCACCCAGGCTACACATCCTTCGCCAGAGCTGACGCCTTCAAACCATGGTAACTATTTACTCCCCTTCACAGGCACCCAGGCTACACATCCTTCGCCAGAGCTAACGCCTTCAAACCATGGTAACTATTTACTCCCCTTCACACTCAAACATGTGTCTTAATAACCAGGTGAGACTGCAGTATCATCAGTTCATTACAATTCCTGTACCCCAAAAGCTGGCAATGCATACCTTCTGGCCCCAGGTGGAACTGTTAGAAGGATTTAGCACCATATTTGAATGTTGAATGCCTGCCTTCGTCCTCGGGGTTGATCTTTGCAAGCGTGGCTGAATGACTGCCGCAGTGCTTCTCTTGTAATGTGTTTATAACCAGCAAAATGTGAAGGCATCACGAAGCAAGACACAGACGTCAAACAAAAGAAATATTATTCAACGAAATGTCAGGATGGTTGAAGTCCTAACTTGCCCTCTGCTAACGTGGGATTTCCCCACCTGAACGAAACTAAGGGAAGTCTGAGTCAAACAGTTCAACTTAATAGTCTCTGTCCAAAACCTAAAACTAAACAATGTGTAGGGATGTCGAAGTCAAAATAAACAGTGTTCAACTTAAAATTCTGAGCTTCTTCCTGCTCACAACTTTCTCTCAGCTCCCCTTCCCCAAACAAAAGAAAGTTCAATGGAAAGTTCCAAGAAAGGTCCTAGTCATCATCAAAAGTCTAAAACCCTTGAGATGCAAAGGAGATATTTGTCCTGCCCGCATTATCAAAGACTGTGCAGAATTCATACCACCATTCATCACTACATTCATAAACTCCTCCTTCTCGACAAGCACAGTGCTTGTCAGCCTCAAGGAATCTTGGGTACTCCGCTCCTAAAATACCTTCCTTAGACCCCTCCATTCCTACCTACTACGGGCCCATCATAACTGTCCCCTTCCTGTTTAAAATCCTAGATCAGGTAGCATACCTGCTAGTCCAGCACTTCCCTGAAGTCAACCATGTCCTAGGAATGCAGCAATCCAGCTTCCACCCAAGCCATGAGAATCTGCCTTGATGGACCAAAAAAAGAAAGCAGTTGGACGAGATCAGGGACAAGGATAATCCAGCACTTCTCCTCCTGGTCGATCACAAAGTCTTGTGACACCACCTCACTACCTAGGCCAAATTCTCCCCTATGGCTACTGCCAGGATAGCCTCCTTCCTTGAAGGAAGAGTTATGACAGTATTTGCAGAGAACGCAAATGCCTCGCCATCCCATATGCCATGTGGGGTACCTCAAGGCTTGTGCATATCCCCGACCCTATAAAACATCTTAACTAGGCCCTTTTTGACATCCTGGACTCCATCGGCATAGCCTACACTAACTACGCTGATGACAGACACATTTTACTCCCACTCACAGGCAATTATGTGGACCACTCCAACACCCTTAACTCCTACTCCATGATTCAGTTGGGGATGGTGGCAAACTGCCTGTGCATAAACAGAAACAAGATCGAAATCTTGCTTATCGGACCCCCGTCAGTTCTAAAAAATCTTAATGAGCAATACACTGCCTTCTATATTGACAACATCATGGTCCCTGTCACGGCGTCTGTAGGGGTCTACCTCAACGCTACTCTCTCCATGTCACCCCAAGTGAACGCTATTGCCTCCTCAGCAGCTTATGCCACCAAAGTATTTAATGCTGCAAGACCTTTCTTTATCCAAAGACAGCCGCCTAACAATCGCCTAAGCCGTCATCGGCTTGACTACTGCAATGTCCTCTTCGCAGGCCCATCATCCAGAAAACTTCAAAAACTACAAGTAATACAAAATAATGGCCTTTAAGCAGCGGTCAACATTCCGAAAATAGAACACATCTCAGCAGCCAGAAGAGATGCTCATTGGCTGCCTGTCCGAGAACTCATCATTTTCAAAACCTTGTCTATCACCCACAAGCACCTGTCCAACACAGCCCCAGTAGCTCTCCCAGAAAATAGCCAAAGGTCATTCAATAAGACCTACCAGGACACCCTCTGCTCACTGCATACTTTACCTAAAGTCAGACGTGCTAAAGCCGAGGGTCCAGCTTCCCCACATCGGAGTCAAAAAGTGGAACTCCTCTCCCCCTATGCCAAGAGTGGAAAAATCCTACTGGGTATTGCAAAAAGCTCTAAAAACAGTTGTTTTACTACGACTGGCTTATGCTTCTTGTTTCTCTGGCTCTCGCCCTACACCATTATGAATATCTACTCAAAATGTTTAAGATATAATCTTGAACGTCAATACCTTGTATCTATAACAGCCGATGCCCTTGGGTTGTTTGTACGCTTCATATATGAAATAAATAAATAACAAAAATAAAATGAGAAAGTCTTGAAGTATACCTTTCCCCAGTTCAAAAGTAATGTAATTCAAAGTTTCTCCTGAGGTTCCCTTCCTCAAGTTTCAAACACAACAATCCAAACAACAGATGGGTCTTGAGATCTCAATCCCAAGACAACAGCGATATGATTCAGAGTCACTCCTGAGTTTCCCTTCTCCAGGTTTCAAACCTGACAATCCAAAGACAAGAAGGAGTCTTGAGATTCCAATCCCAAGACAACATAAACTTGCCAGGCCTCAGGGTTCCTTTCCCCAAGGATTAAATGTCTCACACAGGTTCATTGACACTTACTGCTATGCGTCAAGTTACTTTCACTTGCTTCCCTTTATTGTTTCCGAGGTTAGGGTGTGCTCTTTGGGCGTATCTGGTTTCCCCTTAGCTGTCTCAGGGCTCTGCCACCATGTGTCATGCACCCCTTTCCAAATGGCAGAAAATTCAGCTGTAGTTCATATTTTCAATTCAGTCTTTCAATGTATTTTTTATGTTGCTTAATTCTATTCAGTTTCAAGATTTTGGATCTGTTTGTTGTGCAACACACATTTAGCCTTTGTCGTTGTACTTGTTTATTTCACGGTTAAATTTCCTTTTCCAGTTCAGTATTCAATTATGCTTTCACTTCTAAGTTCATTTCATGTGTAACAAGCATTCAGCCTTCAGCGTCTTACTGTTGTATTTTAATGTTAAAGTTCTCTTTGAGTTCGGTATACAATAGGCATTCACTTCCTTTATATTTCCTTTTTGTTCGGTATTCAATAACTGCTGGTTTCTGTACTTTTATTCTATTGCTTAAGACTTTCGAAAACGTTCCTGCAAGGCTCGTGACTACTTCAGCAAACTTTCATTGATTCACAAAGGAAGAATTCACAACGTTCTTAGGCTTTTGAAGACGTGCTTGTTCCTTTAACAAGGCACGCAACCACTCCACTACATTCTATCAGTTGCAGCATCATAGAGAATAACGCTTCACTTGCTTGTGGTTATAGTAACACTGGGTTTCTCATTCTGAAACACTCAATGGCTCACTTTGGAGTCTAATTTTGTATCGCGCAGGCCACAAACTGGATGGCTTCAGCAAAGGGGGATTCACTCTTTCCCTCAGACATTCCCGTGCTCTTGCAGCGCCACTAGAGAATAAGTAGTCTCTTAATTGGAACGAAGGATGACCCTGCATCTAGTCGCCTTCCGTTTCCTCGCCTCTGCGCCACAAAGCTCCTGCTCCCACTTCATAGTCACCCAGACCCTCAGCTGCTCCAGTCCCTCTGGGTGTTTCTACAGTTGCATCATGACTTCCATCTGCTCCCATCAACGTCTCTCTTTCATCGCCTGCACACACCCCTTTTATACACCTGAGCTGTGTAAAGGGGTTCCAGCTGTGTCCCATTTTCATTAATTGCCTGACCATAGTAAGGCTTGTTAGCAAGACATTACTGATCTTTACAATGGTACTCTTCTGAGGACCTCTTCCTCGTCTCAGTACTGTCAAAAGTCATGGGTGGCAAAATGAGGGGTACTGATTTAGAATAGTCCATAAATGGCAGGTGAGGGTTGAATTTGTTATCAATGGGAACTGGGGGATACCATGTATTGCCCATGCCGTATTTAACCCTTTCCCTGGTACGTATGGACTGATCGTATCTTATACCTTTTTCTTGCTTAAACCCGGATAAAAGTATCCCATCACGGTCTTTGGAATAGAGGGCTCCTTTTGGAAAGAGCATGAAAACACTTTCTCGCCTGAGTATGTTTCACTCCCAACCCCCAAGGCTCCTACACCGAGGTAATCGTCCCTCGCTTCTCCACCGTACATATTGTAAATAATATTACTATCTGCCTACGGCTTCAAAATGTAACTGTACTCTTATGTAACACGATCAAAACACTTACGCGCCCGTATGCCCCTGGGCCTGGTTGAGCTTTATAAATAAACCAAATACAAATACAAATAAATACCGCCAGGGTCAGGATCCAAGAGTGATGGCCCTTCCCTGGCCACCGGCACAGAGAGTCTAATGGGAGTGGAAGTGAGAATACCCTCAGGTTTCTCACAAAATCTCAAGAGTTCCATCTGTATCCACTAACCAATTATCCAGCAAAAAGGTTTAGTTTACTATCTACACAAGTTGGCCACTAAACTACACTTTTTTGTATCTTCTTTTAATAAATATGCCAAATATGTATGATCCAACCAAGTTATAAATAATCCAACAACGTGAATAGACACATGCAACGGGTTCTTACAAGATATAATATTTTTAAACGTATACCAACATGTCTGTGGTATTTCTGAAATAAAACATAACTACAATTATTTTGCAGATTTAAAGATTTCCAGAAATGTAACATCACTAGACTCGAGCCTGGAAACAGGCGAGCACATAGTACAGAGGTACTTCCAAACTGCACACATCAACAGAATAGCAAACGTCTCTTGTATTTTCGATCTGTCTTTTTCGAGACGCAAAGCTTCACAAGACAATTCAACTGCCAACCGAGCACAGTATGAACCCCAATAACAGACTAACAAAATGATTGCCAGAGTCCCACAGTTTCTCTTTGGAGGATCGTGCACCCCTTCCTTCAGCGCGCAGTTCCTTTTGAACTCCAATGCCGGCCAGCTGCATTCGTTTGAGCGAATGAAATCTTCAGGAAAGCTAGAACACTCACTCTGCTTCTTCTATGATCATCTTCCTCCCAGTACTCCTTTTCCACACTGATGCAAGATACTTAGTATTCTCTTGTGATCTTCTGTTGTTGTCAATATTACGATGACTAACCTTGGTACAGAGTATATTTGCCCTACTTAAAGGGGGAGGGGTGGTAATGGAGAAGGGATTGGATGTATAATGGGGGGAAATAGTGTGTTCCCTGAGAATAGTCATTCCTATTCTCTTAGGGGGCTTCACTCCCCATGTGATCCCCCTCGGTGAACCACCTCCAGGGGGACTATTGTACTGTGTGGACGCACCGCCTTGGCCCCATGGGAAAGGCCTCCCCCTAGGGAAGAAGGGACGACATCCTCAGATTTTTCACACATACATAAAATAAAGCCTTAGACTAATCGACATTAAACTAGGTACCCAAACATGATAATATACACAGGACACCATGTTATGCTGCTTATAACTGAGCTGTAAGAGGCAATTCAAAGCTTTTAAGAGGATACATTGCAAACATAGCTAGAATGTTAAACTACGTTCTCCTTTCAGCAAAATAATATTGTATCTGTTATGAGGGATTTGAACATCACACCTCTCCCAGAAGCACCTTAACCTAGAGTAAAAGAAACAGTCACTAGGAACTAAGCAAGGGAGAAGTTTTAAAATATCTCTGAAAAGATCATGCTTTATGAACAAGCCACGTGTGTCAAAGCAGGAGGAGATTTGTGTAGTGCTTAAGACTAAGTCATACTTCTTGCTGTAGATTTTTTTTTCTCACAACGTTTAATGCTTGAAAGCTCGTCTTCGAATTTCGTCTTGGTGTGTATGAGCTGCATAAGCCTCTTACACCGAGTAAAATGTTTTGATTCATGCTCAGACATCTGAAACACAGGTGAAGGAGTGCGTTGCTTGCCTGGAACAACTGCGCTCCGGCATCTGTATCTTTCAAAGATTCACATGCTTTGAATATTCCCAGTTGTCAGGCTGGGGATCTTCTGTTACACACTTCCTTATTTTAGTAATATACAGGAAACAACTAAGTGTTTTGTAGCCTGTCCACGTTGTTATGGGGGCTTTCAACACAATCCAATGGGACGTCGAGTACTAAGCCCCACACCTGGAGGCCATATTCAGAGCCTAACCACTCATCGTGCTGAGAGGAGTTCTCACACCTTTTCTCCCCGGAGAGAAACTTCAGAAATAACGTATCTACACATGAGCCTCTTACAGCGAGTAACTTTGATCCATGCTTAGACATATGAAACATAGGTGAACAAAAGATACTGCCTATTAACTGGCAGAGAGCTCTCAAGATTGGTCATTGACACAGCACTCATCAATTGGCCAAAGGTCTGAACACTATGATATCTACAGCAATGCAAAAACAACAGCTTTGCATGAGCCAAGCCTTTGGCTTCCAGTTGGGATTCCACAACACTTTCCATCTCAGTGTACATATTTATGCTATCCAGCTGTTGGCTGCTGAATAAATGCAGCTTGTGATGGCTAGGGCAGATGGTGTTCCGCCTAAGTACAAATGAATAAGTTATTCCAACCTTGTCGTCACTTCACACACCCGCCAATTTTTATGCGTTTTGCTGTGATAAATCGGTCTATCTTAACTCTCTCTAAACCTTTTCCAATGAATCTAAATACATATATAAATGAAATTTGCTCTCTAAATTGGTTCCTTGCGTGAGGCTTGATTTGATTTGATGGGACCTTTGTTATGATATGATATGATATGATATGGCATTTGTAACGCGCCTATACACAGGTGTTTCAAGGCGCGACGAGGCAGGGAGGGGAGGAACAAGGGGAGACAGACAACGATCCTACTAGGCCAGGTGTCATTCAGATCGCGCAAGTGCAGGGGTGGGGGAGGGGGAAAAGTGCAAGGGGAAGGGGAGGGGGGAAGTGCAGTACAAGGTAAGTGGCGTAAAGTAATAAATAAATAGGGCCAGCTGGTGGCAAGTGCAAGGTAAGTGCAGAACAAGTGCTGGGAAAGGGGGGGGCTGTAGGGATACAGAGACAGTCCCGCAGTGCAGAGGGGTTCCAGTGCATCAGTGCAAGTGGAGAGTGGCTGGGCCCAGGACCGAGGCCGTTAAGAGTGGTCCAGTTGCAGAATCAGTGCAGTTTCAGTGAAGGATATTAGCTGTTCAGCAGGGGAGAGGGAGAGAGAAAGCAGAAGCAAAGAGGAAGGTTTTGAGGTGCTTCCGGAACCGGAGATGGTTCTCCTCAAGTTTCAGGGAGGCAGGAAGGCTGTTCCAGAGGGAGGCCCCTGCCGCGGAGAGAGATCTACCCCCAGCTCGTTGCTTCGAGAAGCGGCTGAGCCTGAGGGAGTTGGAGGCGGATGAGCGAAGGGCTCGGGAAGGAAGATATTTGGGAAGAGAGAGTTGAAGGTATTTAGGACCCAGGCCCCAGAAGGCTTTGTGGACAATGCAGAGGGTTTTGAACTTTATCCTCGCAGCCACTGGGAGCCAGTGTAGAGATTTCAGTCCTGGAGAGATACGGTCCCTGGGCTTGAGGCCAAGGACAAGTCTCGCAGTTCTGTTCTGGATGAGTTGCAGAGGGCGGAGAGTGGAGGCAGGCAGATTAAGATAGAGGCTGTTACAGTAATCCAGCTTCGAGAGAACCAGGGCCCGAGAGACAGTGAGCTTCTGGGGGAAGGAGAGGAAGGGAAGAATACCTCTGAGGAGGTGCAGCTGGTAGTGTGACTTCTTAGCGACGTCAGAAATATGAGGAGAGAAGGAGAGTGTGGAGTCGAAGATGACCCCAAGGTTTTTTGCCTTGCAGGTAGGAGCAGGGAGGGGGCCAAGGGAGGCAGGCCAGAGAGCTGCAGGGAAGGAGGGAGTGGGTGTACCGATGAGTAGAATCTCAGTCTTACTGGCATTAAGGCAGAGGTCATTGGCGGCACTCCATTCCTGGATAGCAGACAGACAGTCAGAGATGAGGGAAGGAGAGGGGGAGGCTGAGGGTAGCCTGAAAATGAGCTGGGTATCGTCCGCATAGCACTGGAAATTAGGGCAGAGAGCGGGGATGCGGTGGGCAAGGAGTGCCAGATACTGGTTGAACAGCCAGGGAGAGAGATTAGATCCCTGGGGGACACCACAGGTGGAGAAAAAGATGTCGGAGAGGAAGGACCCCAGTTGGACCTGGGAGGGTCGATTTGAAAGGAAAGAGGTCAGCCACGCCAGAGCCTGACCAGTGATACCCAGGTTTTCACGGAGACGGTTGAGCAGGATGGCATGGTTGACAGTGTCAAAGGCAGAGGAGAGATCGAGCAGAATGAGAACGCACGGAGTGTTGGAATCGAGGTTCAAGAGCAGGTCTTCACGGATGTTCAGGAGAGCAGTTTCCGTGCTTCTGGCAGCTCTGAAGCCAGATTGATGGTCATGAAGACTACCAACAGATTCAGCATGGAGGTTAAGCTGGGAGATGGCCAGTTTCTCCAGGAGCTTGCCCAGGAAGGGAGTGATGGAGATAGGGCGATAGTTAGCCAGGCAGGAGGGGTCGGAAGAGGGTTTCTTGAGAAGAGGGTGCACAAGGGAGTGCTTGAGGGGGGGGAAGGGAAGACTCTAGAGGTGAAGGAGTGGTTGCAAAAGTCAGCCAGGGCAGGAGCCAGGGAGTCGATGTGGTCCTTGATAGTTTTGGAGGAACAAGGGTGAACCTGTTTAGACGAGACTTTCATAGATCGGACTTGTCTGGAAACCTCGTCAGCAGAGAAAAGTGGAAAGGCAGAGAAAGGGGGAGGAGGGGTGACTGCAGAAGGGCCAGAGGAAGAGCCGTGAAGGGAGGGAGGGAGGTGAAAGGAGGAGAGCGAGGACAGGATGTCCTGAGTTTTAGAGATGAAGTGAGAGGCCAGTGCAGTGCAGAGGGCCTGGGAGGGGACAGGAGAGGTAGAGACAGCAACAGGGTTGGCCAGCTCCTTGCAGATTTTAAAGAGTTCGGCGGAGTTTTTAGATGCCGCAGAGATGCGGGCTTGGATAAGGGCTCTCTTCTTGGTGAGAACGGAGAGCCGGTACTGCCTTTGGAGCAGGCGGCAGGCCAGTTTGTCAGAGGATGAACATGAAGCACGCCATTTCCTTTCTGCAACCCTTGCGTTTTAGGGTGACGAGATCCGAGTCATACCAGGAGTTACATTTGGCTTTGGGCTTCAGGCGGATTCTCATGACGGGGGCAAGGATATCAAGAGTAACAGATATAGCAGAGTGGAGAGGGCTGTGTCAGGGTGGGAGTCAGCCGAAGGGGCAGGGGGGGGCGAGAAGGTAGCAGCGAAAGCCTCAACTGACACACGCTTCATGGGTTGGATGACCGAGAAGGTGGGTGGCAGTGAAGAGGGTGGCTTTGCCTGTGGAGTAGGGAGGGTGAGGTGGGAGGATAGGAGAAAGTGATCACTCAGGAGAGAGGAGTGGAGAGAGGGACGGAGAGGGGAAGGTCAGAAGAGATCAGAGCATCAAGAGTGTGCCCAGCAGAGTGAGTAGGCCCAGACGGGAGAATAGAGAGTGAGAGAGAGTCGCAGAGGTCACGAAAGAGACCAGTGGGGGGACTGGAGGCATCAAGGTGGATGTTGAAGTCGCCAAGTAAGAGGAGTTGAGTGGTTGAGGACAGGAGTGAGGAGGAGAGGTCAGCCCACTCAGAGAGGAAGGAGGAAATTTGACCAGGTGGCGGATAGATAGTAGCCACGGTAAGGGAATGGCTAGGAGAGAGAGAGAGTCGGCAGACAAGACATTCAAAAGAGGAGTAGGTCTGCGTAGGAGTGACAGTGGCAGGAATCCACTCAGGGAAGATAAGGGCAACACCACCCCCTGCACGGTTAGGCCTGGGCATGGAGAGGATCTTGTAACCGTCAGGTAGGAGTGTGTCAAAGCTGGTGGCAGAGCTGGCTGTGAACCATGTCTCAGTGAGACAGAGGACGTCGAGGTCCAGTTCCTCAAGAAGGTGACAGATATCAGAGGAGTGCTTGATGGCAGAGCGAGAATTTAGAGTGGCAATGTGGAGAAGGTTGCCATCCTTGAAGAACTTCCGGGGAGGGGTACAGATCAGAGGTACGCCCTGCGGAGGTGTTGAAGAAGGAGCACGAGAGGGGGCAGGGAGGGAGGGTAGAGGCAAGGTAGCCAAGGATAGAGGAGGGGGGACAGCAGGAGAGGAGAGGAAGTTGATGAGGTGTGGGAAGCGTCTATCAAAGAGGTGAAGGTTGGCCTGAGGGCCTTGGACCAAGATGGTCCCATTAGCGTAGACATTAATGATGGCCTTAGAGGAGCGGAAGGGGGCCAAGAGGACATCCCAACGGGTGCCACCATTAATGGGAGAGGAGGAGAAAGGAGAGAGCACAGAGACCATATGAAGGGTCCATAGGTCAGGCGAAGGCACGAAAAAGAGGATGTCAGTGAGAGTTTCCTTAGAGCAGGCACTAGTGTAGGTGTCAGCGATAGGGAGGCCTGGGTTGGAGACCAGGATGTCCTTTTTAAACTTTTTCCTACCAGATTTAGTGAGGAGAGCAGGATAGTCAATGGAGAAGCAGTTAGAGAAGATAGGCGAGACAGAGAGCACCATGGAGTAGGAGGGAGGGGGGAGGGGGAGACAGACAAAACGAGAGCACGCAGACAGGAAGTGAGCGGCAGGCACAAGTTACCACAATTAGAGCAAACAAACAGTAATGCGTATTAGGTACCGGGCCACCTAAGTTTGAGAATCCTGCGAGGGGAGAAAAACACCCTTTGATAAATTATATATTTATTCTGTACAGTTAAGTTTACATCGAACATTAAATAGGAAAACATAATTCTTTCCACTGCAACTTTTGTTTTTTTCCTTGAAAGTTCACCCAATGTGGCGTGCAAGTGACTTGGCCAAATCCGAACTATATGACAAATCTAAGTTTCATTAGCATTTCATGTCCAAAATGATGGTTGTAAAAAACAGTTTTTTGCATAAGGCTTGCTTACCACAGAAGCTGGAAAAGATGCCTTTGAGCCCTCGATATCTCAGAACAGTCCTCCTCCATGTTCAAGATTGTCTGCGCAGATCTCAGCCTTAGGCCGAAGTAGTACATGAAGCAAACATGTTGAAAATCGTCATGGCAGTCAAACTCGAGATATATTACACATGTATCAGTATTTCTAAACATGCTCAGTAGGTCCAGAAGGATAAACAAAATTAACGTTATCGCTCCTAAACATGCAAAGTAGATGCAGATGAAGTAACAAAACCAAGTTTATACTGGTGAACACGCATGATATGATATGGCATTTATAACACGCCTAAACACAAGTGTTTCAAGGCGCGACGAGGCAAGGGAGGGGAAACAGAGGGAAGACAGAGACCGTGATCCTACTAGGCCAGGTGACATTGAGATCGCCCAAGTTCAGGACATAAAGGTAAACGGTACCACCAGCATGTAGCATACGCACAGAGAGGATCCGGGGACACAAGAAATTAGGTTTATATTGCGATGATGGAGCACCAAAGGAAATTTAGTTTGTACCGCTGAACATGTGCGAACATACACAGGCAGCACAATCACCATGGAACAAGGGTGCATTAAAGTAGAAGGCACAGGAGCACATCAGGTACACATTGTAAGCTACTGCAATGACTCTTAGCCCACAAGATAACTACACACATTTTCACAAGCACAGGAGGTTTTCCCAGAGTAAGATGTATGTATTACCCGTCTGTAAGCACCGCACAAGGATGGAGAGGCATCCTGTCATCCCGTCTGCCCAGGAAGGTCCAATTAATCTAACTATTATGCACTCGTAACGTGCAGGCAAGGCATCAAGCAAACAGCAGCAACGTGTCTGCGACAACGAGAGCAATGAGAGGACTCATCGCACATCCATGATCTGGCATGGAGCCACCTGCAGGGCTCCCACCCCTCGATCTATATCCCTAAACTCCTCTTTGCGGCTTCCCCTTAGCTTTGGCCTGTCGCCTTAGCCGAAAAATTTTGAAAACTCAGACTCGCCAGTCTACAGACCTCGTAACAAAATCAGATTTACTGACCGGCATTTTTGAAAGATTCACACATACAAAAACATTAACCCTGGGACATAATTGCATTGAAGTATGGACTACTTCAACAGCCATCGTGCCGGGTGAGTAAACAGGGAATTTAGAAAAACGTAAATTAATTTGGCCCATCACTTTTGCTAAATAGCAGGGCATCCTCAGACCCAAAACTTCCCCTCAGTCACACTCCACCCAAAAACATTATCTTGCAAAATATTTTTCAATGTGTCGGGAGGAAAGCTCAGGGGCAACGCGCTTGCTGTGGAAACAAACCAACGTGGATGCAATACAGGTTCAATCCCCGGGTCCCTGCTTAGAAACCTCCGGGTATTAAGCATGTTGGCATACGGTATTTGATGTGTTTGACAACGTAAAAAAAAAACACGCAGAATCATTCCTTACACTTAACCTACTGTACACATACATCCTGGATTGAAAAATGATCTGCAATCGACCGCAAATGTCTGGAGAAATGTCACATGGCCAGCACACCAAATGTTACACATATTGGCCGTTGGTCCCTTTGGCCCGGTAGCCGCTTATGGGTCAGTGAGAGGACCTCTGTCTGCCAATGAGAGAGAGAGACGAAAATCACTGGGCTTGTGCCTGTATTGTGGATCCTCCTCTCACATATTGCGGGATTGCCCTATTGTTCCTCCACGACATGCTCAAACGTCGAGCTCGGGAAACTCCCAAACCCTACCGTAGGGGGCACAACGGTAGGAGTGCATAGTTCAGGTTCCCAGCATAGGATGAGTTTGACCCTAGAGACTTCTTCAACCACTCCGACCATGGTTATTGTCTCCTTGACCATAATGTTACCCGACCAAGTCCTACAGGGTATCCCCGCTTTAATTGATTGCGGAGCTGCAGGAAATTTCCTAGACGATAAATGGGCCACAGAACATAGGATCGCTCGTATCCCTAAAACAATTATAACTCCCATCCAAGGAGTAGACGGAAGTACTTTGAGCTCCGATCCCATACGAGAACAGACTGAACCAGTCACTTGCATGATTGCTGCGCATAATGAGATCTTAGTCTTTGACCACTTTCCGGTAATTCTAGGTCTTCCTTGGCTAAGGGTTCATAACCCCTTTATAAACTGGACAGCTGGGACCCTTTTTCTAGGGTCAGAATATTGTGTACATCATTGTCTGTCCCATGAGTCGGTAGGCACCCATATTTCAAACGTAAATCTCCAATTCCCCCACAGTACCCACCATCAACCAGCTAGAGACGATTCCAGAATACCATAAGAAGTTTCAATCAGTATTTTTGACACTGGAATTCCCTACTCTACTTCCTCACAGGAGAGACGACCGTTGCATTGATCTACTTCCAGACTAACCGATTCCTTTTGGACGGATGTATGTTCTTTCTCAGCGAGGAAAGACTGCTCTAAAGGAATATCTCCAAACCAATCTATGGAATGGACTCATTACAGAATCAGTTTCCCCAGCGGGTGCTTCCCTTTCTTTTATTCCGAAGAAAGACTCTGACGAACTCAGACCATGTATCGATTATCAGGGCCTTAATAAGATCACCATAGCGGACAAGTACCCAATGCCTTTAATACCCGACATCCTTGAAGCGGTCCGGGGGGCCTCTTTCTAAACTAAACTGGACCTCCAAGGGGCGTATCATCTCATTCGGATCGCCCCTGGGCATGAGTGGAAAACAGCTTTTTGGAGACCGCTTGGACATTACGAGTACCACGTAATGCCGTTTGGATTGGTAAACGCACCAGCGGTTTTCCAACGGTTTATGGACATTCTGTTACATTTCGTCATCATATACTTAGACAATATTCTAGTGTTTTCTACCAAGAGAGAAGAGCACATTAAACACGTGAACATCATTCTTCATCGTCTCCAGACCAACCATTTATATAGCAAAGCCACGAAGTGCGAATTTCATCAAGATCAAGTGACTTATTTAGGATTTGTACTGTCTGCTCAGGGCATATCTATGGATCATAAAAAAAGTTCAGCCGTGTTAGAATGGCCTACTCCATCCAGTAGTAAGGAAATCCAGCGATTCTTGGGGTTCACAAACTTTTAAAGGAAATGTATTCCCTGTTTTTCGAAGATCATATTGCCTATTACCCGACTCTGGAAAAAAGGGGTCCCATTCTCCTGGGATGAACCGGCACAAAGAGCGTTCAAGAATTTGAAGATGTTCACATCTGCTACCATCCTGACCACTCCAAAGCAGTCCAAACAGTTTATTGTGGAGACTGATGCTTCCCAACATGCTTTAGGTGTGATTCTACTCCAACTCACAGACCAGGGAGATGAAAGACCAGTGGCATATCTCTCAAAAACCTTCAATGCTTCAGAACATAACTATTCAGTTCTTGAGCAAGAGCTGTTAGCTATAAAGAGAGCTTTTGAAGAATGGAGGCATTTATTGTTGGGATCGCCGTTTCCGGTGGAGGTCCATACGGACCATCAAAATCTCAGAGTACTGCAGCATGCCCATACTACCAACAGCCGACAAGCCCGTTGGGCACACTTCTTCCTACCATTCCAGATAGAATTCACTTTCCTTCCCGGAAAACACAACTTAAGGGCGAATGCCCTTTCCCGCAAAGACTCTCCTACTACTCGGTTCTGTCCGTAAAAATTGTTTCCCAACGCAAGATTTGTCGCTGTAATTACTGATTTTCTCCAAGAGCTAAAATTCGCTACCTCTCATAACAAACAGCTATGCGATAGAATCGCCTCTACCCATCATCTTACCAGGGAAAACAACTACTTCTTTCACAGACATCAAGTCCTGGTCCCAACACCTTTGTTACAGAAAGAAGTTTTACGAATGTGCCATGACTCTCGAGCGGCAGGTCATCGAGGCTTTCAATCTACCTTGGATTTAATTCTACGTCATTTTTGGTGGCCAGATATCAAAACGGATGTTCAAGATTATGTCGCAGCATGTGTAGTGTGCTCACAATCCAAGACTCCACGAGTACCACCTTTGGGATTATTAACATGGGTGTCTATTCCTGATAGACCTTGGCAGATTATCTCTACAAATTTTATAGTAGACCTTCCTCCCTCTGGCAAAAATACCACCATCATGGTCATCATAGACTACTTCACCAAATTGGCTCATTTTACACCATTACTCAAGCTGCCTGGAGCTGCACAGATGGCCAAAATCTTTTTCCCTGAAATATTTTCCCGACATGGTCTCCCGGATACTATCGTATCAGACAGGGGTTCCCAATACACTTCACTCTTTTGGCAAAAGGTCTGTCTTGCTTTCGGGATTAAACAAGCCCTCAGCTCGGGATATCATCCCCAGACTAACGGGAAAAACTGAATGCCTGAATCAGACCTTTGAGGGATACCTACGACGCTTTGTTTCGGCTGCCCAAGACAATTCGGCGGAATTACTACCTTTTGCGGAGTTTGCCTATAATAATGCTAGACACTCCGCCCTGCAAACCAGTCCCTTTCATTGTTCATATGGATATCACCCTTCATTTGTTCCCTCAGTTACTACTACTTCTTCCAACTGTCCTGGGGTAGATAACCTTATCTCAGACATACACAAAGGTCATAGACTCGCCAGGCTGTCATTGCAAACAGCTCAAGACCGGGCCAAGAGGTATGCAGATCGTCATCACTGAGACACTCCGGCACTAACCGTGGGAGATTCAGTTTGGTTGGCATCCCGGTTCCTGCCCTGTCATTTAGTTCCATCTAAGTTTTCTCCTAGATTCTTCGGACCCTTTAAAGTGATATCCCTGGTGGGCTCAGCAGCAGTTAAACTTGCATTACCCTTTTCATGGTGACGTATACATCCTGTGTTCCATCTATCACAGATCAAATTGGCAGTACAAGATCGTTTTCAATGGTTGGGTAAGGTTCCACCACTCCCTGTCCCGACTTTCACAGGTCCTGAATTTGAGGTAGCTAATATCTGTGATTCCCGGTATCGAAGGGGTCGATTACAATTTCTAGTGGACTGGAAAGGGTATTCTCCTGCTGAGAGGACATGGGAACCAGCTTCTGGGGTTCACGCACCCCGGTTGGTACAATGTTTTTTCTGGCTACATCCGGGGAAGCCGGGATCGCCCCCCAGGAGAGGGGGGCATACTGTTACACATATTGGCCGTTGGTCCCTTTGGCCCCGTAGCCGCTTATGCGGATTGATCAGATTGTGTACTCCCAAAATGGAGGGCCGTTGTACTGCCTGGGCGGAGAACAGCAGTACAGTCTCTGCACGTCCGCAAGAGACGCCGGGGTTTGCTCACGTGATTCCTTATAAGGAACAGAGATAGAGTTTCCTTCGTGTCACTACTGTTGGTGCAGGTGCTCCGTGAGTTCGCTTCTAGGTGCTCCATCATCTTCTCTTCTCTTCCTGCCCTTTCCCTTCAACTTGTATCAGTAACTTTGTGCTTCCTTTTTGTTCAGGTCTTCTCTGCGGGTTTTCCTCTTCGCTCATGCTCCTCAATTGCTTTCTCCAGACGACCGGGTTCCTATTCACCCTCCTAGTTCCGCTTCGACCTCACGAGTATTACTTCTCTCCATAAACAGCCTAAAGTGAGTTCCATCCATCAATCACTAGCCAACTACTTCTCCCGGAAGCATCCTTACTTACACCTCTGTCTGTTTTAGGGATCCTGCCTTCCATATACTCCAGTTCCTGTCTACGGGGATTGCCTCTGATTCTCATTAGAGCCACTCCCACAGGTGAGGGACTCCTTTTCTAATCCTACTGTTATTCAGTCCTAATTTCCCTTCTCCCATTATAAGTCTCCTCACGACCCTTTGTTTCTCCGTTCTCAGAAGAAGCCTTCCCGCAACCAGCTCCATTTCAGTCCATGGTGAGAACCATCTGCACGACTATCCAGAACCGCTGGTACCCGAACACATCCAGGGTTTTCTTCCCCAGAGGGTTTCCCTGACGGTCGTGCCCTTTCCCCCTGTTTTTTTTTTATTCCGGGCACGGAGGGGCAGGTCGGTCGGGGGAATCTTCAACTGCGGCATTGGCTCTTCCATTGGTATTCAGCTGTCTGCCAAGGTGAGATCTTACTGGTATCTAAACTCTATGATCAAAAGATACTCTGTATACTTTTATATGTCAAGTTGGTGATCTTACTAATTCCAGTTAACATTGAACGGTTGACGGATAAGATAATTGATATCAGATACACAGTTAACACCAAAACACACTGAGCCAGTGCACACACTTTGCCTAATAACATGGAATACACACAGTAAGCTCCACCACCCATACGAATATGAAATATGCATCTAAAACCTTCCAAAAATAGGATATCACACGAACAACACTCAACAAGGCCACAAGTCATAACCATGATCTTGCAATATACAGCATCCCGAAACCAGGTCAATGCAATACTAGGGACATTCCGCTCCCATTGGAACATCCATCAGGGAAGAGAACATAGACCCATATAAGTAAGTTAACACCCGTCTGTCATGCCGCAGCAAAATAATCAACCTCATAAAATCTAGATTCGCAGATGAGAAATGGAACGGCATCCACCCACATCCACCTATCAAGCATAAGCATCCTGTTACAGAAAAACTAGTAAAGAGCTTCATTTCACGTAAACAATATAAACCATTAGCACCCTGGGAGGCTCCCAGAGCCAATGAAAATGTTCATAACGCAGGCTATATTCACAAACGTAAGCATGCGTGCTGAGCACTTTCCTTGGTGTCAGGCACTTCCCTTCCCCGCTCCCTCTTAGATCAATGCACAGGTGCTAGTGGTTTCCTTTTCTTACGAAATAATGAAAGAAAAGCATACCTTTTCCTCGCCGCCCTACGCCACACTGCCTTGAGCCAGGCAGTCCCCTCTTCAATGTTGATGACATCAGTCATCAACATTGAAGACGGACTTCCTGGTTTGAAGGCAGCATAGTGTCGGCCGCAAAGAAAAGGTAAGTTTTTCTTTCATTATTTCAAAAGAAAAGAAAGCCATTAGCACCCGTGCAGTGATCTACATGGGTGCTAATGGCGATATGCCCCTCGCTGGCTATGCCCACCCTGCGGGTAACAGCCTGCCACCCTCGTTAAGGGACGGGCCGAGGTATGCGCCCGCCACCTCAGCACATATCGCCTCATTAATCCCACTCTGTAAACACACATGGTCTATTGCATTAAAAAGACAAGAGCAAAAAAAGGAGCAAGAACAAGGGGCAGAAGAAAGTGGTGAAGAGGAAAGGAAGATGCACACAATGCATCACCTTGTATCACCAGGATTCCAGAATGTATAAGGACAACAGCAAGGAGACACTAATGGCTTACGCCGGTCAAGTGGCACAGTGAGTAGAGCACTCACTTTGACATCCAGTGCAGAGCCTGCTAATGCAGGTTCGAATCCCGTCAGAGCCAAACTCAGCCTTTACATCCTTCCGAGGTCGATAAATGAGCACCACACACGGTGTGTAATAATAAGCAGCGCTCAGATACCTGAGGGTTCGTAGCGCTATATAAGTGCCAAATTATTATTATTATCATTTCTATGCTAGCACTTACGTTTTTTAAATAATGTTATTTAGTACTTTAATGCTTAAGAACTTCCAAAGTAAGAGAATTGACTTACGCTAGTAACTGAAATATTAAAGTTTTTGATTGAAGTAAACCAAATACTAATTAAGCAACATACTACCAAACCATGTTAGAGCATCAGCAGAACAAGATCTTGTGAAGTTCAAACAATAGTTAAAGGTAGTAACACAAACTTATTAGAAAAATAAGTATTGTAACTAGTAAAAAAAAAACATGAAATGTCACAGTAAAGATCGACTTCAGCTGCAATCCGTCGGTGTACACACAGTCACCTTTCCCGGAAGAAGAACAGAGGCGAACAACAATTGGTCAAGAGCTCCTGAGACCCCACACTCCTTAGAGGCAAAAGGGTGAAGCAACGAGCACTTAAGAAACAAGTTCACATTGGAAGTAATTAAATGTGAAACGCTTTTAGTAATGTAACACACAAGTGAAGCCATGAAAATGTGACATTATACACTACTAAACCAGAGCCACTAGCAAAGCACAATCATTTGACGGGCAACAGCTACGAAAAAGGAGCAAAACGGAAAAGCAATAAAGAACACACACATCATGCAGCAAGCAAAAATAGTCATTATGAATTGAAGTAACACTGGCCTGAACGAAATAATAGGACTACAACATGCAAACAGTGTTTTAGAATTGAAGCCTGGCGGTGTAACAAAGAAAACCTTCCCTGTGTTGGTAGGAAACCTCAACTGTGTTAATGAAATAGAGTAACACCACAAATACCTTATATGAACATCTAGAGTCGGCTTCACATCTGTGGTGCAGCCAAGTCACAGATCAGCCACCGACCAGAACCAACACTCGAGCCATACAAGCTAAAGATCCAGCCAGAGCTACTGTAAAGTGCCATCACCCAAGCATGCAAACCTGCCATGGTAAAAGCAGATGAAAACGGTTTTAGTTTTAAACCGCAAAAGCATTAATACGAATCTATCTTCTGTGTTGTGAGGAAATGTAAATTATGTTCGTAAACATGAAACGTGTGGTAGCGGGAGCCATCCACACGATTAATGAAATAGTGTAACACTACCAACAACTTACTTCTACAGCAATAACCATTACATATAGGTCTAAGTCTACTTCTAGAGCCTGCTTCCTGTGTGTGCCACATCCCAAACACCACTGATATACCGTCCAAAACCACCTCTGCAGAAAGCCACTGGGGTCAATCAAAAAAGTGCAGCATCAGAAACAAATACAGTAGGTACAACCTAACGGACGTGAATACCTCGGAAAATAATACAACTAGCCAACCAACTATGTGAAAAGAAAATGCTAACTGTATTAGGCAAGAGATGTTAGAGAACGGTAACTGTGTAAGTAAGATTCCCCTATAGGAGGGGACAGTAACTGTGTTAGTAATACTCTCTTTACTGTCCTGCCAGGAAAGCTAAATTGTGTAAGTGAGAACACTTAGCTGTGTTAACAGGAAACATTCCTACGATTAAAGAAATTGTGCATCAGCACCTAAAACTTAACCCCACAACAATAAATATTAAACATTTAAGTACATCTATTTACGGGGTCAGATACACGTGTGTCAAAGCCAAACCACAGCCAGCGAAACAACCCACCACAACAGCTGCTCATGACAACTCTGCCAGTCAAGCGCAACAACCCACCAAAACTATTATTTATGACAATCCATTCATATAGACAGATTCTTCAAGATCAATCTTGACATGTATGTTAAAGTGCTAGAGAACACGTACAAACATGCCTGAGTATTGTTTTAAATAAATATTTTTTTATTATGTATTAATTATAAGCTGCATAATATGCTCACATACAAGCAGAATTCTAATCTACTCAAAATTTCTCACATTTATTTTATCTAAACATGAAAGTGCATAATTCAGTGACTTAAACATGCCATCGCATTCATACACATTTTTTACAAACATTTTTCATAGTTCATCACATAAAATACAAAAGACTGGTCAGTTTACCCATATCAAACATGTATATTACAATTTCTAGGTAACTATGGTCCCGGATGCCATGCTACTAATATATATGTTAATTGTGTTGCCAATTTACTTATGTCATTATGGCATCATAGGACTTCAATAGTAGTCATCATGTTCTACATGATATCACCTGGCCGACTAGTCTCAACTAGTTTCGATGAATAACCATATTCAGGTTTTGTTTTTCAGGTCTCGTCTTCATCAGGTCGTTAAGCTATAGAAATGTATGCGTTTTTTGACAATAGGATTCCTCTCTCAATGACAACTTATATTATTGCATAGTCCCTTGTCAAACATCATACCATTACAATGTGGATTTCACTAATTCGCAAAGGGTCTCCATAATGGGCCAAAGTGTTAAAGTGACGGCGGCGCTGAAGACTATCAAAGTCACAAGGTCGCTATTTTCCATCTGCCTCTTCCACAGGATACAAGTACAAAATCATATTTGCACCATGTATTACAGTGTCAGCTCATCCTTCAAAAGAAGGCAGTGACCGTCTATGTTTGTGCTTTAAAGTGTACTTTGCATACTTCTTAAAGATACGTGTGGGGGCGGCCAACGGGCAAAAACTCCACCTCTCGCTTCCCTCTACGACCATATCACTTTCTGGGTTGTTTTCAGCTGAGCTCTTCTTCCAATGGATTGAAGCTGCGGGGGCACTCGAGTGGAAAAGACATGGTCTTTCTTCAGTATGGTGCGCCAAACTAGTGTCACGCACTACATGATGAGCTTATGAAATAGGAGGATGTGTAATTCGAGCCCTAACTGCTACTTGTTAGCATCAAATAATTCTGCAGACTGTGCTCCCATTGTCCATTAATCATTGTGATTTGTTCACTTACAAAACTCTGCATCTATGTAAAACCAAAAAGGAGACGTGCGTTGAAATAAATCTAACCATATTAATTACTTTCATACACAATAGCAACATATATTTAAGCTACTCCTCACTGATGAGGCCCAACGAGCTGAAACATGTTTGAGGCTGTTTGTGGTCTCATGCAGAAGGGATGTGACCAAGCAGTTACAGCTGGACTACCCCTTTTGGGGTGGGAACTAGCCTGATTTGCATATGATCTTTCCCCCTTCGTAATGGCTTGGCAGGTGAAGAACAATGGTCTGGAGGGTTGCCCAGAGCATTGCCAGCCATCACCCCTTTTGTTTTGCCATAGTCACCCAGAGTGGGGTGTGCTTGCCCAGACACTGGTCTCGTCCCTGCTGGGCATACAGGCCCAAGCTACTCCTCACTGATGAGGTGCAAGGAGGCTAAAACATGTCTGGGGATGCTGATGGTCTCATGCACAAGGGATGTGACTAAGCAGATGGTTCTGCACTGTCGCTTTTGGGGTGGGACAAAGCCTGATTTCCATATACTCTTTCTCCTTTTTTAATGGCTTGACAGGTGAAGAACGATGGTCTGGAGGGTTGCCCAGAGCAATGTCGGAGGTTAAGATTAATTCTAAACCTTCCAGCCATCACCCCCCTTTGGTTTTGCTATTTTCTTGTAACATTACAGACTGTGCAATATATTTCTGAAATGTAAAGTATATTTTTGAGAATGTAACAGTTGCCGACACCCATGTAATGTCATATGTTTGGATGTAATATGACTAAAAAGCACTAATAAAATGTAATTTGCAATGTGAGTGCCTGTGCAGAAATCTATACATGTCCAGCTATAATTTTGGGGTCAATTATTTTACTTAGGTTTACTGATGTAAACAGGCAAAATATATCTATTATACCAAGCACATCTGAACGTCCGCAAATATACAAAGCCAAAACATCAGAACCATAGGCCAAGTAAGAGAAACTAAAACAATATTAGTTGTAAGGATTGTTTCATGCCGGAGTGTTTTGTCATGCAATCATGCCACAGGCTGGATAAACAGTGGTGGTCAAATGGTCCAAACCATACAGTTATGAAATCATGTACTTATCAACCAGTAAGAAATGCATTTTTCACAAGTTTACGGATAATGCATTGAATAGTTACTTTCTACAGGGAACAAAACACTGGCTAGTGTGGTGCCCTTTGCATGTTAAGAGATATGATTGGTTTATAGTCATTGTAGTCATTGCATCGAATGCCAAAGCATGAATTCCTTACCATCTAAAAAAAAGCATTAAAAAAAGCATTGAATGCATTTCTTTCTTTTTTTTTAATGGGCGGGGGGTCCTCGCCATCCCCCCTTTTGTAACCTTTAAAAACCAAATACAATTAAAATAAACCCTTTACCTTAAAAAAAACTGCATTAGATGTTTTTTCCAATGCTTTTTTTTAGATGCTAAGGCATTCGATGCTTTGACATTTGATGCTATGACTAGATACCGGTATGACCATACGTAGGATTTTCGCTAAAGTATTTACCTTATGTCAGAAAGCAAAGTAATAGTGACAGCAGTAGCAGAGACAGCTCTTGGTCTTGGTGGGTTGGATGAGCAGGCAATGCGCGAGGGAGTGTGAGCATTCTAAATGGCTCATAGTCAGTCAGGGCTACGGAATATTTTCAGTGGAGGGCCAAAAATATCTCCCCGAGTTAATGCAAGCAACTGAGCAGAACAAGCGCTCCCAAAAGCTTGCAGCAGGGCCATGAGAGGTTTGACCGCAAGAACATTTTTGAAATAATGGGTTGAAAAGGTGCATTTTATATGACAGTTTCTGAGAATAATGGTATAAAAAGCTAATTGGTTCTCTATGGTACACATAAAAAGCTTCAATAGATGGCAGGTCTCATATGCTGATGATTTGTCACGCTAGTTGTTTTCACAA
Organism: Ambystoma mexicanum; assembly: GCF_040938575.1. Classification (NCBI taxonomy): domain Eukaryota; kingdom Metazoa; phylum Chordata; class Amphibia; order Caudata; family Ambystomatidae; genus Ambystoma; species Ambystoma mexicanum. The sequence goes on from NC_090926.1 coordinate 901,541,448, forward strand.
TATGTGCCAGCATTGCCATTGTAAACCATCATTATGACGCTGCACCCACACTATATCCAGAATTGTCACTGCAAATCACTTTCATGATGGTGTGCCCAAAGTCCATTCCAGCATTCATACTGTAAACCACTTTTATGTTGCACCCACAACATATGCTAGCATTGCCATTGTAAATCACTTTCACAAAGCGATGCCCACAATATTTGTCAGCATTGCCAATGTTTCGCTTTCATGGTGGTGCCTCCCCATACATACTCCCATCTACACCCTGTCAAACATACTCCTATGCACACACACTCATAATTTTCCGTGTGTGAGTGTGTGCACACACATACATACAGAAACATGCATACACACAGGCACACGGATTCACTCACGTGCACACATTCATAAAAACACATGCACACGCGCACAAACACTTTTCAACGTACCTTCACATGCACCATGATCTTCTGCTTCAGGCATCACATTCTCTCTTTTCTGGAGGGGCCAAAGAGTAGCAAGTCACGCAAGAGGACACTGAAGGACAAATAGACAAGACATGCACATGTGCAGGATTCCTTGTTGCCTAGCAAAGGCAATATATGGCTTTCGGCTGCAGTGAGATCCAGATCCACTGCTCACCCCCAAGCACTTGTATTTTGTTAATATATAACCTGCGGTGCCAACCCAGTGGGCAGCTGCAAAGTGTTGCACAGTGAAGGAGCCGGGTTCTAGACTAGAAAGTGGGTCAACGGGACAGACAATAAATTGCCCATAATTGTGTTTCTGTAAACTGGGCTAAACGTACAAATGAGTATCCAAACCATAAGAAGAAATCAAGTGATACAATATGCCAACGTCGGATAGTCGCATATAAGAGATGAGTCTGATGACATTGATGCCTTTGATCAATTGTGGTTCGTGTAGCCCACTGAAAGTCACGATTTATATTAATAGCCATGATAGGCAGACTGTTTCTTGCCACCTTTGGTTATGTATTTTGTAATGTATTGCAGCATAATCAGTATTTATAAATGAGTGAGGAAGCGGAACCGGTGAGTCAGAAGGAAACGTTAAGCGAGACCAGCGAGTTTGCCCATTGTAGGTGACCCCACAGTGCTTCGAAGGAAACCGCTGTGTAAGAACGAACATTTTGAATACCGAACCTTTGAAGTTAAGCAAACTAGGTGCATCTCTCCTATTAAGAGATGTTGAATAGGATAACATTTTAACCTGCATTGCCAATGCCAAAAGGGGACAATATTAAAGCAAAGTAAAAACAACTTTCCGAAAGAGGAATATTCAATAAGGGAATGTTGTAACCAGCATTGCCCAAGCCAAAGAGGGGCAACTGTAAAACCCAGGAATTACAACTTTCCTAGAGAGGGATATCTAAGAAGGGGTCATTGTAACCTGCATTGCCAAAGCTATGGAAGGCTGGATTCGACATCAAGGTAATTTGAGCATAATAGTCCCAAAACAGGATACCTCGAGGGAGCAAGTTGTAAACCACATTGCCAACAGCAAGGGTTGTGAAAGAAGAGATCAAAGACTGCAGGAGAAAGCCCTCCTTGTAGAAAGGATCAAGGGGGAGAGAAGTGTAACCTGCATTGCTCGTGGCAAACAGACCAATGTGAGAACTATTGTGCTTTTGTACAGTATGGTTGTGAAAGGTCTGTAAAACAATTGTGTTAAAGGTGAAGAGACTAAATCAAGAAGCAGTTGTTTATTCAACGTTCCCCATAGAGAATGTAAGAGTGGAAAGTTTAGAACAAGCTTTACCACAGAGCACAGGTTGTAGTAGTAGGAGTTTTTAACCTGGCAGGAGAATAAACCAGGAAAGGGACAAATAGTGGTTAGCCCTGGCAGGTGACTGGACCAGGAAGAAGATAACTTGAAGTACTGTAATTGTGGTAGAAGGTTGTGGTGGGAAGAAGTGGCAAATCCATCAAAGTGTTTGATGAACTGCTGTATAGCCAACCTGACTAAGATGTTGTTTCTAAAGATGAAATATGATGTGATAAGAAGTGATTTGGAATTAAGATAGTCACCTTATCAAGTGAATGAAGAAAACTTTTAAATTCTACCTTGAGTGGAACGTGGCTTATATCATCCCTGCTCACAAGGATTCCTGTTTATATATTTTGTGTTTGAATTGATATGTTATCTATGTGAAATTAAACCATCAAAAGGTTCAGGTATTATTGTGTTGTATGTATTAGTGTGAGGGACAGATACCTTTGGACATTAGGCCACTTTTCTTTAGCCTTTGTTACGTAGGGAAATCCTTGTTAGGCCAGGGAAAGATATGAGTGTATCTCACCCCTTATCTTTATAGAAAATGGCGACTTTGCAGACCCCTCACACTACAGATCATATTTCAAGACACTGTACAAGTAACTCTGCATTCAAATAATTAAAATAAAGATGTAACAACAACTTAATAGAAAATAACTTGGCTAATAAATGACGACAACAAAAATAACTCAATTTCTATAATTATTGAACAAATACATTGAATAAAGAAAAACAAAAAGAATACCTCTTCTGATACCAAAGCAGATGAGCACCACATAAGACCGCTTGATGGATGCTTTTAATTAAGGGGAGCTCCCCATTTTGGAAACATACCTTTATGGATGGAAATGGGGCTCCCCTATCATATGCTAAATATATTTGGGCAGAGCTTCCTCTTAAAAATAAAACAAGAAATGTAGTTAATTTTACTTTTTTTGTTTAAAATATTCTCTTTTCTGTTTTTGTTCAGATTGTTTTTTTCAGCAGAACAATATTTCTCCTAATACTAATTCTGCCCAGATGCAGAAATGTATTGAAATAATGTTTTAGCACTAGGGTAAAGTTTGCCTCAATGTTAATATCATGCAGAATTGCACTTGCACCAGGGCAACATTTCTGTGTGAATTCCCATGTGGGAAACATTTTTACAAACCTGGCTCTATGATTTAACACAACCCGGAAGGCAGCTCAAAAGAAGACATAATGTACCACCATTACAAACACAGTGAAACAGTGAAGATATGGACTATTGCACTGAGACAATAGTGTCCATTTAGATTTAAAAAGATGGTGAGGAGTTCGACCATTCGCATGGTGGGCGTGCACTCACCTGGGATTTTCAAAATGTTTAATTAAATTGAATGATGGTAAACCACCCTCAGGAAAATGTGTGGGGCTAATCCCCATACATTTTCCTATGCTCACACCCTGGCAAACGCATAGACGTGTGTACTCTGGTTGGACCCAGCCTACATGCACAGTCCGCCCTGTCCTATTTAGTTGGAATGTGACAGCCAGGAGTACACGGTCATCTCCAGGAAGGGGGAGGACAAAGCTTCACCATGCCATGGCTAGTCTGATACTAACAAAGGCTCCATGGATCCGCCCTGCTCTTTTGTTGGGCCCTGCAGCTGGTAGCAATGATTAACATACCAATAGAGGGCACTTCAAACAGACCCACATGGGGCCTCGCTAAAGAGCGTCACAAAGGAGACAGGAAACCAAACAACCTTTCATATATAATGGTTAACCTGAAGCCAGCTCCCACCCTCAGTATAAATGAGAATGAGGTGCCATGTCTGGGACTGCTGTTTACAATAAGCCACTCCGCTGGAGGGACCCCACTCATAAGGTACGAGAATGTGGTTTGCAGGAGTTACATAGTCTAGTCTTGCCGCAGATTCAAAGAGACCTGCCGCTTCAACAGGGACCACATAGAGGACCATTAAACAAAGCGATTCTTTGATCAACTACAGACAGGAAGAAGGTGGTGAGACTTGGTATCACAAGGGATTGTGGCCAGAGATCTTTCCGCTGAGAGCATTCTGCCATTTTAATTGTGGGGCACACCTTGTTTCCTGTTTTCACCTCATTAACTTTTCTGTTGCAGAGCACTCTGTGTATTACCTCACACATACCAGAGATTGTTGGCAGGTACCTCAGGAGGTATGCAGTGATAAAATTGCGGCATAAATGTCGCCTATACAAAGAATCACGGCAGAAATGCTGTTGTTTGACCTGGTAAAGGTGTACCCCATTATACCATTTAAGGGGAGCGGGGATTGCGGGGGTGTCCCCCGCTCACCTTAAATGGCATAATGGGTCTAGGGGTTGCGGGGGTGTCCCCGCCTCCTTTACATGAATTGCGGTGACAAAATCACAGCCTTTTTGCTGCAATATTTTGTGCCAATGGCCATTTTTGCTGTGATTTTAACACATTGAACCCCCACAGGATTGGTTCATTAAGGTAGGCTTATCCTACACAAATCACTGTGGGCCACTTGGCTTTAAAAGAAAGCTAGAGTCCCTCTTTAGGCAGATCATCTGAAGACTTCACTTGAAGTAACAAAGAACTCAACCTTGGACCCTGGCTGAAGGTACAGTCTGCCTTCCATCTCCCGCCAGTGAAGGAAGGCCAGGATATCCTTCCTCTCCTTCCCCCAGAAGCTAATGGTCTCCCAAGCTCTGGTTCTCTCTAGGTTGGACTATTGTAACAGCAGCTTTCTAAATCTACCTGCCTCTACTCTCCGCCCTCTGCAACTAATCCAGAACAGGACTGCAAGACTTGTCCTTGGCCTCAAGCCCTGGGATCGTATCTTGCCAGCTCTGAAATATCTCCATCGGCTCCCAGTGGATGCAAGGATTACATTCAAAACCCTCTGCATTGTCCACAAAGCTTTCTGGGGCCTGGGTCCAAAATACCTTCAGCTATCCCTCCGCAAATACCTCCCCCGTCTAGCTCTTAGCTCCTCTACCTCTAACTCCCTCAGGGTCAGTCGTTTTTCAAAGAAACAAGCTGTAGGTAGATCTCTGTCTTCGGCTGGTGCCTCCCTCTGGAACAGCCTCCCTGCCACTCTAAAACTTGAGGAGAACCATCTCCCGTTCCGGAAGCACCTCAAGACCTTCCACTTTGCTTCTGCCTTCGCTCTCCCTCTCCCCTAATGATCTGTTCTCTCTTGGCACTGTGCACCTGGCCACCCTCTGTCCTCCGGGCCCAGGTACCTGCTCACCCTGCCACCCTTGCGCACTGCCTCTGGGCCACCCCTTGCACTGGGGTCTGTATCTGTACCCATACAGTCCCCTTCTTTTTTTCTTCCTGCACTTATCAGATCTACCCAGTCTGCTGCCTTAAACCCAGCACTTGCCAATTGCTGGCTGCACTACCACTGTTTGTTGCCTTTATTATTTGTATCTATTTCTCCTTTGCTCCGCTCTTTCCACTTCTCCCTCCTTCCATGCAATTTTCCCCTCCCCTCTCCCATGCACTTGCACGTTCTCAATGTCACTGGGCCTAGTAGATAGTGGTTTTGTTCTCCCCTGTTCCCCTCCCTTACCTTGTCGCGCCCTGAAACACTTGTGTACGAGCGCAATAGAAATACAATATCAATATTCAAAGAGGGAAGAAAGATCCCTCCCCTAAACTCTCCCAGGGATCAGAGGGAGAAACATAACTCAGAGGACTCTCCAGCCACTCCAGAACCGATACGCAGCCAGCACACAGCGTGCCCTGCTAGGCTCTGCAGCAAGCTCCCTGGACAGGGAAAGCCAGAAGCTCTCTGAACCTAAAACCATGGACAAGGCAGCTGCCTGCAACACACTCCACAGCTGTGGGACGCCCAATTTAAATGACAACACAAGCTCATTAAAGAAGCTGCGAGAAGTGCCTCAACGTCCGCTTTCAAGGACAATTTCAAGCCAGTCGAGTTCCTTGAGCTGCAACCGACTGCAATTCTGACCGCTGTCAACCCGCCATTGCCTAAAGATATCTGAGACGTCTCAACCAGTGCTTCAGAACTGCTGATTAACACAGACAACGATTCTTGAGCCCTAGCCACTGTGTAGGCCAGCCTGCAGCTGTTCATCCAGCGTCGCTCACCGAACTGTCTTGCTGCCTGATACCCGCAGCTGAATCCGGTCTCAAACTCTGTCCCAGAAGCATGCAAAGCGCCCTAAAGCTGACTCGACTCTGTTGAGCACCATGAACACCCTGAAGGCCCATAAAGACATATTAAGACCCACTGTTTCCTTTGTGCCAAAGTCAAGAAACCTTAAACTGTTGTTATTAACCATACCACTCCCCCTCCTGTCAGTAACCAGAGTGCATCCCTTTTCCTTCTTTGAAGCTGTATGTCCTCTGCATTCCTTTACAGGGAGGATTGTATTTGGTATTGTTGTTAGACTGTCTGTTGTGATTAATAAAGTAGACATTGTTAATACAAAATTGTATGGACACTCCTTTTATCATGGGGTAATACTTGTATTTTCGCTGTCTTGCAACTAACTAACAATCAACAACCTTTCAGAGATAAGCCTGCCGTTCCGTCCATGTTACCAACATTGGACACAGGTTTATAATTCGCTTGTTCTTCCAATCTGTTCAGATTCCTTCTTGGGTATTAGAGGTGTGTGGGGGATTGATGGTTTAGAAACCGATATTCACCCCTGGACCACTGGTACTGCAGAAGTTGACTCGTCGCAAATATACTGGAATTTAATTCGGGACAGACCTGAAAAAGCAGCAGATGGTACTTAAGAAGAGCCTAGTGATCCTTATGTGGAATAACGGTGTTTAGCAAAAGTAAATAATTACCAGGCAAGACACTATAATGGGATTTGAAACATTGGAACATTGTGCCAATGACCTTAAGATATTCAAGACCTGCCTCTTCAAAGAATGGCCCCTCCCTAACAGCTAGGTCCACACCCCCTCTGCCCACTTACCCCTAACCTGAGAGTGGGCAATCTCGCTCCTCCCTGTCGGCTTGTAGATCTCTTGCTGCATATTAGACCATCCCTCTCCCTCCCCTGTTATTAGCCCCCCACTCCCTGGTACCGATCCCTAGCGACCTGCTTTTCTCGCCGTATACTCCCTCCGCCCCCCAGGACTTGCAAAGCGTTGCGTTGCTTCCCGAAGCTAGGTCTGTGCGCAATAAATACCCTGATAATAAAATTCCATGACAGAATAAAGGCAACTTTCCACAAAGTAAGTCCTATCACTTGGAAAGCATGTTATAAAATTTGAATCTGGACACATGTAGGACTTGTAAGCTGCAAGTCCGATAACAAGGCTTCAACCGAGCCCTAGGACTACACGGGAGACCAGTCCATTTTACATCACTTAAGCAGGGCTGCCAAATATGACACGTTTGTCATCCACAATAACACAACGCTTAAAGGCAGCTGGAGCCAGGGGATCCCCCGCACCAATTACACAATGCACGCACCATAACACACCAGGAATCGGCAGCTAGATTCCAGTAATTGGAACAGGCGGAAATTAAAGTGGCAACCTGTACACTTAAGAGCCAATTAGTGAGATGGGGAAATGGGGGCGATTGGATGCACCTGCCTAATTCTCCATAGCGGAGGCAGCTACAGGTTACCAGCCATTCAGACGGAGCAGAACATCTAGTCTACTCTGCACTTTCATGTGCATGCCTTCACTAAAGGTGCACGAGTATTGCAGGACAAGTCGCGTCAACACCACTTTGGCATTGAGTCAGTCAATTCACTACTAACAGTGCTGGCTCTTGTGAAAGGTATGCAGTAAAAATAATTTGGCATCATTATTATTATTATTATTCAATTTTTATACCTTGCATTACGGCCATGGGCCTCAGTGTGCACACATAACAGAAGGCAATGTATAGGTACCGTAGGGGATGCCAGGTCTAACAGAGAGGTCGGCATAAGTGAGGAATGCCAAAAATAATGAGGCAAAATACACCCCTACTTCAAACTATTAGCCTTCTCCTTAGGCTGCTTAGTTCCTCAGACAAAATGATGGCGGCACCGCCTGCATGGGTAAGCCGGTATGATAGCTCAGCGGGTTGAGCGCTTGCTGCTGCGCTGTGAACGTGATCTGCAGGTCGCAGGTTCGAATCCCGGCAAGGCCAACTCAGCCTTTCATCCTTCCGAGGTCTATAAATGAGTACCACTTTTGGTTGGGTGATATTGTATGTAAATATGTGCTGTGTAAAGCGCTTTGGATTAAGGCGCTATATAAATAACACATCATTATTATTATATAGTTTTACTTTCATGGACATTTAACATGGTTTCAGTTCCAAATAAAGGGAACTTGTGTCATGTACAAAATTATTCAAGATACAAATTTGTGACATGGATATCCCTCTCCAGGAGTAAAGAAAGAGTAAATCAGAGGTCTCCCCATAGCAGCAACAGTGGCCTGCCTCTCAGGGTCGGGGATGGCACTTCAGAACTTGATGGTTCTGCAGGAAAGTCAATGACCCGGAACATCGGAGCCATGGCTGCCGCTTGAATCCTCGTCACTCAAGTCACCTGCGCAGACGGGGGAACCACTCTCGGCTTTCATGGTGTAGGCCGCCCACTGCTTCATCTGACGATCTTTTAGCGTCTTTGGACGGAAAAGTTGGCAAGATTTGAAGGATCGCTCGTCGTGATCACGAGGTAGACACTTGCTACACTTTCGTTGAGTGTCCTTCCACGGTTATTTGCCGTTGCATGATAGACAAAACTTAAAAGGAGTCCTCGCCAGAACTGAGGTAAAGGGCGACAGCAAGACCAGAAGGCAAAAGAGGGTGGGGGAAGGAAATGCATTCTAAAAAGAATCAAACCCCGGGGTCTCACTCTCCCTAGTGTATAGGTCTGGACGTAGGGCCGAGGCCACGCGTTCAACAGCATCGACCGAAGCACCAGTTGCCGAAATAAGCAGTCGTCTTAGGCGTAGGTTCAGAAGTAGTCGTCAATGATGAAACGTTGAATACTAAAGGACCAACGGTCATGGATAATGAAGTTATAACTTTGCAATGTACACACTCCACATAGGGAGACCAGCTATCTGGGCGGAAAAAAACAAGCTGAGGGACCTCGACGCGTGAGGGATTTTGGGTACACTACAAGTCACGTTAGGGATAGTGTTACAAGCACGCCCATGTTGACGTCAGTAAGTGATTTCAATCCAGCACACACCCAAGTCAATGCCTAGCGTGTAATGCACAAATGAAATCCTTATTTATTTTTGTCTAAAAGTTCTTTATTCTGAACAAGATAACACTCATATCACACCCCTCTCCTGGAACCCCCCCCCCCGCCCCCGGTCACACTGAACCAGGAATCATGCTGGTTTGCAATTGTTAAAATATTTATTTATGCATTTACAATTTAATCACACTATGTTTTAATGGGTATACAATAATCACCAATGGGGTGAGGTAACACAGAATAATCTCTGTGACGGCATGGCTAAGGAGGGCACAGGAAACATGGGATTTCATGCGGAGGTTGAGCCTGAAAGCACTGAGGCTGAAAGCACGGAGGAGGGAGCCGCATGAAGCACAGAGGGAGCCGCAGGTCACACAGAACCCGGGCATGAGGATATAGCCAGGAGTGGGGAGGAGGGGGCCGTAGGAGGAATTCAATCATTGTGGTGGGGGGCGGACATAGGCGCTGACAGCATCATGTCTCACATGAGCTTCGGTGGTGGCAGCACAAAATCACAACAAGAAAAAGAGCCGAGGGCAGGATTCTACACTGACTGCAGCATGAACGTTCAGCCAGAGCAAGGGTCAAAAGAGAGATGAGTGTGGGATGGAGGCTACGTGGCTGCGGCTGTGATACAGAAACAAGACCAATCAGCTCAGTGGGCCACGGACCTAAAAAGGGTTGTTTGGCTGAGACACCACAGGGGAAAATCCAAGGTGCCATACACGCTGCCGCGCGGAAGACGGCGGAAAGCAGATTATTCAGAGAGGGGGAATGTTAGAAGCGTTTGTGACTTACCTAGAGTGGAGGGCTCTGTAAACTGAAAACCCCGTCTGCACCTTGCGGCACATGGCTGGGTTGCATCATGGCGACCAATAGTTCAGAAGGGAGGGGCAGGGCTTGAGAGGGTTTTTCAAGCCTCAAAGGTGAGGAAGGTCCTGATTGGCCCAAGAGTATCCAGCCCCTATATAAGACAGAAAGAGAAGAGGGACTGACGGTGCATTCTCCTCTGTCTTACAGAATCGAATTGGAAGCGAGGAAGCAACAAGCTCATACCAATGGGCTTCTGAGGACTAACCCGAGGTTTCTGCCTTACCCTCTCAGAAAATCTACAACTATTGCACCTTCTGCTGAACTAAGAGCTGAAACCTTGATTTATTTTTTTCTTATCAAAGTCAATAAAGACTGGCCTTTGTTTACCTCACCTGCCTAGTCTGAGTGGTCTGTCACAATCTCTTTAATACAAAAGGAGTAATAGTGAGCAAAACAGTTCAGCACAGAAATAATAGTTTTGTGTGTGAGTTCAGGTCAAATAGCACTGTGGTTAAAGGTTCCCCCTGCACACCCCTGAACCCCCCAATAGACAATGTAAAGAGATAGGAGGAGAGAGCAGGTATTCAGGAATGGCAGAATTCAACAAAATATCAATCCCACTTACCCCCAGCAAACACAAGAGAAAACAGAATGGACTGTCAAGCTGTCTGAATGGCTTTTAAAGTTATCCTGAGAATGGATTGGGTAAAACACTAAATATGGTCAAAATTGCTGAAATTGTAAAATTCTTATGGGAGCCGCTTTGGATAGTTGCACATAAACACATGCAATGATTTAATACCAAGAAGCAATTTGAAATCTTAAAATTCAAGTCGGGAGCAATCAAAAGCTGTTTTACACGTGTCAATTTCCCAAAAATGAAATTTGCGGCAAACGTTTCACTGCGCGATAATCATGATAACGGGAGAATCGTATGGATTTGGGATGCGCAAAAACTGAGGAAGTTATGGACGTTTTAGTGGAGGTCATTTTTTTTAGAAAGGCGCAAGAAGGAAAAACAGGAATGCACTTTTAAAATGACAAAAAGGATTTCTTACACTAGAGGATGACTATGAGCAAACAAATCCCCCACAGGAACACAGCCACTTGATCAGGGTGACTGCCTGCAGAGGAAACTCGCCTTTTTCAGATGGGAAAAGATCAGCGCAGAGATAGTTTTAGCAATACTAGCACAGGAGGAAGATAGGATGGATTGGATAGAGAGTTCAGACAATTCAATAATACTCCTAACAACACAGGTTCTGAAGACAAGAAAGGATGGGTTTAAGATAGGGATTAACTAAGCAAGGTACATATGCTAGTGACACAGATACTCTATAGATACTCACTAGATATGTTTTAAACAGAACCGTCAGAATTCTGGTCAGTCTAGATTCTGGTCAGGGAATGGGATTTGGTTCTAGGACAGACACCATGGCACATCGGATTGGGTCTGCAATCAGCAAGGCGCTCTGGTCACAGCACGGCACAGGACTGGACTGGATCTGCAATGGCTCTGGTCACAGCACGGCACAGAACTGGATTGGATCTACCCTTCTTGGTTCTGATGATAATTCTTTTAGCAGGCAAGCAGTACAGCGTAGCCCGGCTGTATTTTGATGCTTCCCCTTAGGTTTGTGGGATTCTGGTCTGGAATTTGAGGCCTAGCTGAAAATGGTTCAGCTATGCAATGGATTTCTGCTTTACCAAGTTTCTGGAGTCTGGAGCAAGGAAGATGTAAAGTTCGTTAGCAGGGTGCTCCGCCTGCATCGGGATAGTTAGTGAATCTGTCTGTCCTTTTTGAGTGGTGAGCTATCCCTATTTATGCTATGATAAAGGGGTGTGTGGGCTGGTTTATCCTAAGCTCGCCCCTTTCACAGTTGATTGGGTCAGAGTCTCCTCTCTGCCTTGATAGGAGGAGAAAAACAGTGTCACCTTTCTGGTGTGATTTCATAAGGCTGAGGATTTACCCCTGGCCCCTTGAACATAAAATCTACTTTTGGTACCATACATATTTACACATGTGCAACCTCTATAAGAATGACTTATACAGATTACCTATTTTATATAGCAGCTATCCCTCCAAACCCCGTAGTTGTGGGATCTTGTCTCTTCTTTTCACAGAATTTTGCCCTTTTCATCGGGAACACAATGTCCAATTTATAGGCAAATGTCTACAAGTGTGCGCCTTTAACATGGGCATACATGTATAAAGTTTCATACTTCTAGCAGCAATACATTTTGTGTAAAATCACATTTTCTGCCGTTTCTTTCCAGAACACGTCACACGATTTTGCCCTCTGAAAACATGCAGCCACAATTTAGATTCACAAATCTGTTACTGCTATATTTTACACAATTTTCACTGGCAAATTATAAGTCTTTTAAAAAGTGTTCTTTGTGAAGGTTCAACCACAGATGGTTGTTTGTCTCCGCCTCCTTCTGTCTCCCTGCAGTTCAGAAGCAGTCTCCTCCCTGTTTGCTCTTGGCAGAGGCCATTTATGACTCTCCTCACACCCCGCATTACGTGGCAGCTGTTCATTGTTCCCTTTTGTCTCTGTAGACCAGGTTCTTTCCAAACCCTATAATTATCACTTTGGTGTGATTTCCTGGTGGGGGGGGGGGGGGTGAAAGGCCATCCTTGTGTGGAGAAACCTGATATTCCAGTTTGGTAGCTTTTAGCCAGGCTTAATTTAATTGTTAATTCAGTTGCATTTTTCCTTAGCTTAAAACAAACTTGTGATTTCAAAATAGCAGCTAGAATACTTATTCAAGATTTTAAACCATGGGATCAAAACAATTACAACATAGGTTACGCTAAGTAAAAGACCTCGTAGATTGCGAACATTTGATTTCAGTTTATATACATGTTTAAAGTTTAATCAGGCGCGCTCTTGACAGCTGTCATTCAGGCGGCCCAGGGTACTGCACCCAGATTTTATGACAGATCCACAAACAGGCCACTTTTGCTGTGGAATTTTCTTTATGCTCTGAGCTTTTCAGGATCTTGCAAGTTCACAATGATTTCTTAAATTAAGTGAATTGTAGCGTCCAGCAAGAATTTTGGGTGTTTGAGGGTGTTATGCACCGGCATTCTGCAGTTTCAGTAACAAAGAAAAAGGGATTTAAAAGCAATATTTTGGGGTATCGTTTAGCAACATTGCTTTTTCCTTCTGTACTCATTGTTACTTGTGGAGCCCAGTGACATATTCCAGAAGTGAGTTCTCTGTTCCACCACTGACAAGATGCGTGGCAGATTGGGCAGCCATCTTTTTGTGCATTGCAAAGCGCGATTTTCAATTTTCAGAGGTTTTGGCGCGCACAAGGGTTTTGCAGCCATTTTGATGCTCCTGGCACCATCATAACACAGTGCTGCAGCATAGCAGAGCAGAAAGTGGGTTGAAAAATCCCACAAATCCCCCTTTCGATCTTCAAAAGACAAGATGCAATACTCCACGATTACCAATAGCTGTCAGACTATATGCACAGCATGTTATTCTAAGCAGATTCACAAGCATCAGAAACATAGGTATTCAAGATAAAAATTCATGTTAACTTCTTTGTGACGTGGGTATCCCTCTCCATGAGTAAAGAGTAAATCAGAGGCACTGGTGGAAACCTCTTTGCTAATCTGCCCCAAGACAAGTAACTGATGTTCCTCTAACGCAATAAATCACTCTACAGTGATGCATATTGAACTACACTATGCTCCCTCGCTCATTTTCCACAAGTTTAGTTTCCCTTCCCTCATATACAATCCAGCGTCATCCCTGGTCATTACACTAAACAAGCTAGCCTACAGTTTTACCCTCCACATTTCTTCCAGCCGTGCCACCTGTAAATTCTCATTGCCGGTGTAGCTTTTCCACACAGCGGAGAAACCTTCTCTTCTTCCAACTCTGGCAGTGCATCCCAGCAACAACTTCAGTGAAGAGCTGGAGACTTTTCATGTCAGCAGACCTCCACCCTCCCACTCATGTGGTTGCTAGGAGTGCGAGCTCTGTTAAAGTGTTGCTCGACATGCCCCCCGCCCTCCCAACTACACACAAAGCAATGACAATCTGCTCCATGGTCTTCTTTACCCCCATCCACGTGCCAGGTCAGACTAGACTGGGTGTGACAGAAAAGCCAAATGTACGCCTTGCAGTCTTTACTGAAACGCATGTGAACCAAATTAGAAAAGCAGGCTGAGGCTTCATTGCCTGCACCAATTCGGTAAACCGGTGTGAACCAATGAACGGTTATTATAGGTAAATTACACTGTTCACAGTTTTTCTAATGATATATCGGTTTACTGTTACAGCCCTACTGCAGGCTGCTTCCAAAGTGCTACCACATCTAAAGTGTCCTGCCAAACCATTTTAAGTTGTCCACTCTACGCTGATTGCATTGCAATGTAAAATACGCAGAATGTAAAATAAATGGGCATCTTGTTTGATTCAACTTCAAGCTCTCCATGTTGCATGCAGTCCTGCCACACCTAAGTACAATAATTATAAACATTGTTTTGTCAGTACTGGAGTATTGAAATTTTGTGTACTCTATTTGGACGTCAACACATGTGGATTGACTTTGGAGAGTGCACAACCCATTCCACATTGATCCTACCCTAAACTCTCCGCTTTATGCCGGCATAAGGAATACATGTCAAGTTTCCATGAGGTAAGCACCCATAGCATTCAGTAGAACAGGCACAGTCCAATAACAATTAAAAAGACAAAAACACAATGGCAAAGCCCTCTGAGTTCAGGGCCCAGGACTATGGAACAACATCATTAGAGCTTTGGGAGATCAATCAAATGACCATAGCTACCAGAGAATCATTTGACTTAATATTGACCTATAATGTGCTAAGTGAGCACATCTGCCTGGCGGCGACCAACAGCAGACAACAAAGAGGCACAAAGAGGATAACGGGATTCAAATGCGGATTTAATGAGCAGGAGCTTAAAGCAGCTCTAGGATATCTGCAACTCACCCAGTAAGCCGTAGCTATATCTGGGGAACTAGGAGCTTGCATATAGTGTGAAGGCATCATGAATTAAGACACAGACAACGGATTCAACTTTCTAAGTAAATGGTTTATTTTACTTAAATGTCAGGATGGAGTAAGGCCTAACTTGCCCTATGCTAAGTTGGGGTTTTTCCGACCTAAAGAAAACTAAGGATAGTCTGTGTTAGTAAGTTCAATTCAAAAGTCTGTCTGTGTCCAAAACCTACACTTACCCTCACAACTAAATATATACAGGGGGGGGGGGCGTGGCCAGCAGCAGAGCCATGAGGACACGAGCCTGCAGAGCTCCATTGCTGGCCCGACAAAATCCTGTCCACATCCTGCCCATATGGAAGATTTTCGGAAGAATGTGGAGAGAATGGGAAGGTGAACCGGATCGCTGCTCTGAAATTAGGGAATTGTAGGGGAGGAGAGATGGGCAGCCGGCATTGCGTGGTGGCTTCGTGGGGGGTTGGCCATCTTGGTGGGGGACTTTGGGAGCAGCCCGCAGTGGCGGTGAGAGTGGTTGCTCAGATGTTCGGACACCACAAGTGGGGAAGCCTAGGCTGGTACAATTCGCGCAGCGACCCAACAGTAAGCGGAGAGCAGAGACGCGATCCAACGAGACCAGCCACTCCTGATCAAGCAAGAGTCCTAATGCACGTACACGGTGGTGAGGAAAAGGAATGGTGAGGGGACCCCCGGCACAACGTGACCTGCAGACAGGGAGCAGGTATGGAGAGGGGACCTGGGGCCTGCTATAAGATACAAAGCAGAAGTCTTGCCCACAATAATAGCTGAGCTTCAGGGAGCTTGAACAGTAGCAGCAGGGCAGGAAGGGCCCACGGAGAGGACAGGAGAGGGGGTAGACCAGCTTGGAACAAGCCAGAGGGGGACAGCCCTATGAAATAATCACAGCATATAAAATGGAACAGTGGCTGTGCATACAGCCTAAAAAAATATATTATAGGCAAAAGAAAGTGCAACTACATAATCTGGGTGAGAAGGAGACTATAGCCAGCAAGGCATTGAAGGAGGAGGATGACGGCCCACTAGAGTGTACAGCAGGTGGCAGCATAAAGGCGGATTGCGGCCTGGGGTAAACACGTTGAACATGCCCTGTACAGCCAGGTTTGGTCAGGAAGACGTATTAATGCTGTGAGCCAGGCATCCCTAGAGTAGAGACTGGGGTACGATCCCCGCGGAAGAGAGATGGCGAAGTGGCAACAAAAGGCTGGAGGCATATGTGGGGGCAAAACCGAAACATCACAGACAGGCCACAGACTGGCCAGAGGATACATCCGGGGATTTAACCAGCAGCAGGAGCGATTACAATGGAAAGATTGATGGCAGTATACAGGACTTGAGGAAGGCAATGGAGAGTAAAATTAGGGAGGTGGGGGTGGATGTGTCCCTGGTGCACGCAGGCATAAAGAAGGTCAATGACAGGGTGTCAGAGGCAGAACAACAGGTCAGTGACCTGGAAGATGTGCTGGCACAACTACGCAATCAGGTTAAAGGCTTGGTTGGTGCTACGAGGGTCCTTGAGGATTGAGCAGAGGACGCAGAGGGCTGCTCCCAAAGGTGCAGTATTAGACTGGTGGGGGTGCTGGAAAGAGAGGGGGAAAAATGTAACAGAATTGTTTGTGGAAAACTGGTGCTGGAAACTTTACGCCCCCGGGCCTCTCGAAGTTGTTCACTGTCAAGCGGGCACACAGAGTACCGGGGCAGTCGCCACAGCCAGAAGCACCCCCAGAGCAATTGTGGCCAAACTGCTTAATTTTATGGAAGGTAATGTGATCCTGCAGGAGGCGAGATGAGTTAGTGTTATACAGCAAGGAAGTGCGAGGATCCTCATCCTCCCAGACTTCACGCAAGAGGTTCAGAATCAACAGAGGCCCTTTGACGCAGTAAAACACATGCTTTGTGAAAATCATTTGAAGTACATGAAGTACTTCCCGGCAAATCTGAAGGTGCTGGCCGACGGGAACTCACATTTCTTTCTTTCTGCATCGGAATCCTAGTCCTGGTTGGTGTCTAGAGGGGGACAGCCGGTTGCTCAGGAGACAGGTGGAAAGGAGGAGGCTCTGCAGGACAATAGGAACTGAAGGGCGGAGGACCCATGAGCAGACAATGGCTGGGAATGAAGACAGATCTGTCACTGGAACATGAACCACAGCTATGGACAGGACAAGGGAGTGAGAGTAAACTTGAGACTGAGACGATCACATGGCTACACCCCCTGACCACAGCTTCATCGATCCTTGAGGATTGTGAACGATAGGGTGGATGGGCTGGGTGGTTATGCCACACATTGGGAGAAAGATCTGTAGCATGGGTATGCTGTTCTTAAGAATGAATAGTATCTGCAACAGATGTACTTCAGGGAAGTTAGGGTTTGGGTGAGGGAAGAGAGTGGGGGGAAGTTGAGGGGAGTTTGCTTGAGGATGTTGTTAAATGTTCTGGAGAGAGTACAGGAGGGCAAGGAAGCAAGGGGAGAGTTTATGGTTGGAGTGCGTACGACAGCTAGATCACATGACGGTACAGGGTACTTCCATACACATCACTTTTCAGTAGGGGGCAATATCCCACTGTACCAAGTTAGGTCCAGAGCATAGCATATGTTTTAAAGGGAATTGATGGCAATTAAGATAGGGACATGGAATGTCCGTGGCCTAGGTAGTAAGCTTAGGTAGTAGGACTAAAACGATCCAGGATCCAAAATGTCTTACAACGACTTGGTGTCCAGGTGGCATTGCTGCAAGAAAAACATTTAACGAGGCCGGACCTGGAGGAGCTTTGTAGAAAACAGGGGTGGGGGGAGTAGTGATAGGGGTCTACATTCTCATCCTATGCCAGGGTGGTTCTGGTCTGTATAGAGGGCAAGATCCTGTTACAAACTGAATCAACTAACTGGACTCAGAGGGACGGACCCTCATAGTGAGGGGGAGATTGAAGGGACGTCTCTGTATAGTACTCTTATGCACCTAATACAGGCAATGAGGAATACTTCCAGTCGGTACTGGCCTTAGCGGCGGGGCTAATATTTTTATATGGAGCAGGGATTTTTATTGTTATTTGGATCCGACTAAGGTTCGGTCTAGCACAGGCACAGTACCCAGGCTGAAGTCCATGCAGTCATTGAATAAAGTGGTGTCTGAGTTGGGCCTAGTGGAACTGTGGAGAGGGTCACTCAGGATGATAGGGAATATTATTTTTATTCATCAGTGCACCGGTCATATTCCAGGTTAGAAGATCTATTTGTGGGCAGGGACTATGCACATAGATTTGAACATACTGAATACCTAGGGAAGATTCTGTCAGACTATGCCCCATTGGTGACGATGTCCAAGGGAATTACTAACTGACTGGAGGCTGCGGATGGACTCTTTGGAAGATGTGGCATTTCGAATAACGGAAGAAATAATTGCCTTCCTAGAGAATAATGAAGGGTCGGTGGTGGAAGTGGGAACCATGTGAGAAGCCCTAAAAGTGAGGATCTGGGGGGTTTGCATTTCCGATGTGGTGGGGTTGCAGGGAATGATGTCAGAATCTTTGAAGGAATCCGAACAGCAGGTCAAATGCCTGGAAAACGAAATGGGGGATAAGCATAGGATAGAGGAATATCTGGCGGAAGCACTTCTTACCCAGCAGGTAATCACAAAGCAGCATATTAATGAAGTTTCCAGGCGTATTATAGAAAGCTATAGAGCAGAGAAGGTACCTATACAGAGGAGGAAGTAACAGATCTGTTAGACATTGCACAGATACCTAGGCTGTCACAGTGTCAGTGAGAGGAACTAAATGCTTTCATAGAGGAGGATGAAATTGAGAGGGTGCTCTGGTCTATTCAGAGGGGTAAATCCCCAAGTACAGATGGGTTGCCGGTGGAGTTTGACCTAACCTACACCGAGATACAGATCCCCCAATTGAAACGAGTGTATGAGGAGGCATTCTTGAAGGGCGCCGTTCCTAACACTATGTGAGAGGCACTGATTACAGTGTTGTTCAAGCTTCGAAAAGATCTGCACTACTGTGAATCGTACAGACCTATCTGCCTTATTAACGTTGATGCCAAAATAGTGGGAAAAGCGTTGGCATCAAGACTATCTAATGTGATCATGGACCTCATACACCCGATAAAAGCAGATTTGTGGGGACGAAAAATACTTCGATGAACATTAGGAGATTACATTATATAATGGAGCAGGTACAAGCTCAAAGGAAGAACTAGCGATAATGGTCCTGAATGCAACAAAGGCTTTCGAGTCGGAGTGGCCCTGGCTTTTTTCGGGTACTACAAGAATTCGGGCTGAGTCCAAGCATTCAGAACTGGATTTGCCTGTTGTATAGAAGCCCAGAGGCACGGGTCAAAATGGGGAGATGGATCTCTTTTCAGTGGAGGCTTGAAATGGGCACTAGACACGGG
The DNA here is from genome assembly GCF_040938575.1 of Ambystoma mexicanum. NCBI lineage: Eukaryota > Metazoa > Chordata > Amphibia > Caudata > Ambystomatidae > Ambystoma > Ambystoma mexicanum. The sequence goes on from NC_090926.1 coordinate 901,560,647, forward strand.
TGCCCGGTCTCCCCGCTGTTTTCCATGGCTCTAGGGCCCTTAGTGGGGTATTTCAGACATTGCGTATCGGAAACTGGGATCAGGGCCCGAGGCATCACCCAAAATATATCTCTCTATGTAGATGATGCACTCTTGTATGTCAGTAGCCCAAGGGGGAATGTCCCAGAAATTCTGCTAAGTAACTTCAGATGACTCTCAGGTTTCCTGGTAAACAAGGAAAATGCCCATCGTTCCTGCTGGCGGCCCTACAAGGACGACCGAGAGAAACACTCCCTTCACTGGAATCCTTCCATTACTTAGGCATCACAATATTCCATGAGATGGGAGGAATCTTTGTTTATAACACGGGTCAGCCGTCACCCAAAATCTCACTCTTCTGCCGACACCTCTAACACTTTAACTATCCACAACCACACCTCTAAACCACAGCAAACTGCACAAACTTCACTACACCGCAACAACAAAACAAATCACACATAGCCTCGCACAACAGAACACACAGGCTACCTATCGAAAAGGACACCTAAGCTCAGCAAACGGTGCAAACCGAACTGAAACTGCCAACAGCACATCACTGCTGTCTTGCACTTTTACCGCTCGGTCCTACTAATGCAACACACCCCCTTTCCTTTTCAGATCCGCCAGAGCACCAGGGGACCAATCCGGTGATGATAGTGCATGGTACTAATGTCCTTTAACATTAACGTTGTCTTTAATGGGTAAAAATCGCCTTATGCAAGATAGTGGTATTACCAATGCTATTATATTATTTAGCTAATATGCCATACAAAATAAAAAGGGTCTTTTTTTAAATGCTGGATACAAAAATAGGGGAATTGCTGTGGGGGCCGGGCCATAGACGAGTGGCCTTCGATACATTGCGCTGCCCTTATCTTGACGGGGGCTCTCGCTTCCATATTTTGAAGCCTACTTCATGGCAGCTCAGGTGCAGATGGTCGCCTACTGGAATGACTCATCAGAAGGGGATCAGTGGAGATTCCTACAGGGATTCCCGAGGAACAGGGAGGGGATTGAGTTCTTGTGAGAGCTCATGGGTGCAGTGGGAGCGGGCCATATATACACTGTTTGGTAGGTGATATGGAGCGATCTCTCGAGGAAATTACACATATTCAGAAGGTACAGCACACATTTACCATTAGGGATTTAGTCCGATTATGCGGGACATACTGAAAACCTTTGATGTGCGTAAACTGCACAGTTCATGCTGCACTAGGGTAGGGGACCTATATATAGAAGGGAAGCTTTTGCCATTTGAACAGAGGAGGCAGACATACGATATGTCGAAGGGTTCCTTTCTGGGATATGCATGTCGAGTGAAGAGGTTGGCTGATTTATCAGAGGAAACCCCAGATGAGCCAGAGATGAACCCCTTGCTGCAACAAGTGCTAGACTTGAGCGGGAACAGAGGAACGATATCAAGATTATACTGGGGAATCGGTGAGCAGAGACAGAGACCATTAGGCAGGGATTAAAGTGAAGTGGGAAAGGGAGATGGGGTATGAGAACTCGAATGAGAAGTGGACTTGCAAATGGGAACAGGTCAAAAAGTCATCCAGAAATGCGAGGTTTCACTTAATTCAATACAGCTTCTTACACAAAGCTTGCATGACTCAGTCCAGACTCCATGCGATTAACCAACTAATTTATCACTGCTGCCCTAGATGCGGGGAGCATTGGCGGGATTCTGGCATCTGACCTGGGACTGCCCAATTATTAAAACGTACTGGACAGAGGTCTTGGCAAAATTAAACGCCTGGACACACAGCATATATGCCTGCACCCCGGAGATATGCTTGTGGGGGCTGATACCTGGGGGAAAACGCAAAAAGGAAATATAACGATACTATTCCTGTTAATATTAGCCAACTGACGGATCACAACATCACAGAAATGTCCGCGGGGTCCATCGGTACAATCCTGAGCAGAGGATGTGCAACGCTGGGGGATGGCGGAACCAGATATTTTCAGGGGAGGAGGCGGATAGGAGGGTCTAGACTGGGGACAAATGTTCAGTTCCCATTCCCTATGGGACTCCATGGGAAATGGAAATAACTGTACCGCCACCACCTGTGGGATCCCGGCAACACCGGGATGTCATGCGGCGGTAACTGTGTTACGGGGTTGGCAGCAGCCTTGGTAGCAGGTTACTGCCAACCTCCTAATGAAGGCCAATGTCTTCTTATAAATATGTCCTGATATGTCCTAACATTCCTTTAAACACATTCCCGTAACAAACAGAGTTTATGTCAGATGGGTATGTTTGTATGGCACCCATCAGTCTGGGAAGTCGAAAGAAACTCCTTGTACCTTCCCACCTCAAGCCTACAAAGAACCTCTAGGCCACAAAGTTGAGTTAAATAGCTCCTGGCAATTTCGATCCATGTAATGAGGTCCTGGGGAATATGCCAGACTAACCCCCCCCCTCCCGACCTAGACCAACGCGGACTCAAGCCCCTCTCTTCTAACAGCAGATTTGGGCAGCTCAATAAATCCCTCCCTGTACACCCATGCAAATACCCTTTTCCCTCCATCTCCCAGTTTCATCAATTGATACAAAGGTACACGGAAGTATCCATAAGGATACAAATATGGCACTATAGATGGTGGCCAACATGCATTCCTACACATATTTTGTCCTACGACGCCCATGATCCCTCTACATTCACCACGCTGGAGCGGGTTGATGGGAATTGCAGGACAAAATATCTGGAAGGCCACAAGTTGGCCATACATGAACATCACAATTACTGACTTTAATTCCCAAGTCGCCTTCACATGTCCTAACCTGGGTTGCCTTACTTCTGCATTGGCTATAGCTAGGAGTATATTCTCTGCTAAGTACACGAGTATCCATTGCCACCTTTGACCACACCTGCCTTAGTATCTAAGATCCATCTCCTGTGTGCAGTACATGCACTTGCAGCCACGTCGAGCCATTGCGTTGTGCAACAAGAAAAACATGCCCCAGTGGCGCCAAGAAACCAGCAACATAAAAGTCAATGAGCTAAACATTACAAAGGAGTGATCTCAACTTTTGTTTGAATTACACCTAAATCATTAAAATATCAAAGGGGACTGAGAACAATGGAGAGTTAATAATTAAACCTGTAAACACATTCCAAGAGCTGGCTCGGCTTACAGGACCAAACACGAAATGTGGGTGTGTATTGGAATACAATGTGCGGACCTTGAAGGGATTTAAAAAGGAATCTGCCCTCCTGGGATTCATGCAACTGACGTAGAGGTGGAGCACAGTTCACAACAGCAGTCACTTAACTCACTGAGTTATCACAGATATGTCTGCCCAGCATCATTTGTGTTTAACCAGCAGGTCAGAGGTCCATTATGTGGTTAAGAGTTAGATTTTGCTATTCGGAGCAGGACTTTTATTTTTAATATTACAAATATTACTGCATCCTGATTGCTACATCAATGAAAAATGCTATACACTTTTTATTTGTTTCACCAACGACGACGCAGTTACGAATCAGGGAACCTGCATGACTTGTGTTACCAGAAAAGGCAATTGGCTGAACCACCCAATCAGATAGAGGTGCTCCTGGCGTGTAAGTGTGCACATGCACTGGCCATGGCATGCACGTATGATTAGGCCAAGGATATATAACCAGAGCCTTTGTCTCTCTGGGTGTTTTGGTCCACAGCTCCCATCAGCCATAGGCAGCATATTCATGGGGAGGGATCATGGGAGTTGTAGTCCAAAACATATGAAGAGCTGAAGATTGCAGGCCTAGGTTTTATGACGTGCACACCTACCTAGAGAGCAACAGAATGGTAAGCAGAATAGAGGGCCTTCTGAGATCCGGGAATCATAGGGCCACAAGGTGTTCTTTGAAGAGTAGAGTCTTCAGTTGCTTCTTTGGGCCACATTACAGAACATTTGCACATTGTTTCAATGCATCTTTGCATTTGACATTTTTGCACCAGCACAACGTTTACCCTAGTTCTAAAATGGAATGGTATTAGTAGTAAGGCAGACTTTGCCATAGCGCAGAAATGCATTGAACAAATGTTTTTTGTGCTCGGGCTATTGTTGCCCTACTGGTAATACCGTGCACTATTGTGCTTGCACCAGTCCAATGTTTCTGTATTCTGGCTCATGTGGTGCAGGAGAGATGGCCAGTCTGGCGTGGTCCAGGCACACGTGGCATGAGCGGAATGTTTAGTTCTGCAGTCTCACAGCCCTTGGGTTTCAGTGTGGACATATCGCAACTCCTGGTGCTATGACGATCTCTAGAAATTATAACAGTTCTGGACTGGTATAAAAGGGCCTTTGCCATCAAAGCCTTGGATATGATGCTGGCAGATCTGAAAAGAATGCTCGCTTGATGGGGGGAAGCCAATTAAGATCCTTGAGGGCAAGGGAGATATACTCTACTGCCTGCAGTCCAGTGATAAGGGCGTGCAAAGAATTGCCATCTGGCCAGGGCAGGGATGCCCTAGCGTTTGTAATCTTTATTAATAATAAAATTGTCGATAATCCATCTCAGGAAGGCTGGCCTGCTAATGAGACCCTTTCATCATGCTCCATGCCAAAAGCGTAGTATACACCTGTGACCTGCTGCATCAGTATCCTGATCTGCACCTCATGTTATAAGTGTGGAACAGAACAGGTTCAGAGGTCAAAGCTGCCCTGCTTGACAGCTACTGTGACTGCAAAGTCACTGCCACTGCAGTGCAGAGGCTGCATTTAATTCAGCACCCCTGTTCCAAAATCGCATAATTATGCTAAACTATCAGCCTGGTGGCAGGATCATCTGGAAATAGAAGCCACACATAGGTTCTGGGATGAAGTCATATCTGATTTGTGGCAAACCGATGCCAACCATGTGATCTCGGACCAGCAATAATCGGCAATGTGGATTCCAGGCACTGGCCCGTCCGCGTTCCAGTGATTGGGACAAAGGACAGGATGCCTGCCTCTGATGACACTCTGGGAGGTCGGTTTATGTCACCTTACCAGGCCCAGTGGCTCACAACAGGAGATCTTCCGGGAGCCTGGCTTTAGAGGAGCAATTCCATAACACAGACTTGCCTCACACTACAGGGTTGCACACCTAAGGACCCTTTGAAGTGTAGGGTTAGAGAAGGGGGTGGGCTTAGGCAAATGGACTGTCAGCAGAGCACAGCACTGAGAATTAAGCAAAAAGGCGCAAGTTACTTGTCATCTTAACAAGGATTGGACCCTCTAAAGCAGGCTTGCTTTTAACCAATCTCCTGTGGCACGTTGCCTCTATAAGGAAGGGGCCTCCCCCTTTTTGTAGACTTCAAGAATAATTAATTTTGAACTCTTTTGGGGGTCCTGATTAAGGTAGCGCGAGAAAGCCTCTTTCCACCTGGATCCCCAAAACCTCCTTTTTGCCACATTCAAGTGATGTATTGCCTTTTCCTCCCTACTAAGTATTTAGAGTGCTTGGGTCATTGCATTCTGAATTTCCCTTTCTTCCTTCACAGGTGTGGGCTCATTTTGGTGTTTTCTAGTGTCGTTTTTATTGCATCTTGGTGTGTTTTAATATATTTGTGTATTGATCTTTGATAGTGCAACTCTCATTCATCTCCAGTACCAAGTCTCAAAATCTGTGGTACAGTTGCCCTCATTCCCAAAGGTGGGGGATTGCAGCCCTTGTGCCATGTCTACATCTCCTCCGGAAGCTGAGGGATGTGCAAGGCATTCTGGGACAATTACCTAGTTCGGATCAAAACACAGCAAATTCATAGAACATCATAATTGAGAGTGAAAAAGATTAAGAAAGATGCGAACCTGAAAAGTAAAGGCGGCTGGCTCTGCAGAGAACACTCAACATGCCAGCATGCTGCTAAATACCGAACCACATAACAGAACTTTAATCAGATACATCGTTAAACAGGACACACACATTTAAGCGCTCAAAACATTCATTTGGCTTCAAAGAAAAGATTCCTGAAACTGTTAACAAAGGCTGTACTGTGATGCTGTAGCCCAAGGATATTTAAGGTTATTTTAGCTTGGCACTGAAGCAAGGGGTTAGCAGTATGTGTGTGAGCTAATGCTGGTGGAGGCTTCGAGCAAGAGAGAAAAAGAACATTAGATCTGACCTTCCAACCTCTTGCATCACTACTTAAATCTGCGCCTCATCCACACGTGCATGCGTTCCCACTTTCACAAGTCTGGTGTTAAAGATATTTGCATAGTGCGTGGAAGGGTGGGTGATACTCTAGAATAGCCCCAGGCTTAACAGGTAAGCACACACAGCATGGTTAGCAGTACTTATATTTAACCAATAAAAGTGATTTGCTGATATGTTTTTTTTAATTTTATTGTTTAAAGCGGTTTATGGTCTTTCCATCGAATCCCAACCATCGAAAAGCAAATCCATCGTAAAAAATACAATGAAAATAAATGCATTTAAATGCTATCTTTTACATTTAAAAGTACATTTCCATCGAAGCTTGCCCATCGAATACAGAGTTAGACAAGTTTCGATAGATATGTACTTTTAAATGTAAAAGATATAATTTCAATGCATTTCATTTTTAACATTAAAATGTTACATTGAGCTGTCCAGACCTGAAATCTTTAAAGTATTTCGCCACTGGGCAGCTTCATGTAACATTTTCTTTATTAGGGGGGGAGGGGTAACCCTAACCCCAACCTTAATTGAAATCCAACAAAATATATTCAATATTAGTGCATTTCGATGGACTTTAAATTAATACATTTTGTTGGATTTCAATTCGATGAATCCATTTTCGATGGATAGTCCAGATACCGTTTAAAGCACAGCCCTAGCTCGAGAGCAGCAGAGCACTGTAGAAAGTGTGCGTAGCCAGCGTTTGGGCTGGAGTCACAAACAATAGCGTAGTATGGTGAGTTGTGATATGTGCATCAAGTCTGTTCCTCCATTGTGATTGGTCCTTGGTCATAATTCTAATGTATTTCAGCTTTTGGAGCCACCAAAGGTCCTTCTTGCTAGAATTCTAGGGTGAAGCAAACACGCATTGGCAAACCAGTAGGTTTTCGTAATCATATGTCAATTGCATCACATGCTTGGCATACTCAACATGTGCTAAGGCTTGGTGACTACAACTAGTGACTCTCTAGATATTGTGTACTATGACTCCCGAACCCCTGACAATTGCATGTGCCGGCTAGTGCTGCTGGGATTTGTAGTCCAAAACATCTGGAGCCAAAGGCTGCATTCCCTTTGCTAAGGTTTAACCTCACATGTGCAGGTAGTAATCAGCCTAGAACTTCTATACCGGATGCAGCACATTGCCCATAGTACCGTTTTGCCCTCCAAAAGTAAAATAAGGAACAAGTTACTTACATGAAACTCTTGTTCTCCAGCATATGTCTTGCATGGATTCACATGCTCGTGAATATTCCCTGTAGTCAGGCTGGGAATCCTCAGTAAATTTAAAGCAGTTTAGCTTTAAGCTAAAAACTGATTTGATTGTCTCCTCTATAGTTTATCAGTGTCACTTTGGGTCATAATGCCCCCAGCCAATGACACTTTTCCTACTAACCTCCACCCAAGGTGGCCATCTTCAGTTTTGGTAGAGCACGTAAAGAGGCAGTATGAACTAAGCTGAACCAAAGAGGGGGAGGAGGGAGGGTTGGGAGGGTTGGCATGTGAACCCATGCAAGACCCATGCTGGAGAACAAGAGTTACAGGAAAGTAACTTGTTCCTTCTCTAGCATAGGGTCTTGCAGGGATTCACATGCTCATGAATACGATTACACAGCAGTACATATACACAACCAAGGGAGGCGGCAAGGCTCAAAGAAGGCTAACTTACCCCTGGAACAGACTCGCTCAAAGCAAACAGGTTGCACAGAGCTGCCTGGCCGACCCGGGACTCTTCCCTTGAATACCTGTTGATGCAGCAGAATCTTCTGAATGTGTGGGTAGATCTCCACATAGCAGCCCTGCAGATGTCGAGCAGGGGAACACCAGAGAGAAACTCTGTCGTTGCTGCAATGGCTCTGGTAGAATGGGTTCTCGGCCGCCCTGGAATGGGGTCTGTTGGCAAGACGTTGGCGATGTGTGATACAGCCGCAGCGCCACCTGGAGATGCAAGCCTTAGACAGGGCCTTCCCTTGTCCCACAGGTCCAAAACTGACATAAAGCTGCAATGTCTTTTGAAAGTCCTTTGTGTGTGCTACATAGAATTTAAGGGCACGTGCAACGTCCAGTGAATGAAAAACCTTTTCATCAGGAAAAGAAGGATTCACAAAGAAAACTGGCAGAACCAAAGGTTAGTTGAGATGAAAGTCCAACGGAACCTTTGGCATGAAGGAAGCATGAGTTGTTAGAACTACTTTGCCGGCATGGAAGGACAAATATGGAGGTTTACAGGAGAGGGCCTGTATCTCCCTGACCCACCTGGCTGAGGTGATCACCAACAGGAAGGCGGTCTTCCATGACAGAAGCTTCAAAGGGGCTTGATGCATTGGTTCAAACTGAGGCCCCCATCAGTTTAGACAGTACCCTGATGAGCTCCCAGGCTTGCGCAGAAGCCTTCAACTGAGGGAATGTTATGAAAAGACCCTTGAGGAACTCCTTAATGAGCCTGTGTGACCACAGGGCGAGTTTACTTGGGGTCCGTGTGTAACAGGATATGACGGCCAGGTGGACTTTAATAGAGGCATGGGCAAGGCTAGCCTTGGCCAGCGGGAGCAGGGAAGGTAGAAGATGCAGAGCAGTCATGCACAGCGGTGAAATATTCCACAGCCAGCACCACACTGTAAAGCATTTCCACATTGCTTGTAGCAAGCCAATATAGGGGGGACTGGCTTTAGGTAGGATCTTCTTGCATTTCAAAGCCAGCGAATAGTGTTAAAATTCCACAGCTGCAGGAGCCAAGCCATGAGGCACAGAGACGCTGGGTTGTGGTGGAGTATTGACCTTCCTCCTCCAGAGAAGGGGTCGGGAAGTGGAGGCAGTTTGATGGCCGTGACCACCGACAGATGATGAAGGTCCGAGTACCAGATCTGTCTGGGCCACGCTGGTGAAATGAGGATAATCTTGCACGGCAACCTCTGTGTGTGTTGATCACTAGTAGCACCAGCAGAATCGTAGGGAAACCGTACAGGAAGAGGCCCTCCGACTGGAACAAGAAGGCTTCCCCCAGACTCCTTGGCTGAGGATATCTGCTGGAAAGGTTTTGACACTTGACATTGGGAGCTGTCGCAAAGAGGTCGATCTGAGGAGGAGCCCACTCACTGAAGAGACTAGACACTTGTAGCTGCTGCATCTCTCATTCGTGGCAGGACCACAGCTCCCTGCAGAGAGAGTCGGGAATGGTGTTCTTGATGCCTGCCAGGTGAAACAGTATGAGCAACATGCGTTGAGCAATGGCCCAACGCCACAGAGTTTGTGCTTCCAAGGAGAGCGAGGGGGAGCACATCCCGCCCCGTTTCCCGATGTAAAACATGGTAGTGGTGTTGTCAGTGAAGTCCCATGCCACCTTTCCCTGGAGCTGAGGCCCAGGAGACTGCCCGCATTTCGAGGACGTTGATGTGCAACTGCTTTTCCTCTGGGATCCAGAGGCCTCTGGAATGAGAATGTCCTGTGTTGGCTCCCCAACCCCCCCAGAGTGGCGTCTGTCATGCCTGTAGCTTGATCCAGAGGGATCTGAAAGGGAGCGCCCTATTAGAAGTGTGGACAAACTAAGCACCTCTGTAGTGCTTGACGGAATTCCCGATTGAGGGAAACCTTATCAGTCTTTGTGCCAGTGACTTGTTGCCACTTAGCATCCAGAAATTCTTGACGGCGTCTCATCTGTAGCCTGCAGAAGGGGACCGGACTGTTGCCACAGAAGCTGTCGACAGTCATTGGACCTTTCCCAGGATATCCTTCACCCTCTCTTCCGAAGGAGTCGCCAGACACAAGGAATAGTATGTTCTGCAATGGCACTACGCAGGACTTCAGATAGGACGCAGGACTTCAGATAGTTGACTGAGAATCTTAGCAAGGTCAGAAGTCAGATGGTCTCCGCAGTGTACTGCGTTGCCAGCGTGCGGGATTGACACCGGATGAGCCAATAGTCCAGGCAAGGATAAACATGGATTCCTTTGTGGTGCAAATATGCTGCCACCGGTGACAAGACTCTGGTGAATACTCTTGGGGCGGAATTTATGCCAAAGGGCAAGGCCATGAACTGGTAATGTCACCGCTGAATGGCAAACCGTAGGAACTTCCGGTGTTAATAATGAATGGGGATGTGGTAATAGGCATCTTCCAGGTCAAGGGTTACCAGGAAATCCCCTTTCTCCAGTTGGTCAAGTACTTGCTGCAATATGACCATCCTGAACTTTTGGGATTTAAGGAACTTATTAAGGTGCCGCAGGTCTAGGATCAGGTGCCACCCCCTGACGTCTTAAGTACCAGGAAGTATCTGGAGTACACTATGGAGCCTGAAGGCACTGAAGGACCAGTTCTATTGCCACTTTGCCTAGCATGGCTTGAACCCCCTTTAGCAGCTAAGCCATGTGCAGTTCTTGTCTCATGACAGGAGGAACGTTTGGGGATCTGTCCTAGAATTTCAAAACATGCCCCTGCTGAAGGACATTGAGTACCCATTTGTCTGTGGAGATCTTTTGCCACTGATCAACAAAGTTTGATAGTCAGCCTCCCACTGGGGTGCAGAAGTGGGGGCGCGGGAAGTGGGCCATTTCAGGCCTACTTTCTTGTCTGCGTCCTGGATCGGGGGTGACCAGGATGCAGGGAGCCATTGCCATAGGCCTGGGAGCGTCCGCCAAAACCTACTTGGTGGTATAGAAGGAGGACAGATGATAGGGGGTGGTGAAACTCTTTGAAAACCTAGAGACTCTTCCCTTAGAGGAACAAAATGACGGACACCTCTGCTGAAGTGTGCCCAGAGAACACGCCGACTCAGTCTCAGTCTTTATGGCCTGAAGAGTTTTGTCGGCTGCCTTGCAAAACAGGTTGTCGCTATCGAAACTACCTTGGTCTGCACATACGTGCAGAGGTTGGTGGCTTTGAGCCAACCCAGACGACGGATGGCCACACCATTCACCATCTGGTGAAAGCTGGAGTCTGCAATGTCGAGAGCAACAGTGATAGTGTGGTCTGAAGCCACCTCCTCCTCCGTGAACTGGGCCATGGCATCAGCTTTCTTATCGTCAGGGAGGACGTCAAGGATGGGCCCCAACTTATATCATAACTCCCTGTTGTACCATGGCAGTGTTAGAGATGATGCCTTTTCCTGCAGCATCTAGCTTTTTACGATCTTGGTCTGGAGGAACCATGGACGAAGAGGGGTTTGAAGACCTCTTTCTAACGATGGCCGGGACCACCAAGTCTGGCAAGGGCTGGGACCCGAGGCACCTGAGAGCCGAGTCTAGAACCCTGTATTTCTTATCCAACTGGTCACGCTTAGCAGGAGTGCTATTGGGAGCCTTCATGACTGCTAAGCCGTCCTCCCATATGTAATGAAACAAGGGGACCGATACAATGGTCTTCTTGGAGGACTCCCGCCGTTCAAAAAGAAATCCCCTTTCTCTTTTTTTCTGGAACCATGTTGAATTGCTTGGCAGCCATGGTTATTAGAGTGTGGAAATAACCAATCTCGTCCGGTGAGAGGCCCTGGCGGGTGCATTGACATCCAAGGGATCCCCATCTGTAGGAACGTAGTCATCAAACGCATTGGTGTGCGTACCATCATGACATTGTCCATGTTAGGGTCCATCTTTCTCTTGCAACGACCGCCGGAGCGGCTGCTGCTCCTTTCTCCCTCCTACCATCTGATGCCTCGCAGTGCACTGGGTGCACCTCCATGCTGCAGGCATGCATCCCCTGGTCCTCGGCGAGTGGCACACGTCCTGTGCAGAAAAACGAAATGAAGGTACACAGTTGTAGTAATGGACCTGATGCTCAGCAACATTTGACTTTGTGCTACTTTTGGAGCCTGTTAACGTTCCGCTTTGTCACCGTTTGGGTGTGCGCTATTTCGTTTTCTTGCTTACGTGCCATTTCAAGATGGCTGTGTGCGCCTGCTATGCACCGGAGTGCTAGGGCTGGTGTGTGCATGGGGCCCAGGATTGGCCATGGCCCTCTACATCTTGGCCAATGAGGAGGCCGGCAGGATTGGCCGGCCCTCCCCCAAAGGCCCGATCCTAAGGCCCTGTCTACCGCTGTCCACCGTGGGATGCCGGATCGCAGGAGCAGGCCCCCCCGTGAGTGCCTGTGTGCCCCCCTGACCCTCTGCGAGTGCCTGTGTGCCCCCCTGACCCTCCGTGAGTGCCTGTGTGCCCCCCTGACCATCTGTGAGTGCCTGTGTGCCCCCCTGCCCCTCTGTGAGTGCCTGTGTGCCCCCCTGACCCTCTGTGAGTGCCTGTGTGCCCCCCTGCCCCCCCCGTGAGTGCCTGTGTGCCCCCCCTGACCCTCCGTGAGTGCCTGTTTGCCCCCCCTGCCCCTCCTTGAGTGCCTGTGTGCCCCCCTGACCCTCCGTGAGTGCCTGTTTACCCCCCTGCCCCTCCTTGAGTGCCTGTGTGCTGCCCCCCCTGACCCTCCGTGAGTGCCTGTGTGCCCCCCTGACCCTCTGTGAGTGCCTGTGTGCCCCCCTGCCCCCCCGTGAGTGCCTGTTTGCCCCCCTGACCCTCCGTGAGTGCCTGTTTGCCCCCCCTGCCCCTCCTTGAGTGCCTGTATGCCCCCCTGACCCTCCGTGAGTGCCTGTTTACCCCCCTGCCCCTCCTTGAGTGCCTGTGTGCCCCCCTGACCCTCCGTGAGTGCCTGTGTGCCCCCCTGACCCTCTGTGAGTGCCTGTGTGCCCCCCTGCCCCTCCGTGAGTGCCTGTGTGCCCCCCTGCCCCTCCGTGAGTGCCTGTTTGCCCCCCCTGCCCCTCCGTGAGTGCCTGTGTGCCCGCCTGACCCTCCGTGAGTGCCTGTTTGCCCCCCTGACCCTCCGTGAGTGCCTGTGTGCCCCCCTGCCCCTCTGAGTGCCTGTGTGCCCCCCCTGCCCCTCCGTGAGTGCCTGTGTGCCCCCTGCCCCTCTGTGAGTGCCTGTGAGCCCCCCTGCCCCTCCGTGAGTGCCTGTGTGCCCCCCTGACCCTCCGTGAGTGCCTGTGTGCCCCCCCTGCCCCTCCGTGAGTGCCTGTGTGCCCCCCTGCCCCTTCGTGAGTGCCTGTGTGCCCGCCTGACCCTCCGTGAGTGCCTGTTTGCCCCCCTGACCCTCCGTGAGTGCCTGTGTGCCCCCCTGCCCCTCTGAGTGCCTGTGTGCCCCCCCTGCCCCTCCGTGAGTGCCTGTGTGCCCCCTGCCCCTCTGTGAGTGCCTGTGAGCCCCCCTGCCCCTCCGTGAGTGCCTGTGTGCCCCCCTGACCCTCCGTGAGTGCCTGTGTGCCCCCCCTGCCCCTCCGTGAGTGCCTGTGTGCCCCCCTGCCCCTCTGTGAGTGTCTCTGCGCCCTCTCCCTGCTTGCTCCACCCTCTTTTGCTCTGCGTTCCACCCCCCCTTCCTGCCTCCTTCCCTTCCCACCTCCTCACTTCCATCCTCTTCTACTACCTTCCGACCCCCCCTTCTTTCTCCCTCCTCCCAGACTTCCCCCTCCTAGCACTTACTCCTATCATCTGTTCCGTGACTCTTGATAGCAGCTTGTCTGTCCCCCTTCCTCCCCCCTTGTTCTCTTCCTCCCCCCCTACTTTTCAAATGTGTCACCGACATATTTGCTCAGTAGCGTGCCTTGTTCTCCTTCCCCCTCCTTACCCTTGCCCCCCTCCCACCCCTCCTCTTGTTACCGCCTGCACTGCGTAAATTGTCGTCAGACATAGTAATGTTACTGCTTGCTTTGTTCTCCTTCTATCCATTACCTCTTGCCTTACTTGTTCTATGCACTTGCACTATCAGAAATGTCGACAGGCCTATTATGATAGTTATTTTCACATTCTGTACTGTTTCAAGGACTTTTGCTGAATGTAACTGTATTTTCCTTTGTTCCCCTCCCTCCTTGAAGCGCTTTGAAACACATTGTGTATAGGCGCTATATAAATAAACTATCATATCATATCATATAATATATATGAGCTGGTTCCTCGATCACAGTGGGTAGTGACACAGGCATTGGCCAAGGTGTGGCAAGGGCCTTATGAAGTGGCATCGGTTGAGCACAAGGAGGCCTCAGAGGGCTTCCTACTGAAGCAGGGACAGTCATTCCTGGCTTTCCACCACCAGCGTGTTTAAGGCGGTCAGTATGTCCAAGTACATGTACCTCGGTGCAGGAGCAGGTGCAGCTGGTCCAGGAGCAGGGCCTGAGCCTCTTGAAGGGCTAAATGGCTGAGAAGGCCTGCGAGCCAGTGCTCCCTAATGAGGCATAGGCCGAATGGGGTTGAGTTTCCCTTGGCCTCCTTCCTGATCTAAGTAAAACTCCTCTGGAAGGTCTTCTTCAGAGCTGGTATAGATTGCTGAATACCTTCTGGAGGATCCTAGAGGTGCCAGAGTGAAGAGTGCCGCAGCCTTGGTGGGCCTGGACAGGAAGCCCAGAGCTGGAGGTAAGTCTCTACCTAAATAAGAGCCCTTAGGGAAAGAGGCAAGTACTGGAGCCTGCGGAGCAGGAAAAGGCGCTGTCGTAGATGGGACCATTTGCCGAACCACTGACGGAGGTCTAGGCGGCAGTGAAACCCTGGGTGTGGTAATCATCGCAGTGGTAAAGGGGATAGCCGTGGACAAACACCTTGGTGTTGCAGCCATTGAAGGAAGAGCAGACTTCATAGACAGAGTTGTCGACGGGGCGACAATCTTGGTGTATGGATGAAGTCATTGATGAAGGTGGAGCCAGTGATGGGTCCTTCGATGACTTGCTCTTCGACGAAGACCTATGCTTGGCTGCTGACTCGGCAACTTTCTCACAGGGAGAGGCAGACCACCTGTCGGTAGGCTAACCGTTGACAGAGTCGGTGATGGTGACCGGCCTCTCTCTCCCCAGCCGCGGAGACCATCGACGAGAAAGGCGATGGAGCATGTGATCTAACCTGCTTTTGGATCTTTGCCAAGGAAGCATCCTCAAAGGACCTCAACCTCTTTTCACTGGAGGGAGCATGCTTGTTGGACTTGCCGACCATGGAAGAGGCATGACTATGCCCAGATGCTGCATCAGAGGCCTTCCCCTCTTCCATCCATGCCACGTACCTCCGATGGTGGTCCTTCCATGTTTTGGGGGGAAACAACTGGTAAATTGGTTATCCGTCCACATTATGGTCAGATTGAAAACATTAAGGGGGTAATTCATGGATTATTTGCGCCGAAAAAAACAGGTTGTGCGCCATTCTGCCCGCAAATCCCTGTTTAACAAATGGGGATTTGCGGGCAGAATGGTGCACAAATCCATTTTTTTTCAGCGCAAATAATCCATGAATTACCCCCTAAATGCACTGAGGTGCCGATTCTTGATGAAGATATTCTTCAGGCTACAGTTTTCACAGGACCTGAAAAAACATTTCTTTGTGGCATCCACCATGGTATTAGAGCAATGCCCAAGCCTGGGACTGTGGCATGGGAGATCCGACGATGGACCGAGGATATTCTCCGGCAATGGGCCCCAGCCGCCCGTAGCCCAAACGGGATAGTTCACGATGTGGAGATGAAGACATTTCTCAAAAGCAGGCAAACAAGAGCTAAAAGCTAACAGTTTTCAAGGAGCGAAGCACTAGGACTCTCAAAACGAGAAACGTGCAGTAAAAATGTGAAGATGGCCACCAGGGGTGGAGCTTAGGAGGAGGAGGAAGAGTGTCATTGGCTGGGCACCATTACCCAAATGGACACTGATAGGCTATAGAGGCGACAAGCAGTTTTTAGCTTAAAGCTAAACTGCTTCAAATGTACAGAGGATTCCCAGCCTGATGACAAGGAAAATTCATGAGCATGTGAATCCATGCAAGACCCCATGCAGGAGACAATGCCTTGCCCTCTTAAAATCCTGTGCAGATCACTGGTGCAGGGGTTGCCATCATATACTGAGGGTGCAGGAAAGAATGCCCAATATGTAACCTCACTGGTGCGGCCATCATATGACAACTGCAGCCTCTAATGCCCCAATAATACTACCATAAACCTGGTAATGTCACCATAATTAAGGTACAGCCCCCCATACCCAGGTGCTGCCACATAAGCAAAGTACCCCCTCAAATACCTTAATAATGCCATCACAAATCTGGTAATAATCACTGCATGCAAGATGTATTTTATAAATCAGCTTTTTATTTTTTATTTGCAAATCAAATCGAACACTGAGATCCAGCAACAACATTCGCCTTGAACCAAACCAATATTCAAAGTTGAAGTTGGGCGAATCAGCATTCTCCTGAATCTAGGCAAATATTTGGAACTCACTCCCGAAAGAAATTCTAACAGAAAAACACCTTACATTCAGAAAATTGCAAAAAAAGATGGCTCTTTATCTCACCGAGCTAAACGGAAAACTTTGTGCCATTACTGAAACCTAACGAACCGAAACCTGGCTACCCAAGGAAATAAGGCACTTTAACGGAGTTCTGCCAAATCAACATAACCCTCGAAGAGAAGGGTACAGACCACCCACATCATTAACCCTACTAACAACTTTCCAATATCCTGCATACTCATGCACACACACCATACAAAACACACACATGGCTGTACAGGAGCAGAAACCTAAAGCCGCCACAGACTGTACACAATCTGTAACTCAACTCTAAACCAAGTGCGCTACAGAAAACCAAACCTCAAACACACAAACCACTCCATACACACTCCTACACAAAACATTGCCAAACTAAAAAAATAAACTGCACACAGTGGCCGCTTTTTCCAAAAATGAATCTATCTACAGCACATCAGAGCTCTCTTGCACTATCCCGCTCGATCCCAGTAAGCAACCTTCCGAAACCTCCTTGCTCTACAGATCCGCCAGAGCCCCTGGAGACTATGAAAATGGCAGCCGTGCATGGTATAAATCACGAGAGCATTGCGGAAGTGCTTACTGTTCACTAACCTTTACTGCTGCATCAGGAAAGCATTCACTCAGATAACATTCATCTAAAAGAGCAATCTCGTGCCACTACTAAAGTACAAGTAAGCTCTATTCTGTCAAGCCTCTGGCATCTGGGGCTCTTCCCATATTAGACTGATAGCAGTGTCAGACAATTGCAACATGCAGCATATTCTCATTTCAACAAGTTACATGCTTAGGAGCCTACAAAAGAAGGGACTAAAGATATCACATAGCTGGATGTGTAGTCATACACATCTCAGAACTACCAACATCAATACAGTTAGTTGCACTAATAGAGGCTTCGAAATCAGCACCTATGAGCCAAAGCCTAAGAAGGGAGCCTTATCTGAAATGAACCTTCTCATAGGAGCCAGATTGTGCTTTATAATCAGCACTTTGCGTGCATGTTGGGCCATCGCTTCAGAATCTGCTCTCTAGAGCCTTAACATTTCAAAGAAAAAAAGGGAGCACATCCATTACCCCCTCAAGAGACCAATTAGTGTCTCACTGAACGATTTCCTCCTCAAAGAATTGCTGAGATTCGAATCCGGGCAAGAGGCTCCTAATCAGGGCCTGGAAACGGATTGAGTGTTCGGCCACTTCTTTAAATTTATTATTGATTCAACATTATTAGAAGACTCAATTCCGATTTGCATAAACGTGTCTACGACTTCACACTTGTATACCTCCACACGGAATACTGCTTCACAATCTCTTTCACTGGGTGCGAAGGGACAGCTGCTGCATGCAGCAAAGCCACTCGGTGCATTCATATTATCTGCACAAATAAAACAAAATACCCTCAACGAGTTAAACATTTTTTCAAATGAATAAAATGTCTAAAAAGCATAGCTAAGATTCACGTAATTGGCCTTTCAGCATGTGTGCAATATTTGCTTTTAAGCAGCTCACCGCTAGGGATTTCGTATCTTGTTCAAACAAAGGAGTTCACAATTACATTGCACTAACTCTTTGGATGTGGATGAGGAAAATGAGGGACTTGGCGTAATG
This sequence comes from Ambystoma mexicanum, assembly GCF_040938575.1. NCBI lineage: Eukaryota > Metazoa > Chordata > Amphibia > Caudata > Ambystomatidae > Ambystoma > Ambystoma mexicanum. Next base: position 901,578,659 of record NC_090926.1, read on the forward strand.
TGGGCATTACCTCTTCGTTCCATCTTCCTCGTCCCAGTCCTATACTATATGCGCATTTGGAAAGCGTAACTTGAACTAAGATGATCCAAACACCTCAGAAATGTTAACGCATAACTACTCCAATAAGATTGAACAGCAGCCATCTACAAACCAGGCGAACTCAAGAGCCACCAATCAGCAAAGAGAACAAAACCTGTGGAATAAGATCGCATGTCCGTCCTACCAACTCCCCCTCGGGAAATAACCTTTAGTATTGACAAAAACAACCCCCTCGCTATGTTCCCCCAAGAGAACCCAAAACAAGCGTAACCAGGAAATTGTCCGGGGCCTGGAAAGGAAACCGCACCAAAAGACCACCAAGTACATACTATGAAATGTGATGACAACAGCAGGCATCATAGCCACAGAGGCCCCACAGGAAGAGGAAGACGACTTCCAGCTAACTGGGAGAAAGACACAATCACCCCCATCCACAAAACAACTGGAAACAGGACCCCTAGCTACAGTAAGAAAGTCTATGGCTATTGCTAACTTGGGCCATCTCTAGCCCGTTCTCACTATGCCATCATAGTGTAATGTAAGACCACCCTATGACTTAGATGCGCAACCACCCATCCACCTGATGTGACAGTAGGCAGAATATACCTTTCAACTGGCTGTGGGGGCGGATATGGCCTTTAAAAAAGACAGGTGGGGGTTCGAACTCGGGTCTTGTGATTAAAAGGGCTAGCCTTTAACTACTAGACCACAGGGGTCCGTTCTTAAAATCAAGGCAAACACACCCTGTTAAATAATGAATGCCATCCTAATACAGTAAGCAAACGCTTTCAGATTTTAATGAAAAGTATGTGTTTGTTGTATTAGGATTGGCATTCGTAGGAATGCTGGTCCTATGAAAGTGTTTTCATTCTCTGCTCTCTGGCAGTAACAAGCTACAGCTCCCAGTAGGGGCCTTCTGCTTGATATTCAAGTAATGTGTTTCTGCATACAAAATGGATGCCTCCAAGTCAGAACTTGGAGGCACATTTGAAGCTCATTTTAGATTGGAACCTTTGTTGAAAAAAATGTAAATATAAGCAAACTTCCCCTTTAACAACAGCACCACGGAATCCTGAACAATTGAAGGACGTAGGGGACCATATCCCAATGAAAACGAAAAGCAGTAATATCGAGCCATGTCAAATGGCAACATTCAGCCAATAGTAGGCACAGACGAACTTTGGTCCGACGACGTATTCCATATCTATGACATGTAATCACCACAGCTGTGCTGCTTAGGAAACTTCTTTCGGCGTCTGCGTCCTGCGTCGATGACGTCGATGCGCCGTCGTCGAGGACCTCCTCCGACGTCTGACGTCATCCGATGTGATAAGTAGGACGCACAACGCCCGTAGCCTCAGTTGTAGTTTTTTTCCCCCAGAACATGTGACATTAGTCAACTGCCAGTCAGACACAAAGCCTTGCGGAACGTAAGCTGCAATCGCAAAACAAATTCTGCAGCGGGGAAGGCAGGGCGGTAGCGATATGGAATAACGTCGTCGGACCATCCCATCGAAAGAACGTTACCAGGTAAGAAAGTAACTTGTTCTTCGAGGGGATTGGGTCCTCCAACGTATTCCATATCTATGACAGACTCCCAAAGCAGTACCACAGCAAGGAGGAGGGAAAGAATTTAGAATCAAAATTTAGAATAGCCAATCAAATAGAGCAAAGGACCGCCTTGCCAAAGGCCAGATCCTGTCCTCGGATGGAATCGAGGGAATATTGACGTACAAATGTATGTACTGAAGCCCAGGTGGCTGCATCACAGATGTTGCGAATAGGAACACCCCTCTTCAGGGCAGTAGATGCAGCCATACCCCTGGTAGAATGGGCCCGCAAGCCAGCCGGTGGGCCCTTACCCGCCAAGCGGTAACACTGCGAGATGGCCAAAATAATCCAGCGAGACAAAGTCTGTTTCGTCACAGCTTGCCCCAAACGCTTTCCAGCGTAACCAATAAAGAGTTGATCATCCACTCTGACCCGGGACATGCGTGAAACATAAAAGCTTAAAGCTCTCCTAGGATCAAGCCTATGGAGCCTCTCCTCTTCCTTACCAGGATGCGGAGGAGGATAGAATGCCGGAAGAACAACCTTCTGGGCCAAATGAAATTCCGTCACTACCTTCGGAAGAAAAGAAGGATGAACTCTAAGGACAACCCTGTCCTTGTGAAATACAGTGAAGGGTGGCTTAACTGAAAGTGCCTGTAACTCACTCACTCTGCGAGCGGAAGTAACCGCAACTAAAAACAAAGTTTTCAGAGTTAACAGCCTCAAAGGGCAAGAATGCAAAGGCTCAAACGGAGCACCCATAAGTAACTTAAGAACAAGGTTTAAATCCCAACCGGGCACCAGGAAAGGTGACGGAGGGAACACATTAGTGAGCCCTTTCAGAAACTGTGAAATTAAAGGGATTTTAAAGTAAGAACACTCTTCAGACGAGCGCTTAAAGATGGACAGCGCCGCCAGGTAACCTTTAATGATACCCACTTGCAAGCCCCTGTGGGCCAAAGAAAGTAAAAAGGACAGAACCATGGGGATGTCACATGCAAAAGGATCCACATTCTGAACCCTGCACCAGTCGCAGAACTTGCGCCAACGGCAACGGTACAGAGACTTTGTTGCTGGCCTTCGGGCCGAAAGCAACACCTCCATCACGTCTTCAGGGAGGTCCCAATTCTTATACCTCAACCTTTCAGAAGCCAAGCATGAAGGTTGAGGGATCCGACCTCTGGATGGAGAACCTGACCCCCCTCCCGTGAGAGCAGATCGTCTCGGTAGGGAAGACGACGTGGAGGGCAGATGGACAAGTCGAGAAGGTCCGGGTACCACGTCCTCCGAGCCCACGCCGGGGCAATGAGGATCATCCGGGAACCGAACTTCCGTAACCTCCGCAGCACTTGCAGGATGACGGGGACTGGAGGAAACGCGTACAGCAGCGGGAATGATCACTCCACCACGAACGCGTCTCCTAAGGCTCCTTTTGGAGGAAATTCCTGCGAGCAAAACCTTTCGCACTTCCGGTTGACACTGGAGGCGAAGAGATCCACTTGAGGGGTCCCCCAAAGGGCGAAGATCCCCAGGAGAATCTCCTGAGCCAACTCCCACTCGTGAGAGATCGCGCTCTGCCTGCTCAGAGCATCCGCCGTCACGTTTTCGTCTCCGGCCAGATGAACTGCCGAGATCGAAACTTCCTGCTGGATGGCCCAGAACTCGAGCTGCATCGCCTCCCTGCACAGAGGAAGTGACCCTGCCCCCCCTTTTTGTTGAGGTAGTGCATGGCCACTGTGTTGTCCGTCAGGATCAGGACACACTTTCCTCGCACAGTCGGCAGAAAAGCCTTCAGGGCAAGCCTGACGGCGCTCAGCTACAACAGATTGATATGGAGTCTGGACTCCGACGGAGACCAACGATCGCTGACTGTCAGCCCGTTGGCATGAGCTCCCCATCCCGAGAGGGATGCATCGTCACGATCGTCACCTCCGGCCAGGGAAGCCAAAAGGGAGCCCTCTTCATCAAGTTGCCTTCGACGGCCCACCACAGAAGGTCCCGGGTGACCGAGAGCGGCACCTGAACCGGATCCGACATCCTGCCGGAGGACTGCGACCATTGCGTCTTGAGTGCCCACTGCAAAGATCTCATCCGCAGGCGAGCCTCTGGCACCAGAAGAATGCAGGATGCCATGAGGCCGAGCAACCTCAAGAACTCGAACGCTGGGAGCGTCTGGGCCTGCTGAAACTTGTGCACCATCTGCTGAATGTGAAGAGCCCTCACCTGGGGAGGAAAACACTGCCCCAGGGAAGTGTCGAGCACTGCTCCGATGTACTAGAGCCGCTGTGTTGGCGTCAAATGGGACTTCTTTAAATTGAGGGAGAAGCCCAGCCTGTGAAGGGAGTGGCAGGTGACGGAAAGATGATCCAGGACTTGCTCGGGAGAGCTCCCCCTGATCAACCAATCGTCCAGGTAGGGGTAGACGTGAATCCTCCCTTGCCTGAGATGCGCTGCCACCACCACCATGAGCTTGGTGAAAACCCTTGGGGCGGAGGTCAATCCGAACGGCAGGACCCGAAACTGAAAGTGCAAGTCGCCAACCGCGAACCTCAGGTACTTCTTGTGCTTGGGATGGATCGGCAAATGGAAGTAAGCATCCTTGAGGTCGAGTGACACCAACCAGTCCTGAAGCTGAAGGGCCTGGAGGACTTGAGAGAGAGTAACCATCTTGAACTTGTCCTTCCTGAGGAGTTTGTTCAAACCGCGCAAGTCCATGGTGGGTCTCAATCCCCCGTCTTTCTTCGAAATAAAAAAATAAGGGGAATACCATCCCTTGTTCCTTTCCGCTACAGGCACCAGTTCTATGGCGCCTTTCTCCAGCAGGGCTTGAATTTCCCGTGCAAGGAGCGGATCCGGACTCTGCAAAGAGAGGTTCCCCGGTGGATTGTCGCGAGGCCTGTGCCGAAAGGGAAGACAGTAGCCGTGGGTTATGATCTCCAGAACCCACACATCTGAAGTAATGGCTTGCCACTCTACAAGATGCTGCGCCAGCCTTCCCCCAACCGGCGAACCATGGGACATGGCCTCAGGACTGAGTGGGAGCGGCTGCGGCGTTACCTGAGGGCAAAGAGGCAACTGCCCGAGCGGCCTTGGCACCACAGGTACCCTGTCGTCCACCTCTGGTACCCCTGCGTTGGCCTCTTTGACTGCCAGCTCCTCTCGCTTTACTGAAGGACGAGTAATAGCGAAAGGAACCACCCCTCCACTGCTGTCCCCTAGGACGAAAAGGCGGAGGTTGGCGAACTGCCGCGCCCAACGACTTCGCTGCAGCTTTTGAGGTCTGCAACCTCTCAAGGCTCTCGTTAGCCTTGCTGCCAAAAAGGTGTTCACCGTCAAAGGGCATGTTGAGGAGCCGGGACTGCACATCAGGAGCAAACCCCGACTTCCGCAACCACGCAAACCTGCGTATCACGGTGCTCGCCGCCATGGACCTACTGAACTGACTCACACATGGCATCCTTACCATCCTGGACCATAGCAAGGAAACCATCCCGTTCGTCCCCTTCGGGAATATGTTCAGCCGCTAACGCAACACAGTTCCACAGAGTTTGTGTGAAACGAGACAAGGCACAAATGGAGTTGGCCGCCTGAAGCGCCATACCACCAGAAGAAAACACTTTCTTCGCCCAGCCATCAAAACTTTTGTCGTCCCTATCAGGAGGGATGGTAGGGTACGACGTCTGCTTTGCCGGGGCCGTGGTCGCCTGCACCAACAAACACTTCGGAGTGGGGTGCCTGGTCAAGTAGCAGGGGTCGCTACTGGCTGGACGGTATTTTCCGCGACAAGGATCTGCCCACCGCCGGGAGACTCTCCGGAGCAGTCCAAGCCGCCGCCACCATTCTCTGTAAAGCCATATGGAACGGCAGTACCGGGTCAGTTGAGGGACCAACATCAAGGATGTCCGTCAGATCATCCTGCACAAACTCCCCTGGGGGAGCAGACCATCCCAAGTACTCAGAAACCCTAGCCATAAGGCGCCGGTACGAGGAATCGGCATGAGAGCCAGGCTCAGGCCTACCAAACTCCACCTCCGGAGAGGTGTCCAGTCCACTGGCATCATGCAGCGACTGCCTCAAATTGTCAAACTGACTATGGCCCGAGACAATTTGATCTGGAACCTGACTAGGAACCAGGCCATCAGAATCCTCATCCGCCTCTGAAATATATTCCAGATGGCGAAAAGAAGGCACCCGAGAGTGCTTGCTCTTAACCAGAGCCTTCCTAGGGGGTTCCCCCGTGCCACGTGGTACCTCCGACCCGAAAGGCGTCGATGGCGTCGAGAGAATCGGCGCCGGCGTCGAGAGAACAGGCATCAAGCGTGTCCTTCGACGACCTGAGCGTCGACGGCTTCGACGACTTCCTCGGAGCCAGAGCCTCGAGAAAGCCTGTCGACGCCCTCGACGCCTCAGACGTCGATGTCTTCCTCGAAGACCTCACAGGTGCACACGGTCTCGAACGCGTCGAGGACCGGGACCTGGAACGGGTACGTGGAGAACGAGTCTCCTTGTCCGAACGGGACCTCTTCCGTGACTCGTGCCGACCACTCTTGCGAGCAGTGTCTCTCGACCTCTCACTCGGGGGCGCGGACGGCTTAGTACCCTGCGACTCAAGAATCATCAGCATTTTCTTCCCGAAGGAAGCCCATTCCTCCGGCGTCGCACAGCTGGTGGGGTAAGCGACGTGCCGGGCAGAGTCCTCCGAAGAGGACCTGGAAGACGACCGGTGTCGGCTCTTCCGAGAATGCCTCGAAGAGGCTGAGGAGTGGCGAGACCGACTCCTAGAAGGGGACCCACGAGACTTCCGAAGATGACGCGGAGAGTCACCCCTCGAATCATCCGTCGAAAGCCCCGCATACTCCGACTTCCGGGGCTTGGACACCCGACCTACCGACAACTTCTTCTTACGTTCGCGTAAGGCTTTGGACGTGAGCGACTGGCAGTCGATACAGTCATCCGTGTCGTGGGCCTCCCCGAGGCACCAGAGGCAGGCGTCGTGCGAGTCCGTCACCGACATCTTAGACCCACACTCCCCGCACTTCTTGAAACCCGGACGCGGGGTCGAAGACAAAGTAGAAGACATCTTCACACGAAGGATTTTCACAAAAACGGACAGGTTCGAAGAACCGAGAAGAACAGAACTCCAAAGAGTCGAGGCGTTAACCAAGATTCACGAAGCAACACGTTCGCGGAAAAAACGGAACTGAGGCTACGGGCGTCGTGCGTCCTACTTATCACATCGGATGACGTCGGACGTCGGAGGAGGTCCTCGACGGCGCATCGACGTCATCGACGCAGGACGCAGACGCCGAAAAAAGTTTCCGAAGCAGCACAGCTGTGGTGATTACATGTCATAGATATGGAATACGTCGGAGGACCCAATCCCCTCGAAAGTACAGTACCATTCCGTTTTCAACGCCTGGGCAATTACACCTTTACAGGCCAAATGATGCAGACTCCCTTTATAACGCAGCAACATGCTACATAAACCAGCGAAAGGACACCTGGAAGGAGCGAACTGTACTTCCCCATAAGTAAGCCCTCCTTAAAAACACCACTCACCACCAACAAGAGCAAACCACTTCTCAGTGGTAAAAACAAAAGAACAAGCCCACTGAGCCACAACTCCGATTGAAGCATTGAGAACCCATAGACCCAAACCTACGGGCAGCGGGATACCTAGACAACCGGTTACTAGCAAGGCTGTACACATTTTAGCTGCTGAGAGCAGCCAGGAACGGAACATTCAACAAGCGTTTGTCATACGCTGCGCCAGGGTGCAACTTGATCCATATCGGATGCTACATCCCACAGGACATCTCAGTCTAACATGAGCATGTTTCAGCCAATGTCCCAGGAGGATAGCTCAGCTGCAATGTGCTCGCCTTGGAAACAAGACAACACGAGCAACACAGGTTCGATCCCCGGGTCCTGTGCTTAGAAACCTCCAGGTATTAAGTGCGTTATAAATATGCAACTAAGAGACATATTCCTGTAACAGCGCCTCAATGCCCCGGGCTGTGTGACCGCTTCAAAAATGCAAATAAAAATAAATAAATAAATGAGTGTGGGTCCCAAATGCTTCAACCCGATGAAGACAGACGAGGGATCAAAAACCTCATTTACACTTCCTAAACCCTTAAAAGAACCCATGGAATGAGAACTCCAACCCTAGCCAGCTTTCTCCCATCCTTTCAATGATCGGAAAACTTGAACTGTTAACCAGTGTCACTATAGATGATCACTCTCCTGCCGGCTCCCTCTATCGCACAAGGAATCCATCACCTTGCACCTCATCTACAGACCACCTCACAGGATTGACTCTTTCATTGCAGACATCTCCAACGTACTCTCCTCTGCCAAATTAGCACATTCAAATAATGTCTTTCTTGGTGATTTTAACGTCCCAGAGGCACAGGCTGACAAACATACTAGTAGCACGCTTTTCGCACTGACCGCTTCCATGGCCCTTAAGCAAATTGTGCTCACCCCCGCGCACAACAAAGGCAACACCCGAGACTTAGTCTCCACATCATCCCCCTGCATTACCTGTGTAGATCCTGTGCCTCCCACTTGACTGATCTGACTACGTCATCATCGCATTATCAGTCACCTACCCGACTACGGCTTACAACAGTCAGACTAAACACCCGCTCACTCAATGCCTCATTCAAAACCTTCCTGGTCAAAGAGCAGAAGAAAACTTTGCAGACTTCACACCACATGGAATGCCTCTGCCTCTTGGAATTAGTCCGCAAACTCTGCTATGAAACTGGTGGACACTTACGGCCCCCAAAAACCCAGCCAGGTAAGACCAAACCATCCGCGCCATGGTACACCCCTGAGCTAGCCTCCAACGAGCGCACAATTAGAGCCCTAGAGATATGGTCGGGCAAAAACCATAACTCGGGAGACTTCATCAATCTCAAATCTCTGCACAAAAACTGTAGGATTCTGATTACCGAGGCAAAAGCTGCTTACTACTCCACCACCATTGCGGCAGCCTCTCACAGGAGCAAAGTCCTCTTTAAAAAAGTAAAGCTTCATCCGACTGTGAGGTTCCAGAAACTCAGGAAGAATGCGACAGAATAAACACATTTGTTATTGAAAAAAATAGACAAAATCTGAGAGACCATCGAATCAACCTCTCACAGCATTAGCATCCCCTGCACCCCGGCGCACACACACTGCCCCTCTGGACCAAAGGCTCTCCTCTCTTTCCTGCAGATGTCCTGAAAATGATTTCCTTCCTCAAACCTACTTCTTACTCTGATGATATAATTCCAGCCTTCATCATTAAACAATTGACGGGCCTGGCACTCAATGCGCTCCTCAGCATCATGAACGCCTTCCTCGCCGAAGGTTCATGACACCCTCAAGACTGGTCTCATACGACCGCTTTTGAAAAAAACAACCCTAGATCTTGATGACCTGGCCAACTACAGGAACATTACGAACCTCCCATTTATTGGCAAAATCTTGGAAAAAGTAGTTGCTACACAACTGCTCACCGGAATTGAGCAACTCCACCTCCTCCCAGGGGAGACAGAACTGCACAATCTGTTGAAACCACACTTAAATAAAAAGAAGCAGGAAGGCCAGGTGCCCACCAATATCCTGCTCTGGGCACACATGCCATGGGGATGGGGCTACCCCATATCAAGTGTATTTGAACTAATTCTCAGCACAACAGAACCCTACAAACCCTCCATTCAGTTGGCTTAAACTTTGCCTGGGAATAACCACTTTACCTATGCTCACAGTCCTGCCTATAAACATCCAATAAGGGGACTTGAACCTGCAACATTACCACCATCAAGCCCACGTCCAGCCTTTGAGCTACTGGATCTCCCCTTATCCACTGAGCCACCATATGATGAGGAAGTTCTCTGTACAATGTATTCCCTGCGCTGTTGTAGTGGGTGTGTTAGGAGACTCATGGTGGCAAGTGGCCAATTCACAAGCTGTAATTTAAAGTTGGCCTTTATGTGTGGCTACGCTATTGATGGCAAGCCCAACCACCCTCTCCCTGTCTACTATAGAGACGAGTGGGGCTGGAGTAATTGAAGTCACCTGGACACAGAATAAACAGAATTTCAGGAAGCCACCTGCACACAGAATAAACTGAGAATTTAGGGGAGATGTGTGTGAGGAATTCGACCATCTGCACGGTAGGTGTGTGCTTGCCTGGGCTTTTTTTTTAAATTTGAACCAAAATTAAATGATGCAAATCCGCACATGTTTTCCTATGATCACCGCACGACATACGCATAGACCTGTGTACTATGGGTGAACACAGCCTACAGGTGCAGTCCCCCCTGTCATATTCAGTTGGGATATGGCAGCAAGGATTACACCATGCCATCTCAGTAAGTGGAGGGGCCAACCCTTCCCCCTGCCATGGTCAGCCTAATTAACTTAAAAGGCACCCTGTCCTTTTGTTAAGCCCTGTAGCTGGTGCCTGCATTTGTATACTAATCAGAGTTTAATTGAAACAGGCCCTCATGGGGCCTTGCCGCAGAGGCTAACAAAGGAGAAAGGAAACTCCAACACCCTTCCATATGTACTTTGTCAACCTGATGCCAGCTTTCGTCCTCAGTCCCTCAGTATCGATTGACAGGGAAATGTCACATCTGGGACTGTGGGCTTCATTACACGGATGGCGGAGAACCATGGCGCTATTAGCGCCATGGTTCATGCCGGTAAAATACCGGCACCACCTTGGCGGAAAGGGGAATTACCGCCCCATTCCAAGGTTGGCGGGGCGGTAATTCACCCTTCCACCATTACCGCCATCCGTGTAATGAGGCCCTGTGTGTTTACAGTAGTTATCCCTGCAGGGAGACCCCCTTCAGAAGGTACGAGTGTGTGGATTGACAGAGACAGAAAGTTTGGTCTTGCCGCAGCTTCAAGGGAGACCTGCCGCTTTAACCAGGAACCGCAGAGAGCCCCATTAACCAGAGATACCCTTTGACAAACAACAGACACGAAGATGGGATGGACTTAGTATTACATGTTTACACCCCTTTATCCTTTCTGTTGCAAAGCACTCTGATTATGACCTCATGCATACAGGAGATTTTTGGTGGGGACCCAGGATTGGTTCATTAAGGTAGGCTTAGCCTACACCAATCACTGTGGTCCATTTGGCTTTAAAAGAGGGACAAGCCCCTCTTTTTAGAGATCATATGAAGGCTTCACCAGAAGCAGAAGGAAGAACTCATCATTGGACCATGGCTGAAGGTACAGTCGGCCTTACAGCTTCCGCTGCCAATGGAGGAAGGCCAGGATTTCCACAGAGGGAAGCAAGATGCCTCCCCTAAACATCCCCCAGGGAACAGAGGGAGATACCGAAACCAGAGGACCCTCCAGCAGCTCCAGAATCGGTGCTCAGCCAGCACAAAGCGTGCTCTACTAGGCTCTGCAGCAAGCTTCAGAGATGAGAAGTGCCAAAGAGTCTCTGTACCAAACCAAGGACAAGGCAACACTCTCCTCCGCTTTGGCCATCGCATTAAAGGACGACACGAGCCCAGTAAAGAAGCTAGGAGGAGTGCATCAACAAGCATCATGATATGATATGATATGGCATTTATATGTGCGTTATAAATTTCATATCATATCTACCAACCTCCACCTTAAAGGACATTTTAAAGCAAGTCAAACCCCTCCAGCTGTAACCAACGGCACCGCTGACCGTTGTTATGCCACAGTCGCTAAAGCCATCTGAGATGCCTTGACCAGTGCTTCAGAGCCGCCACTGAGCACTGAGACAATGATGCCTGACCCTGAGCCACCATGTACGCCAGCCTTTTCCCGTCCCTCCAGCTTCACTCGCCGAACTGCCTGCCGTATGATACCCACAGCTGTCTTCCGCCTTGAACTCTGTCACAGAAGCTGCAAAGCTCTGTGAAACCAACTCGACCCTGACTAGCACCAAGAACTCATGCCGCACAAGGCAGATTGTGGTTCTGTCATCCAGGTCCTTCTCGGAAGACCCCTAGTGACGTTATACGACCCATTTCACCCTTTGTGTTGAAACTAAGTATCCTTGAACTATTGTGATTATTTACTATACCAACTACCCTCCTGCCAGAATCCAGAGTGATGGTCTGTCCTCTTTATTCCTTTACAGGGTGGGTTGTATTTTGTAGTGTGCTAGAACCGTCTGTTGTGATAATAATAAAGTAGATATTTATATGCAACCTTTACTTAGACCTTGGTACTTAGACCTTGGTAAATAAGGGTCTAACTGGGGCTGGCACCACTCATATGGTATAGGAATGGGCCAAAGAAGATGGGACGGGGAGGTAAATATTATGGAAATTCTTCGGGTATATACACTACCATATATGGAAGTCTTCTGGTGGAGTGCTGATGTTGACCAACCACCAAACAAACATCATTCAATATCTAATTAGTGAACTAATGACCAGTCAAGCACAATATGCTGTGGCAGCTGTCTATGACTAGAGAGGAACTTTTCAAAGAGTCATGGGGAAGTGCAGAGAACAGCATGGCTGCCATTCCATGAAGGGCTTTCACTATGTCTGAACAGGCAAGAGTTCTTTAGGAGAACTTGCAGTGTAGGTCAGGACGTGGTGTTTAGGTGCATAACTATTCTTTATGTTTTAAGAAGCTTCCATAATTGCAGTCTACCTGAAAAAGGAAGCTAGAACAAACCATAATCAACATTCTGGGTAGGGCTGGGCGATATATTGAAATATTTTCAAAAGCGATATAGGATTAGACAATATCGTTAACATTGATATATATGTCACCGATTAAATTAAGATGGCAAATCAATATGACAAAATGTCACTTAATGCCTACTTCAGTGCATAGAGGGCTGTGCATCCTTCTTGCATTTTCTTGTTAGTATTGACATTATTGTTGAGATGATGTCCTTTTGAATCAATTGCAATTTTAGGATGAGGATAACTGGCAATGTTAGAGTTGTGTTTTGCGTTTACTGTCCGGTATTAGTACTGTTGGCATCTCACATGTAGTTGGCTTACAACTGAGCATTTAACCCACAAACAATATCGAGATAAATATTGTATAACACCATTCAGCCCATAAATATTGATATATGACTTTTGGTCCATACCGTCAGGCCCTAACTGTGGGAGAAAGGAGGGGTTGCATTGACGCAGAGCAGTTGTCAGGCAGTTACGATACCGTGTTTATAAAGGATTCTAGAAAATGGAAATAATGCCAACACCAAAAATATCGATTGAAGACAAATAATGTTATCATACTTCTATTAAGCAGCAATTGTCTTCCCTACATTTCATTGTTAATCTATGGTGTCCCCACAAGCCATCTCACCTATTGTCATTCACAATAGTTCACGTTTTGCAAAAGATGTTAGGTACCTCCTCACATGGTGGAGTGAAGAGAACACAACCACATTCTTTTACATAAGGAGGTGGAGGGCAGGCTGCACAGTGCCACAAATGGTTGAAATCCACTGGTCTAGAGAGAAGTACATGTCTACTAGGGTTCCACCAACAAAGGGGTCTTCGGGCCCAGCCTGGTGTGCCAGTTGCGGAGAAGAGCGTGCAATGCTCAGAATTGCATAGAACGCTGCGGTGAATAGACGCAGGCAGCACGGACAGGCTCTTGCATTGAAGGTATGACCAAGGAGGCTTCCCGTTGGCATTTACTTACAGAACAACGTAAAGAGGACACCATAAAGGAGGGTTTCTGCCAACTACCTGCAGACACATCATGAAGGAGAGATACTAGAGGAAGACTGTCACTTGTGTACAAAATCTGCTACAGAGAAGGATACACACGCCCACTAATGAACCACGATGCAGGATGAGGAGCAAGGAGATAGAAGGGAAACAGTAGCCCACCACCACCACCACTTGTGTACAAAATCCGCTACAGAGAAGGATACACACGCCCACTAATGAACCACGATGCAGGATGAGGAGCAAGGAGATAGAAGGGAAACAGTAGCCCACCACCACCACCACCACTTGTGTACAAAATCCGCTACAGAGAAGGATACACACGCCCACTAATGAACCACGATGCAGGATGAGGAGCAAGGAGATAGAAGGGAAACAGTAGCCCACCACCATGCACACAGGTCTGTACTTTTACGCAAGCCACAGCCATTGTAACTAGCCCCTAGTGTAGACCGGTGGTCATGATGGACAGAGTGGTTGGAAGAATTTCAAGACATTTTTTAAAGCAGTGGGTGATCAGAAGCAAATCAGACATTGTCAATTTGGCCAGTTCTTGAATGAGAAGGCCTATCCGATTGAGAATTATTGAAGGGTGTACGTCCTTGAAGTTCCGTATAAAAACACTGGCTCAAAAAACAACTTCCACTGGCGGAAATACTCATTCTAGTGAAGATTTACGAGACGGTATACAGCCAATTGACAGTCATTGAGGCGCTAAAAGACTGGGGAAGCAACAGGATTACCAAGATCAACTAATGTGAAAACACAGGATAACCCCATGACAATGCTCAGGCAGACGGGGGAACGCAGACCACCTGGCAGCAGAGAAGGTCATTCATTTTACCGGTGTGGGCTCCCATTTCCACTTAGGGATACATGCCCAGCCCCGATGCAGACACGCAACAGGTGTAACGGGTAGGGCATTTCCAGTCAGTATGCAGGAGTGACCGTACATTCCACCCTATGCAAGGAGAGGGAGTTGTTGTCAGATCCCAAGTGGTACACTCCATGGAAGACAATAAGTACCCAGCCAGTCTGCCAGATCAGGGAACAAACATTGAACTAATGAGAGATATGAGCGATGAATATGTGCGGGCCATGACCAATGACGTAGAAGGTGAACCATCTTCAAAAATACTGCTGCTGATACAAGGTTGCACGGTGGAACTTATCATCGACACGGGGCTATGGTGAACATAATGGATGAACGCTAATTCCGGAGACTCAAGCTACCTCAGCTGCTACAACCGTCCACAGTCTGCATAGTTCCATCGGGTACAGCGGTACCACTGCCATGCATAGTGTGATCTCGTACTGTCTGCTAGACCGGCAGCGCCCACTAACAGCTACCTTTTACGTTCCGAGAACACCGAAGGTGAGTCGCTGCTTCCTCAGTTTCATCACTGCGATGCAATTGGGTCACGTCACATACCACATTACTACGGGGGAGATCAGACGGCCACAGAGTGCACCAATGAGCACCAATGACTAAAGAATTCGTCACAGGCCTTGGGGAGCTGAATGGCCCCCCAGTTAAGTTACACATAAACAAATTGGTACGCCTGATTCTTCAACATGTTAGGAGGGTAAGTCCGACACAAAGACTAGGAGGAACTGCAACACCTGCTTCAAAATGACATAATCGAACCAGCCACCGGCATTCAAGGTTCCCTGGAAAGAAGGGGAGGTCATCAGCTACTGAATTAGCGCGAGTGTGTCATTAGCGTGAGTGTGTCTGGGGAGGATGCTCAGGGGCCACGAGCTCGCCTTGGAAGCAAGACGGCATGGAGCACCACGGGTTCGATCCCCGGGTCCGCGCTTAGAAACCTCTGGGTATTAAGCGCGTTATAAATAACCTATCATATCATATCAATGAGCACCAACCAGACACACTATCATAATAATTCTAGAAGACCAATAGGGAGAACCATGTGTATGCTGTCTATCAACTTGCTCTCAATCTCAGCGAGTAGGACTCTAGATTGAGGGAGATTTCATGGTGTAGCACCAGGTGCCATGAAGCGTAGCTGCACAGTCTTCTTCCAGTTCACATCCCTGTGAAGGGGGCCCTCCCCGCACCTCATTGCCCATCCACCTTCACCATTTACTTTCAGTCAATTCGCCACCATCTTCCCTTATCAATGCCGTTAGGGCAGCACTCGTTAAATTTTATTTCTAATTTGCACACTAAATCCGTCTAAATGAAATCAGGTACCTGGGATGTTACAGAAAGGGCTGTTCCAGTCAATAAAGACGAAGCCTTTGACAGTGTAACACAAAGGATTTAAAGTCATGTTTCCGTGGCTCCATAGACAAACCCGTGCGGCAAGCAATCTACTGCACCATCAAATGTTCAATTAGGTCAAGACATTTCAACATTGGCCTATAAATCTAGGCTCCTACCGACGTGATGACATCTCGTCTATATTCTGCTCTTCAGGCAATAGGGGCATTCTAGTCTTCAGGCAATAGGGGCATTCTAGTCTTCAGGCTATAGGGGCATTCTGCTCTTCAGGCTATAGGGGCATTCTGCTCTTCAGGCAATAGGGGCATTCTGCTCTTCAGGCAATAGGGGCATTCTGCTCTTCAGGCAATAGGGGCATTCTGCTCTTCAGGCTATAGGGGCATTCTGCTCTTCAGGCTATAGGGGCATTCTGCTCTTCAGGCTATTGGGGCATTCTGTTCTTTAGGCAATAGGGGCATTCTGCTCTTCAGGCAATAGGGGCATTCTGCTCTTCAGGCAAAAGGGGCATTCTAGTCTTCAGGCTATAGGGGAATTCTGCTCTTCAGGCTATAGGGGCATTCTGCTCTTCAGGCAATAGGGGCATTCTGCTCTTCAGGCAATAGGGGAATTTTGCTCTTCAGGCAATAGGGGCATTCTGCTCTTCAGGCTATAGGGGCATTCTGCTCTTCATGCTATTGGGGCATTCTGCTCTTCAGGCAATAAGGGCATTCTGCTCTTCAGGCTATTGGGGCATTCTGCTCTTCAGGCTATTGGGGCATTATGCTCTTCAGGCAAAAGGGGCATTCTAGTCTTCAGGCTATAGGGGAATTCTGCTCGTAAGGCTATTGGGGCATTCTAGGCTTCAGGCTATAGGGGAATTCTGCTCTTAAGGCTATTGGGGCATTCTGCTCTTCAGGCTATTGGGGCATTATGCTCTTCAGGCAATAGGGGCATCATTCTAGTCTTCAGGCTATAGGGGAATTCTGCCCTTAAGGCTATTGGGGCATTCTGCTCTTCAGGCAAAAGGGGCATTCTAGTCTTCAGGCTATAGGGGAATTCTGCTCGTAAGGCTATTGGGGCATTCTAGGCTTCAGGCTATAGGGGAATTCTGCTCTTAAGGCTATTGGGGCATTCTGCTCTTCAGGCTATTGGGGCATTATGCTCTTCAGGCAAAAGGGGCATTCTAGTCTTCAGGCTATAGGGGAATTCTGCTCTTAAGGCTATTGGGGCATTCTGCTCTTCAGGGTATACGCACAAAGTATTACGCAAGCCACAGTCGGGTTTTGTCCACTGGCAGTCTCCAAATAAAACTCGTTCGTTCGTTCATTACAAATGTTGGTTTTGGCAGCATTGGACCCCGGAGCAATGAAAAAGTTAGCAAATGCTTCAGTTTCCATAATTATGGATTCCTTATATTTTGACACGCTTCCTCGTGTTTACTTCTGCACTTAGTAAACTGCACTATTTCTTTCTAATCAAACATGGTAACAACCATTCCAAATAATAAGGAAACCATCAAGTACTTGCCTCCAGGCTTTGCTCATGAGTACTGTCACAATCATCTGTAGCTCTGCGCTGTCCAAAGGACGTG
This sequence comes from Ambystoma mexicanum, assembly GCF_040938575.1. Lineage (NCBI taxonomy): Eukaryota > Metazoa > Chordata > Amphibia > Caudata > Ambystomatidae > Ambystoma > Ambystoma mexicanum. The sequence goes on from NC_090926.1 coordinate 901,595,760, forward strand.
CCTTCATTGCAGACACTTGCAATGTTGCAGTGAAGCGGCTTACTCTAAATGCCACTGCCCTCAAAGGATTATTTATGAATTAATGTAGAGTAACCAAGATGCATTGTTGCAGAAAATACTTTTATGAGTTTATTTTGTCTCCACTCACTATCATTTGGTATTGATGAAAAACAGCTCCATGGTTTACATTCAATTTTCTTAGTAATGGTGCCGCGATCATAGTAAAGGCTGCCAGCATTAGAAAACAAAAACAAATATAACTAAAACACATTTTGGGGTTTGAGTTGCAGCTAGATGTCAAGGAGGTCACCATCACCTCCCAGCACTACATCTCTACCACAAGGGAAGGAGCAATTCCCATGCCCCTACAGAATACACGCTCAAAGCAAGAATTATATAGCCTTATAGACTGAGGGAGGGATCATTATCGTGGGATAATGACCCGCCACCAAATTATAACCCAAGCGATTATGACCCCTCTCGAGGTCTTCAAGGCTATTAGCACATGGTGGTAGAAGGAATACATGTTTTGGAGTTTTTGTGCAGAAGTAATAAAATGGCACTGGAAGAGTGACAAAAGTAAATAGACAAACCGGAGATAGTAAATTGAATTTGGTTTCATTCTGTAGTATTTAAGTAACATGGTTGTCTTAAAGTTACTTGCCATTTGTTTGAACTAGAACAGGTTTGACATGAATATGGATGAGGTGTCATATAAAAGTAAATGGTTTCTCTTTAAGAAAGGGAAGCATTTTCCAATGTTTTTATCTTGCTCTTTTGTGTGTTAATTAGCATGTTGCAGCAAATAAAAAGAGTCATCCCAGAAGCGAAGTGTCTTGTTGAAACAAACGCTTGCCCGGAAACTGCCTTGTTCTTTCTCCATATAACTCTGAAAGCAGAATGTGCAGAATTCAGTCAATACCAGTAGTTATTGACTGCACTCTAAACATTCTGGTTGGCTGAGAGGGGTCAATAACGATTTCCATGTGATAATAATGCACATTTTCTGATGGAGTGTTTTCCCTGTGTGCCCCTTTTCCTCCTACCCTGCATTCTGCTAAGCAGCCACCATGCTCCACACTCTACCAGCACAAGCCCTCTCTGGGTGCATCCCTTGCCCACCTTTTCTGCCAAAGAGTGACATTATTTGGAATGATAGAACAGAATCCCAGGTCCAATATACAAGTACAAGCTGGTATCAACACTCACTTGAAGTGGGTGATCCTCATGAAAAACGTGCAGACCCACAGTTTGTGCCACCGTTTATACCTTGGTACTCGGTTTAAACCTCGAAATGAAGGGAAGCAGGAATGTCCAGGGAAGTAAGGTTGTGTAGCTTGTGAATCAGGGTGTGCAATGTGGAGCTGTGAGTGTGTACACAGGGATGGAGTATGTGAAAGATTTAGGGTGTGCCGAGCGGTGGTGAGGGTGTGCAAAGTGTGACTGAACAAGTGGAGAGACAATTAATAGTGGGTATTCAAGTAGCATGTGCCCAGTGTGTGACTAGCATGACTGAGGGTGTACAGAGAATGGCCGACCTTTAATTCTCTTCAATACGCTCTCCGTCACACACTGGCACTTTATAAATACAAATAAATAAATAAAATAAAAATAAATGTACACAGCATATGCACAGGATGGCTGAGTGTGGCTATAACTTGCATTACTCAGTATGTGGGTATGACATACATTTGCCGAATGCCAATTTTCCTGAGTGCATTTTTGTCTAATATTTTACCTCTTGTTTTATCACAGCTGGTGAGTATGCGTAAGGTATATAAAGGGGGGATGGGGAGCTGAAGGGGTGGTGCAGGGTGTCTGCCCTCGCTTTTAAAAACAGTGGGGGGAAAATCAGCGAAGTTGCCAATCGGCAAAAAATCAACACTCAATCGGCAAAGCCTCATAGATCCAGTGTTTGTAGAGCATGGTTGAGTGTGTGTAGAGTGTTCGTGAGAGTGCAGGCCATGGCTGGAGGTGCTAGTGTGTGTAGAGCATGAGCAGGTGTGTAGGGTGTTCTTGGGAGTGCAGGCCATGGCTGGAGGTGCGAGTGTGTGTAGAGCATGGGCAGAGGTGTGTAGGGTGTTCTTGGGAGTGCAGGCCATGGCTGGAGGTGCTAGTGTGTGTAGAGCATGGGCAGAGGTGGGCAGAGGTGTGTAGGGTGTTCTTGGGAGTGCAGGCCATGGCTGGAGGTGCTAGTGTGTGTAGAGCATGGGCAGAGGTGTGTAGGGTGTTCTTGGGAGTGCAGGCCATGGATGGAGGCGCTAGTGTGTGTAGAGCATGAGCAGGTGTGTAGGGTGTTGTTGGGAGTGCAGGCCATGGCCGGAGGTGCTAGTGTGTGTAGCGCATGGGAAGAGGTGTGTAGGGTGTTCTTGGGAGTGCATGCCATGGCTGGAGGTGCTAGTGTGTGTAGAGCACAGGCAGTGGTGTGTAGGGTGTTCTTGGGAGTGCAGGCCATTGCTGGAGGTGCTAGTGTGTGTAGATCACGGGCAAAGGTGTGTAGGGTGTTCTTGGGAGTGCAGGCCATGGCTGGAGGTGCTAGTGTGTGTAGAGCATGGGCAGATGTGTGTAGGGTGTTCTTGGGAGTGCAGGCCATGGATGGAGGCCCTAGTGTGTGTAGAGCATGAGCAGGTGTGTAGGGTGTTGTTGGGAGTGCAGGCCATGGCCGGAGGTGCTAGTGTGTGTAGCGCATGGGCAGAGGTGTGTAGGGTGTTCTTGGTAGTGCAGGCCATGGATGGAGGCGCGAGTGTGTGTAGAGCATGAGCAGGTGTGTAGGGTGTTCTTGGGAGTGCAGGCCATTGCTGGAGGTGCTAGTGTGTGTAGAGCACGGGCAGAGGCGTGTAGGGTGTTCTTGGGAGTGCAGGCCATGGCTGGAGGTGCTAGTGTGTGTAGAGCATGGGCAGATGTGTGTAGGGTGTTCGTGAGAGTGCAGGCCATGGCTGGAGTTGCTAGCGTGTGTAGAGCACAGGCAGAGGTGTGTAGTGTGGTTCTTGGGACTGCAGGCCATGGCTGGAGGTGCTAGTGTGTGTAGAGCACGGGCAGAGGTGTGTAGGGTGTTCCTGGGAGTGCATGCCATGGCTGGAGGTGCTATTGTGTGTAGAGCATGGGCAGACGTGGGCAGAGATGTGTAGGGTGTTCTTGGGAGTGCAGGCCATGGCTGGAGGTGCTGGTGTGTGTAGACCATGGGCAGAGGTATGTAGGGTGTTCTTGGGAGTGCAGGCCATGGCTGGAGGTGCTAGTGTGTGTAGAGCATGGTCAGAGGTGGGCAGAGGTGTGTAGGGTGTTCTTGGGAGTGCAGGCCATGGCTGGAGGTGCTAGTGTGTGTAGAGCACGGGATGAGGTGTGTAGGGTGTTCTTGGGAGTGCATGCCATGGCTGGAGGTGCTAGTGTGTGTAGAGCATGGGCAGAGGTGTGTAGAGTGTTCATGAGAGTGCAGGCCATGGCTGGAGTTGCTAGTGTGTGTAGAGCATGGGCAGAGGTGTGTAGGGTGTTCTTGGGAGTGCAGGCCATGGCTGGAGGTGCTAGTGTGTGTAGACCATGGGCAGAGGTATGTAGGGTGTTCTTGGGAGTGCAGGACATGGCTGGAGGTGCTAGTGTGTGTAGAGCATGGGCAGAGGTGGGCAGAGATGTGTAGGGTGTTCTTGGGAGTGCAGGCCATGGCTGGAGGTGCTAGTGTGTGTAGAGCATGGACAGAGGTGTGTAGGGTGTTCTTGGGAGTGCGGGCCATGGCTGGAGGTGCTAGTGTGTGTACAGCATGGGCAGAGGTGTGTAGGGTGTTCTTGGAAGTGCAGGCCATGGCTGAAGGTGCTAGTATGTGTAGAGCATGGGCAGAGGTGTGTAGGGTGTTCTTGGTAGTGCAGGCCATGGATGGAGGCGCGAGTGTGTGTAGAGCATGAGCAGGTGTGTAGGGTGTTGTTGGGAGTGCAGGCCATGGCCGGAGGTGCTAGTGTGTGTAGCGCATGGGCAGAGGTGTGTAGGGTGTTCTTGGGAGTGCATACCATGGCTGGAGGTGCTAGTGTGTGTAGAGCACAGGCAGTGGTGTGTAGGGTGTTCTTGGGAATGCAGGCCATTGCTGGAGGTACTAGTGTGTGTAGAGCACGGGCAGAGGTGTGTAGGGTGTTCTTGGGAGTGCATGCCATGGCTGGAGGTGCTAGTGTGTGTAGAGCACGGGCAGGGGTGTGTAGGGTGTTCCTGGGAGTGCATGCCATGGCTGGAGGTGCTAGTGTGTGTAGAGCATGGGCAGAGGTGTGTAGAGTGTTCGTGAGAGTGCAGGCCATGGCTGGAGTTGCTAGTGTGTGTAGAGCATGGGCAGAGGTGTGTAGGGTGTTCTTGGGAGTGCAGGCCATGGCTGGAGTTGCTAGTGTGTGTAGAGCACAGGCAGAGGTGTGTAGTGTGTTCTTGGGACTGCAGGCCATGGCTGGAGGTGCTAGTGTGTGTAGAGCACGGGCAGAGGTGTGTAGGGTGTTCCTGGGAGTGCATGCCATGGCTGGAGGTGCTATTGTGTATAGAGCATGGGCAGAGGTGTGTAGAGTGTTCGTGAGAGTGCAGGCCATGGCTGGAGTTGCTAGTGTGTGTAGAGCATGGGCAGAGGTGTGTAGGGTGTTCTTGGGAGTGCAGGCCATGGCTGGAGGTGCTAGTGTGTGTAGAGCATGGGCAGAGGTGTGTAGGGTGTTCTTGGGAGTGCAGGCCATGGCTGGAGGTGCTAGTGTGTGTAGACCATGGGCAGAGGTTTGTAGGGTGTTCTTGGGAGTGCAGGCCATGGCTGGAGGTGCTAGTGTGTGTAGACCATGGGCAGAGGTGGGCAGAGGTGTGTAGGGTGTTCTTGGGAGTGCATGCCATGGCTGGAGGTGCTAGTGTGTGTAGAGCATGGGCAGAGGTGTGTAGAGTGTTTGTGAGAGTGCAGGCCATGGCTGGAGTTGCTAGTGTGTGTAGAGCATGGGCAGAGGTGTGTAGGGTGTTCTTGGGAGTGCAGGCCATGGCTGGAGGTGCTAGTGTGTGTAGAGCATGGGCAGAGGTGTGTAGGGTGTTCTTGGGAGTGCAGACCATGGCTGGAGGTGCTAATGTGTGTAGACCATGGGCAGAGGTATATAGGGTGTTCTTGGGAGTGCAGGCCATGGCTGGAGGTGCTAGTGTGTGTAGAGCATGGGCAGACGTGGGCAGAGATGTGTAGGGTGTTCCTGGGAGTGCAGGCCATGGCTGGAGGTGCTAGTGTGTGTAGAGCATGGGCAGAGGTGGGCAGAGGTGTGTAGGGTGTTCTTGGGAGTGCGGACTATGGCTGGAGGAGCTAGTGTGTGTAGAGCACGGACAGAGGTGTGTAGGGTGTTCTTGGGAGTGCAGGCCATGGCTGGAGGTGCTAGTGTGTGTAGAGAGAGGTGTGTAGGGTGTTCTTTGGAGTGCATGCCATGGCTGGAGGTGCTAGTGTGTGTAGAGCATGGGCAGAGGTGTGTAGAGTGTTTGTGAGAGTGCAGGCCATGGCTGGAGTTGCTAGTGTGTGTAGAGCATGGGCAGAGGTGTGTAGGGTGTTCTTGGGAGTGCAGGCCATGGCTGGAGGTGCTAGTGCGTGCATACATGCCAACATTCTGTGACCAAAAATCTGTAGGAATCGTAAAGTTTCAAAAATCGGTATTTGTTGCCGGTAGATGGTAGGACTGCTTAAAAATCGGTAGGGTTGGCAAGTATGTAGGATGGGGTGGCGCGTTAATGAGCACAACCCTTTCCTCTCCCTGTTTTCCCTCCAGTCACCTTTCACTCAGCCAATTCTTGCCTGTGACACCCCCGACATACGGCTTGGCAGACACCAGCTTACATATATGGGACAGCATTGGTCACCCATCAACCCAACCTGATACACTTGGCCAACACACACTCAAATAGGGAACACCCAAGCACTTGTTGGGTCCATCATGCATCCATGGTTCACTAATTTCTAAAGCACTCCTCTCTGAAGTCTTTCAAAACCTTCACAGGAATATAATTGTCCCAAAGAGGTAGGTGTTGGGGGTTGTGTGTCTCTCTCTCTCTCTCTTTCCTTCACTGTACGATCCCAGGTATGTGGTTGTCCTGACAGCCTTGCAAAATGTCTGTCTTGGGTTGATTAAGCTATGGATAAAGTAGCACTGCCCTCTTGGACAAAGACAATTTGCTGGAGAAAAAGGTTTGCAATTGGGCTAATTTATATACCCACAATCCATTGCTGAAATGGCTCAGAACTGGAGGTGGACTTCCGGCGATGGCTACCAGGGGCGCTGTGGAGTGTGTGACTTGGCTCTTATGGATTTTCCTATTTTCACATTTCAGGTAAAAGGTTATTTTTTTCCAAACCTTTTTAAACCCACCATAACTTTGTTGGTGTTGCTAAAAACATGGCCAAATACTCCAACTACAAAGTTCCTCCTTCAATATATTAGGGACACTGGGAAGTGGGAGGAGCTTTAGCAGAGTTGCATGACTGACAAGGGAGACAAACAGCGAACATCGTATCTCCAGATGGGGGTGCGGGGAGAAAAAGCAGGCACTGTCAGGACTATACTGCACTGATGCTCCCTAATAAGGGGGAAACCAATTCTCTAGTTGTCCTGACAGCCTTTCAAGATGTCTTTCTTGGGTTGATTAAGCCATTTATAAAGTAGCACTGCCCTTAGACAAAGCAATTTCCTGGAGAAAAAGATTTGTATTTGGGCTAATTTGTATACCCACAATGCCTTGCTGTTGTGGCTCAGATCTGGCGGCATATACATATATATATTTTTTAAAAGACACCCAGCATAACATAACAAATCACTGAATCCAACTGCCTCTCAGTGGACTTAAATTGCAATATTGGAAGTGAATTTTAAAACGTTTTCGCTAAAAGAACTATATGCATCCTAAAAATGGGACCATTTTCTCTTGGTTCGTGTTGCAGTGCAGCGCCCACGATGTGGGTTTTCTATAGTCTCCAAAAAATATCAAAACAAATATTAATGCTTAGGGTCTTCATAGTGTAGCATTCAACATGAAAGGTTATTCGGCAACATGTTCCTCTATGGCCATAAAAAATCATTGCCATGTTAAACTAGACTGAATTATAGCTGCCACTCCTGCCCTCTAAGGGACAGGCTTAACACTCTTCTGGCCCAATGTGGCCCGGCCAGCTTGCAGAGCCACAGCCCGTCCCTAAGCGCAGAGACTCACTTGGACTGACGGCTGTGTCTGTCAAGGTCACTGGTAGTATTTGGGAGCATTAAGGAGACGTGGAGGAAGCAGGACTCTACCCATTCCTCCCCAGGATTAGGAATGGCTGTGCAAGAGGGCAAGGAAGGAGCAAAGAGAGAGAATGACTGAGTCTGGCACTTGTACACAATCACAATTCTAATCCTTGCCATTCAACCATCCCTAACCTTGGGAGAGAGTTCAGCATTCTACACGCATGTTACCTGAGCATTGTCAAAGCGCTGTACTACTGTGGTCAGTTCTGGAAATGGAAAACATGTATGGGGGAACTGTCACCTCTTTGGAGGGGCGAGGCTTTTGGAAGGAAGTGGTGAGGACAAAGGGCATGGTCCCCTGCCAGGTAGTGCGCCACAGTATCTCTTCATAGAACCCAATCCTAGCGATTTGCATAAAAGCAAAGAGCATTACGGGAAAATCATAATGTGCACAATTCAAAATGTTAAACATGTCTTATAGTGATTCAGTAAGAAGCGCTTTTAAGTGTATAATAGACTCTTTTGTTTTGATTAGTCACAATATTCACCCTAATAAAGAAATGTCTGTAAATTACAGGACATATATACCACATACATGCCAACATTCTGTAAGCAAAAATCTATAGAATTCGTAAAGTTTCAAAAATATTTAAAAAATCGATATTTGTTGCCACCAAATCGGTAGGCGGTAGGACTGCTTAAAAAGCTAAATCGGTAGGGTTGGCAAGTATGGTGTGTGTAGACCACGGGCAGAGGTATGTAGGGTGTTCTTGGGAGTGCAGGCCATGGCTGGAGGTGCTAGTGTGTGTAGAGCATGGGTGCACAACATACGGCCCGCGGGCCAGTTGCGGCCCGCCATGCCCTTTTGTCCAGCCCGCGAGGCACAAAGACTTTCCTAATGGAGGGCGGCCCGCAAGCATCATCGGCCGCCCTCCATTAGGAAAGTCTTTGTTGTCTTTCGGGCCGGACAAAACACTGGCCCTCATTGGTTCAGTGCACACGAACCACGCAGCTCCTACGAGGAACGTAGTGCGTGTGTGCTGCACCAATGGAGTGCCAGCACTACGGCTGGCGTGGCCAGTAAGGCTTGATGCCAGAAGGCATTTCAGCCTTGCTTGCCACGCCAGCCGTAGTGCCAGAAGCCTCGCCAGCGTTCCAGCACGTCTGGGTAAGTACATGGGGGGGGGGAGGCTGTATGTTTGTTTGTGTGTGTGTCTGTCTCGGGTCCGTCCTGACTGTGTTTTTTGTTTTTGTATGTATGCTGAGATGCGGAGGTTGGGGCGGCGGGGGCGGGTGTCGGGTGTGTATGGGTGTGTTTGTATTTGTCTGCAGTGTATGTTGAGATGCGGGGGTGGGGGGTGTGTCGGGTCTGCTTGAATGTGTTTGTGTGCAAATTCAGTGTATGTTGAGATGCAGGGGTGGGGTGTGTGTCGGGTCTGCTTGAATGTGTTTGTGTGCAAGTGGATTGTGTGTTGAGATGCGGAGGGGAGGGGGGGTGGTCGGGTCTGCCTGAATGTGTTTGTGTGCAAGTTCAGTGTATGTTGAGATGCGGGGGTGGGGTGTGTGTCGGGTCTGCTTGAATGTGTTTGTGTGCAAGTGCAGTGTGTGTTGAGATGCGGAGGGGGTGTGGGGGTCGGGTCTGCCTGAATGTGTTTGTGTGCAAGTTCAGTGTATGTGAGATGCGGGGGTGGGGTGTGTGTCGGGTCTGCCTGAATGTGTTTGTGTGCAAGTGAAGTGTATGTTGAGATGTGGGGGTGGGGGGTCCGGGTCTGTATGCGTGCATGCTTGTGAGTTTGTTTGGGGGGTGGGGGGTGGGGTCTGTATAGGTGCATGGTGTATGCTTGTGAGTTTGTGTGCTGAGTTGGGGGTGTGGGGTTCGGGTCTGTATGGGTGCATGGTGTATGCTTGTGGGTTTGTGTGCTGAGTTGGGGGTGGGGGGTTCGGGTCTGTATGGGTGCATGGTGTATGCTTGTGGGTTTGTGTGCTGAGTTGGGGGTGGGGGTTCGGGTCTGTATGGGTGCATGGTGTATGCTTGTGGGTTTGTGTGCTGAGTTGGGGGTGGGGGGTTCGGGTCTGTATGGGTGCATGGTGTATGCTTGTGGGTTTGTGTGCTGAGTTGGGGGTGGGGGTGGGGGGTTCGGGTCTGTATGGGTGCATGGTGTATTCTTGTTAGTTTGTATGCAAGGGTGGGGGGGTTGGGGTCTGTATGAGTATGTATGCATGGTGCATGCGTGGTGGCATGGGGCATAGTGTTTGCTTGAGGGGTGGGTGTCTTGGGGCATCGTGTTTGCTTGAGGGGTGGGTGTCTTGGGGCATAGTGTTTGCTTGAGGGGTGGGTGTCTTGGGGCATAGTGTTTGCATGAGGGGTGGGTGTCTTGTGTTTGCTTGAGGGGTGGGTGTCTTGGGGCATAGTGTTTGCATGAGGGGTGGGTGTCTTGGGGCATAGTGTTTGCATGAGGGGTGGGTGTCATGGGGCATAGTGTTTGCATGAGGGGTGGGTGTCTTGGGGCATAGTGTTTGCATGAGGGGTGGGTGTCATGGGGCATAGTGTTTGGTCGGGGAGTGGGGGCTATGGGGCATAGTGTTTGCTTGAGGGGTGGGTGTCTTGGGGCATAGTGTTTGCATGAGGGGTGGGTGTCATGGGGCATAGTGTTTGGTTGGGGAGTGGGGGCCATGGGACATAGTGTTTGCATGAGGGGTGGGTGTCTTGGGGCCTAGTGTTTGCATGAGGGGTGGGGGCCATGGGGCATAGTATTTGGTTGGGGAGTGGGGGCCATGGGACATAGTGTTTGCATGAGGGGTGGGTGTCTTGGGGCCTAGTGTTTGCATGAGGGGTGGGGGCCATGGGGCATAGTGTTTGGTTGGGGAGTGGGGGCCATGGGGCATAGTGTTTGCATGAGGGGTGGGTGTCATGGGGCATAGTGTTTGGTCGGGAGTGGGGGCTATGGGGCATAGTGTTTGCTTGAGAGGTGGGTGTCTTGGGGCATAGTGTTTGCATGAGGGGTTGGTGTCATGGGGCATAGTGTTTGGTTGGGGAGTGGGGGCCATGGGACATAATGTTTGCATGAGGGGTGGGTGTCTTGGGGCCTAGTGTTTGCATGAGGGGTGGGGGCCATAGGGCATAGTGTTTGGTTGGGGAGTGGGGGCCATGGGACACAGTGTTTGCATGAGGGGTGGGTGTATTGGGGCCTAGTGTTTGCATGAGGGGTGGGGGCCATGGGGCATAGTGTTTGGTTGGGGAGTGGGGGCCATGGGGCATAGTGTTTGCATGAGGGGTGGGTGTCATTGGGCATAGTGTTTGCTTGAGGGGGGTGTCATGGGGCATAGTGTTTGCTTGAGGGGGGGTGTCTTGGGGCATAGTGTTTGCATGAGGGGTGGGGGCCATGGGGCATAGTGTTTGGTTGGGGAGTGGGGGCCTTGGGGCATAGTGTTTGCATGAGGGGAGGGAGCCATGGGGCATAGTGTTTGTTGAGGGGTGGGGGCTATGGGGCATAGTGTTTAATAAAAATTAGGGGTTGAAAAAGCCTCCTGCCACGCCACGCCTACCGCCCCACCCACATTTACTTTTCGGCCCACTATAGCCATCATGTAGGGTACTTTCGGCCCTCTGTCAAAATCAGTTGTGCATCCCTGGTGTAGAGCATGGACAGAGGTGTGTAGGGTGTTCTTGTTGGGAGTGCGGGCCATGGCTGGAGGTGCTAGTGTGTGTAGAGCATGGGCAGAGGTGTGTAGGGTGTTCTTGGGAGTGCAGGCCATGGCTGAAGGTGCTAGTATGTGTAGAGCATGGGCAGAGATGTGTAGGGTGTTCTTGGGACTGTGGGCCATGACTGGAGGTGCTAATGTGTGTAGAGCACGGGCAGAGGTGTGTAATGTGTCCTTGGGACTGCGGGCCATGGCTGGAGGTGCTAGTGTGTGTAGGGCACGGACAGAGGTGTGTAGGGTGTTCTTGGGAGTGCGGGCCATGGCTGGAGGTGCTAGTGTGCGTAGAGCATGGCAAGAGGTGTGTAGGGTGTTCTTGGAAGTGCAGGCCATGGCTGGAGGTGCATGGTTGAGTGTGAATGAGCATCTGCACAGTCTATGTGAGGGAGTGCAGAGTAATTCTGCTCAATAGTGGTGCACCCTCCACCAAAATGGAAGCCACAAGCGTTCTGTGGGTTTGGTGGGCAAAAGGAGTTGAGGGTTGAGCAGCATAGATAAATGGCAGTAAAAGGGGAGGGTTGGCACCAAGCTATTAAAAGAGGAAAATGCGGCAGAGGCAAGGAGAAGGAAATAGTCGATTACAGAAGAGGAAAGGAGGAGAAGGAGGATGAAAAGGGGCAAGACCCAGTAGTTGGTAGGGGATGAGACATGAAGGAAGGTGATGGGAAAAGAGGGACAAGGACAGGAAACGAACAGCAAGTGAAAGGAGACCAGGAGGTTGAAAAGGGCAACAGCTGGAAGGAGGCACAGTGGCTTGCTAGAGAGAAGAAGGCTGGAGACATTATAGAAAGAAGGGGGGTTGGAAGGCAACACCAGGAGGGGATTGGTTGAGGCATTGACGGAAAAGAGAAGGTTGGAAGAGAGAACCGGGGGCTGAAGCTCAGGGGAGGGCTTGAGTGGCAGTGGAAAGGAAACACCAGGAGAGGACTGCAAGATGCATTTGTCCATGAGGGGGAGAGAGAAGGTCAGAAGGACACTTCCAGAGGAGGTTGGCAGAGGTGTGAACAGAGGGCCAGCTGGAGAGAAGCCAGAGCAGGAGGCTAGAGAAGACTACAGAGAAGGGAGTCTTGGAAGAAAGGTCAGGAAAGCGTTGGAGGAGTTGATAACGGGGAAGAGGAAGTGGGTATGAAATATAGGCGGGGGTTCGAGGAGATAATGGAGGTTAACATCGTAGGGAGGCTGGAGAGCGGATGAAGGGGGCTGGATAAGAGTCTGGAGGAGATACTGGAGCAAGGAGGGGGGCAGGAGCACAATATCAGGCAGGGATTAGAAGATAAAGGAGAAAGGCTGGCATAAGCCAGCAGGAGGCTAGAGGAAACATAATGGAATGAAAGGAGGTTGGAAGGCAACAACAGGAGGAGGTAGAAGGCAGAGCAGACATGAAAGCGGCTGGAGGGAGATGTTGGGTGTTTGTTGAGTGGAGCCCTGTAGGAGATTTGGTTTAATGTCAGGAGCAGACTCACTTGATCACCAGCAAAGGGGGGCCTCTGGAGGGCAGAGGCACGAGAATGGTGCCAAGCTTTGAGGAAGTGTATGGGGGAAGAAATGTTGGAGAAGATAAAATTGGTGGTAATGGAAGAACCACAGCAGGCATGGGCATGTGGCGAATCTTCGAGGAGGAATGTAGCGGGGGCATTGAGGCACAGAGCCGGGAACCTGAGACAGGGAGGCGAGAAGATATAAGTGAAAGGTGAAGACATTGGACACCCTTAGAGAATCAGCCTTTTGGCTTAAGTAGTGGGGCTGTTCGCTGCTGTCATAACCCAGCTTCTTATCAGCCAATCCTGCCAAGCCTAGCGTGTGGGTCCACATGGGGAGCCAGAGACCCCATTAAGATGCGGTCTCAGAACACAGGATGAGAAGCAGAGAACCTGAATCCAAGATGAAAAGCACAGGACTAGAAACAAGAAAGAAGTGCAGTGGACACAAGGGCCCAAGGACTGTGAGTGACTGTGGTCTAATGTTACATATCAGGGAAGGACCCCAGGATTCAGATTCACAATTTAAGAAGGGTGCACGATTAGAGACAAGTAAAATCTATTCTGTGGTTATAACTACCTTCTGAATCAGCCAATACCTGTAACATGCCACAGTGAATCCTGGTTGAGCCCTAACCTCTTGTGCCTGTTCCAAGCTGATCTAACTCTGGCCCACATGCCAGCATATACATGCGGGAATACTGGTTTGACTGAAGTAGTTCGCAAGGCTCAACAAGAAGACCTGAGCTTGTATTGCAGAAACCTTGCACCAGTGTCATTTTACAGTACATTAGCACGAGGGCAAAATGGAAAAAACATTTTCCTTCCCTTCATGTGTTCACCGGGGGAAGGTTTGCCCTGCAGCCAAAATCCTTCCCTACTATCACTAGGCATAGCATTGCTCTGGTGCAAACAAGCATCACAAGAATAAAGCCGGAAACACAAAGTGCAGCAATGATGGCCGATTCATCCCAGCTGATACGAAATGTTGCACAAATGATGGGCAATTGTGTACTAATCTCTGCAATGGCAAGTATGGCACAGCCCAGTGCAGGAATGACATCTTCACTGACTGGCAAATGCAAGAGTCCCTTGTATTGCACGTTCTGGTCTGCATAAATATTAGCATTACATCGCCCGTCTGGGGCACAGCAGTGCCTGTTATCAGTGCACTGTATTTGATCAGGCCACCAGACGTGTGTACCCTAGTGTGAGCAACATGCACCATTCCACCTGCACCCATGCATCGCCTTTGCAAGTATTCATGAAGGGCACTAATCACAGACCTGTAATATTCAAACATCAATGAAAGGTGTCCATTCAATAGATTGCATGCTAAAGGAAGACTACGAAAATAGAACGCGCATGTTTCTTGAGCATTCTGATATTAATCAATAAGTATTCAACATAGTTTAGAAGTCTTCATGTACAAGACCTGGCAAACACATATCATGTAATAATTCAAAAAAGACTAAATGTAGTCTTGGATAAAAAGATGGGTAGTACTCGACTTTGGATCCAGGAACATTGGCAAGATCAGGAGAATTATTTCAGTACTAAATATCTGGGGTCCTCGAGGCGGGCGGCTCCTAAAATGCAGGTTAGTGGAGTCCAGAAGCCACCCAGCAGCACTAATAATGGAAGTCGCTCTCTGGCCATTATCATGCTCTTCTCGAGTTTCTGTCACATGCTTTGAAGCCCTGTGGGGTCGCAGATGCTTGAACAGTGTGGTATTTACATCACTCAGATTCCAAAAACTTAAAATGAGTACGCATTAAGAATTTGAAGAGCGATCCCAAATCAGCATTCTGACAAATCCAAAAAATAAATAATGAAACCAAGAAGGCCAATTATTAAACTGGCATGACAAACGACCAATCAGAACACCTACTGGACATATATATAAAGGTTAGGAGGAACACTGAAATGAAAATGGGCACTATGGAACTCCGAATGATCAAAGTTCTACATTCCTGTCCATTATCATAGGGGGTGCGCGTGGGCGTGTGAGTCTGATTTCCTAGCCAAACCACGTTCTACTCGGGCAGGGTCACCTGTCACAAGAACCTGTAGCCAGGTACCCACAAGGGCAAATGTTATCAACATTAGAGTAATCATTCCAAAACAATGCGTTCAAATGTTCTTTCATTATGAGAAACTTAACCGATATGAAACACACAGCACAACAAATAAGCACACCAAATAATAAACATATGGATGAAAGCATTGGAAAATAGATAGCCTCACCATGTGTTCTAGATCAGGGCCTGCACCTGCGGCCATGGGAAATCAAGACAATGCTTCCAAACAGCAACGTCTGGAACTGGCATTTTCCTGGTGTCACTAATGGTCAGTGTGATGTTGGTGCTCCTGTGGAGTAGATCCTTGAGCTCCTAGGACTGTGGACTTCAAGGCACATTGCAGTAGATCTCCAACCTGGGAAGGCTGAGGTTGGCGTCCTCTTTTATTGCGAGATAGTGGCACCCCACAGATGCCAGGCTTTGCTCACTTCAGGATGTCACAGGGTTCCCAGGGGACATATCTGTTCCCCGGCGCCTATGCCGCTGAAGGAGGTCACTCACAGGTCCTGGTGATTAAGAAAGGGATCAGGCCTGGCCTACCCTGGACAATCTCAGTTTTTAGAAAGAGACTACTATCCACGTGCAGCAGACAGTGGGAACGAATAGAGAATTCTGAACTATAGTCCTTCACCCGTCAACTACCCGCTATTTTGTGTCCAACGACATTCGCAATCCTACTGAATAACATGGAATGACACAGTATTCAGGGCACTTTAAAATAGCGTATTAAGTGTTTCCATACATACACGCATCACTATGATCAATCGTATACTCAAACACAGAACTGGATGTTTTGCTTCTCCCTTCAAACAGGCAATTTAAGCCAAGGACGAGTATGTTCGTCCTTTTTGCATAGACGTGCATAATAGCCTGGCACTTAAGGGGTTAAGGCTGTTTCACCTGTTAGCCTTATGCATATGTGCAGTCCTGGATGTAAGTCCTCACTGACAGGCAGCAGCATGGGGTGCACACATGCAGTCTAGTCTAGTGACAGAGCATTCCCTGCTGCACTTTAGAGAACACAACCTCCATGTTCACTAAGAGAGACAATAATATTAACAGTAAAATCAGCCATTGACTGCACTGTGACTGCCAAAAGGTGGCGTGGGGCAAAGAGAGGCTCGGGTAGGGAGCAGTGAAGAAACCGCACAAGACTAAAATGAATGCTTGAATGAAACGCAACGTGCCTCAGCTGCCATCAATCAGGGACTGCAAATAAACAAGCCAAACAGCATATAAAACATCAATGTACCCCCACCCTGAGCCCACGCTGTAACTGAACAATGCCAGAACATTGCATTTTGGTTTCATAAATGGGAACTCCTGGTTGTATTTCTTACTTCATCCTATACCTCGTATATCCTATACGATTTCTCTTCTTCCCTTTCTAAACTGCTTGGACGTCTTGTCTACTCTCAGGTTTCTGTCTTTGTCACTGCAAACTCTATTCTTCCCTGTTTTGAGTCAGGTTTTCGTCCTCTTCTTTCTACAGAAACTGCTCTTCTCTCTGCTTGTGACTCACTTCTTTCTGGCCGTTACTCTAAACATTCTTCTTCTCTTCTTGTTCTATTGGATTTGTCGACTGCTTTTCGACACGGTGGATCATACTTTACTGTTAACTTCTCTTTCTGCTTTTGTTTTTTCTGGTACTGTTCTATCTTGGTTTCGTTCTGATCTATCTAATCGTACATATTCAGTAATTTGGGCTGGGACCTCTCACACTTTACCTCTTCTGTATGGTGTTCCCCAGGATTCCGTTCTTGGACCTTTCATTTTTCCCTTTATACATCTCCACTGTCAGCTATTATTGCATCTTTTGGCATCTCCCATCATTGTTTTGCAGATGATACTCAACTCTCGCGGTCCTTTCCTTCCTTCACGTCTTCGATTCACGATAATCTTGCTTCCTGTCTTTCAGGCATCAAGACCTGGATACCTGATCATTCCTTGTTTTGAACGCATCTAAAACTAAAGTTCTTTTCTTCCCTGCAAATTCTAACCCCCATGCCCCCTCCCCCTCTCCTCCTTCTTTGGTTTCCTTTCTGCTCTCTTCTTCTTCCTATTCCTAGTTCCGCTAGGAATAATGGTCTGTACCTTGATACCAATTCATCCTTTTCTTATAATCTTTAGATTATATCATGTTCCTGTCATTATCACCTTTCCAATATTTATAAATCATGTCCTTTTCTCATTCTACTAAACTCTCGATTTCTTCTCTAATTTCCCCAGGCTTATTTTATTGTTCTACTCTACTTTTTTTGTCTCCCCGTCTCTCGTCTGGCTCCTTTATAGTCTGTCTTTAATGCTTCAGCTCATTTGTCATACCTACTTTCTCCTTAGGACTATTTCTTCGTCACTTTCCTCTCTTGGATGGTTATATTTTCATGCACGCCTTAAATTCAATTGCCTTTGTATTGTATTTAAATCTCTTTATGGCCTTGCGCCTTCTTATCTGTCATCTCTTGCTTCCGTGTATACTCCTTCTCACATTTTACTTTCTCAGACTCAATTCTTACCATAAATCCCTCACCCCCCGTCCCCCGTGTCCAGTCACGATTGTGTTCTTTCTTGTCACTCGCTCCGTTTCGTTGGAACTCTCTCCCCCCCCCCCCTCCCCTCTCTTTGCT
Organism: Ambystoma mexicanum; assembly: GCF_040938575.1. Taxonomy (NCBI): domain Eukaryota; kingdom Metazoa; phylum Chordata; class Amphibia; order Caudata; family Ambystomatidae; genus Ambystoma; species Ambystoma mexicanum. The sequence goes on from NC_090926.1 coordinate 901,612,829, forward strand.
TTATTACTTCTTATTCTTTATTTCGCATCTCGCCAGAAAATCATCTACTTCGGTTTTAGGAAAATGTTGCCTAGTTTGTGATTGTACATTTCGATTGTACTGTTAGTGAACTTTGGCCAGCGTTTTGGTGGAAAGCGCTATATAAATTACAAATAAAATGCAAAAATAATACCTGCCGTGGCAGCTTAGCCTCGAGGCATAACGACGTACATTTGGAATAAAGGAAGCCGAGAGAAACACCGCACCTAAATGACTGTTTATTCAGGGTGCTCGTGGACGAGCTGCCGCCTACTGTAAATGAATTCACAGAACAGTATTACCCATAAAAAGCGACACTATGTGCCAAGACGCGCCTGCCCCCCGCCCTATTTATATCTGACTCCTACATCCGCGCCAACAGTGAGCAGGCACACATGCTGCACTGCAGGCCATGACTGTGCACGGCAACGCAAGCATGGATCCTGCATTCACTCACATGTCTGTGCGGGACAATGCCTGCAGCGGCCATTTGCTTTCTCTACCTTTCCCAAGAGGGAGTTATAGCGCTTGCCAGGGGCATGTTCCCAGAGGCGTGGGAGACACTGACATTCTGAGGGGACAAGCTATAGCCTGGGTCAGAAAGTTGCACACAAGCAATGTCCCTCGCTGGGAACCCTGATTAGAGTGGGAAAGCTTAGAAGTACTTTGTCCTTGTAGGCGGGGACCGGGGAGGGATCCCATTGGCTTGCTATTTTTCTCCAAACATCTCTAATTTGCATCATGGGATAGACGGGGTTTGGCCTAGCGGGGCTACTTTGATTGTGGCTGTTATTCCCACCAGCGAGATTAGGTGAGTGCTTGTCATGTTCCATTGTATACTGTATGGATAGTTCTATAGATATCTACTGGTTTCCTCGGGTTTAAGCCGCCATTTCCTGCACACGCTCTTGAATTCCGCACTCGTTCCTTTATTTCAGGCCTGTATGTAGCATCTGTTAGTCTGTCTGCCGTATTCATCGTTGGAATGCTTTCTTTTTCGGAAACATTTGCCCAAAATAACAGAACTTTTGGAACCTTGCACTTCAATCCATAGGCCATTCCTCTCCCATCGGGTGCATTCATGGAACCAACCCCACGTTCTTCCCAGAGACCCTTTAGCTCCCAGTGCGCAGTATACTGGATGACTGGCCCAGACCCCTGTGAGGTGGATGCACACACATGTAGTCAGCTATTGCTATTGAGTAGTAAGGTGCACGTGTGAGTGTTTGTGTCACGTGTCTAATGCACGATCTCACTTGCAAGCCGAAAAATGAGTCATCTTCTATAATGTGTTTCCCTGTAGAATGAAGACGCAGTGGCAGGACCCATCGACCTTTAGGAAAAGAAAGCAGCACAGAGTGCCAGAGACTTGGCTGTGTGGCACACAAGATGGATATGTCAACACAAAATGGTTCTACAGTTTCCAATTTAAATCAGAGGGCATATCTAGCTAGCAGTAATGTGTGTGTGTGCGGGTGCGAGTGTGTTCATGCGTCTCTCTCTCTCCGCCCCTACCTTCCTCCCTGCCCCCCCCCGCCGAACCAGAAGCTGTTACATAGCTTTCTACAAATGTGACTTCCATATGAGATTCAGACTATAACCTTACCAATTATATATGACCAATTATGCTTTACATTGCCTTCGAGATGTGTCCTAATGATTATGTCACATACATAGGTATGTTTCCATAGCACCAGTTGGCGTGGTGAGACCAAATGTAGCTCCTGTTGGTGTAAAGCCAACTAGGCTCTAATCAGGAGCTAAATAGCTCTGAGCCCCCTCCAATTTCAAGCCCTGTAAGGGATCCAAGAATCTATGCTTGACTACCTCTATTATGCCCCAGTTGCAACCCAGAGCTTAATCGGCTGCTGTAGTCTCCTGGCCCCTGCAAACATGATGGACTCAGAACAGTAAACACGTGGATTTTCAAGGGCAACATTAGCACTCCAAGATGAGGTTAATTGTGTTCCAGCACAGGTGCAGGACACATTTTAACAATTGCTGCAGCACAGAAGGTATATTATCAATGCTGGACACAGATCAGTAACCGCAGGAAGAAGGCAAACCGTCTTCAGGATAGGTACAGAACTCAGATTAAGTCGCCTCAGGCATGAATTCGGAAGACAGATTGGGAGTAGCGAGGTTGGTACACATATCACAGGATATGCACCAGAAGCTACAAGGGAGGTGCATGTACCCGAACATAGACTGAGATTAGAGGAGGGCCATGGTTTTCAAGCAGTGTTCCCATGAGTGAGCCAACACACAGATTGCTTTTTATTGTGTAACAAATGTTTAGTCACTATGGCAATGTTGACAGGTTAGGCACTGGGAAATGAGCTGTCCAAAGTCACACGCTGTGGTTAAGGGCTCTTTTTGTAATGTCAGTACTTGACAACATTCACTCCCTGTTCTCGAAATGCAGCAAGGTACACCTGTTTGTAAATGTTTGACTTTCAGCAACTAAAGTAATGTCCTGTTTGTATAACTGGCTTGGAAACAGCTCAAATAACAAACCACCATGTCAATATGGTAAAACAAGCACTATCAAAGCCAACGGTTTTGGCTTGTGTAGGCATAGGATATGCCTTTCCAGGCACTGCTATAACGGTACCCAGGCGTAAGGTGACAGTGCCCGGCAAATGCCTATATAACACCTGTACAAAAGCCCAAACTGTTGGTTTTGCCAATGTTTATTTTTAAGATGACTTCAGAGGAAATAACCCTTATTGCTTATAAATAAAGTGCCTAAAGGCACACTTTGTTGAGACATTTTATTACACAAGGTCTTTTGCACTGGTAATTAAGCCAGTAACTCTCAAAGACTGCTAAGGAATAACTTTGGAAGACCCAATACAGCACAGAATTTGATGTTACTATGTGGGAAAGCTGAAAACACAGAAAGAGTCCGACCTGAAAATAAATCCTCTATGATGTGCATGTGTGACTGTGGGCATCGCCGCTAAAAAAACGCTTCTAATAGTGTTAGAAATGCTCCGATATAACCGGAGAGGATACGGGAAACAGGGAGCACACCCCATTTCCCATATCCTCTCTGGTTAGATCAGAGTTTATAACACTATTAGAAGTGTTTGTCGGAGCGATACATACATACAAGGACCCAACACAGCTAAAAGCCTTTTACTCATTGATGACTACAAACTATTAAATTCAGGCATTTTGCACCCCATACTGACATATTCACCCTTCTTAAAAAATAAGCACTTTTGCGCTGTAGTGGGCTCCAGCACCTCATGTATTTGAGAGCTAGGTTTTATTTGTTTGTCACTCTCGTCTTGTGTCTCATCACACATGGGTGTTTGGTATTTGGCTGTTATATTCTGCTACTTTAGAAAATATCCAATAATATGCGACTGTGTTTTTTACAATACAAATGAGAATCAAAAAATTACTGAATAAACATTTGATTAAATCAAAATGAAAAAGAAGTAGCTAAATAATGTGGGCTCTCTCGCCTGTGAAATACGACTTGCTTTGCTCACTAAAATAGATCCTGATTGGCAATCTGACTAAAAGAGGATGTGTTTTTCTGCTAGCACTCTTTCTGTGTTTTGTCTTGATGTCCCCATTTCCTACCGTTGTAGGGGCCTTTTCCCTTTTGTTACATTACTACGTGAAAATGCTAGCTCAAAGACATCCAATTAGGCTGTGTGTTGGGTTTGGAGGGGCAGATAGTAGGTGGGAATGGCCTTAGGAATTAACAGTCATTGGCAGTCAATGACTCCCAAACAACACTCACAAGCTTCATATCCATCCTCACATCCCTTCTCCCTCTTACCAATAGTGGCATGGCAATGGTGTTCCCTTTGTGCAACCTAATGGCCACAACTAAAATATTTGTTGAAATATTTTGTGCAAAATGAGCGTGACTGAACCTTTATTTTCACCATCATAAATAGACATTTTAAAAAAAAGAATCCAAATTGATTTGAGCCTAGTACATCTTGTCTTGCTTTTAGCAGAGTATTTAAAAAACGCTCAGCAAAAGAATCTATGCAATAAGGTCTCCAGCATGTGTTCACAGTTTGGCACTCGCCCATTGTTGTAACCGTGTCCAGTCAAAGGATCAAATCAAAAGGATCGAATGACAAAAGATTCGAGTCAATAGGACCGAAAACAAAAGGGTCGAATGCCTTTTTTTAAATATATGTATTTTTTTGTTGGGTTTCCGTATAGGAATAAAAAGTGGTGTTTACACCAAAAAGAGGGTTTTTGGGGGGGGACACCCCAAACAAAAAAGACTTTTGTTTTCGGTCCTTTTGATTCAACCCTATTGCATTTCGATCCTTTTGATTCGATCCTTTGACCTATAACCTGTTGTAACTAATGTGAAGAACATTTCAAATTCTAGAAAAAAATAAAATGACTTTTGTGCAAAGTAAGCAGAGCTGACAATAAGCTTTGAAGCAGTCTATGACATTTGGTTGTATCCCTCCTTTCTATGGCCGATACCACAAATGGCATTCACGAAAAGAAATAGCAGGCAATAGGCTAATATATGCCATCAGAATGAGGAAAAAAACAACCTTTCACCAAAGATAGCACAGTAGTATATAACAAGATAACATGATCGTCCCAGGATCAAACTATCTTCTGGTTGCAAAGCTGGGATATAAACTTTGAAACCTTGTTCACATTGTCTCCCGCTTCACTTTCGAAACTCCTTTCCCAACTATTGCATAATGTGGCGCAGTTCTTGAAGGCCTCATTTTGCGGTACATGCTCTAGACCTGCACCATACTCAGGCTATGTTAGTTTTCATAAATAGCATTTATTTTCTGGTGTAGGTACATTGCTTTGTAGAACAGAAGGTGCTACCCTTACAAAAGTTTATACATTCAAGGTCGCATGCTGCAAAAAGTGGAAAGGCTGTGTGGGCCCTGATGGGATTTAGTACTGCATTTTGGCATGTGAATACAATACAAGAAGTGCTTGAAACACTGGGCTACATTAGCAACTGGTTTTATACTCAAACTTATCAAAATGCATTTCAGCTTCAGTTACTGCATGTGATCATTATATTTATTTCAATGTTATTTATAGTTAATATGTTTATTAACAATCATGCTTAAGGTTTTCTGTAATCCATATTGCTACTGTTGCTGGCGCGGAACCATTCAAGACAAAGGGCAAAGGATGATTAGCAGCTACCCATTTTTGCACCTTTAAGTTGTCAATTAAAAACAAGAAATGTAATCTTTTACGCGTTAATGCATTACGGGAATCTAGCAAACATGTGCTTTAATCTTTTAAGTGATTCACATGTGGAATGTTAAGTAGCTTGTTTCAATTGACTTTTCTAGAAGGCTGTTTGCAATTCTGACATGTCCATCGAGTAAGGGGGAGGTATCTATTTTTAATAAAGGGAAAGTAGAGAGACTTAGATAGGTGCGGAAGTTCTGATTTAATTTGGATTTTAACAAATTAATACTTTACCGTGGGCCCTCATGCATTTTTCAATCAATGGTGCATGTGCACCCAGGGAAATTACATAGTAATGCCTGCGTTTTTACGAAATCTTATAACGAAGTTAAATATAACAATGTAAAGGGATGCAACCAGTGTATTGATCGTTCTTCATTGTAGTTACTACAGAAATTGAAATTTCATAGAATCATAATTTATGTTTAAATTTCTTCAATTATTTCTATTTTTATTAATAAAAAGAACTTCTCTGAACCAAGTCTTGTTCGTCCCGAAAGGGGAGGGAGGCAATAAGAAATCATTATTGTTAAACAGGGTCCCAAGTTCATAACAAGAACTTTGTTCAATAGATACAAAGTTTTGCTGGCCTAGTTTGGGGTGGGTTGAAAATTCCCCCGAGTTAGATGCCGCCCGATTAAAACCTCCTACACTTGTAAAACACTTTGGATTGAAGATTTCCGCTGATGGAAAATCAGAAAAGCATCTAGTTAGGATGAGCATGCTTGCAGTTTTCCCATCACCTCGTCCTCTTGCGTAGCTGAGGAGTTTTCAGTAGATGATGCTCAGGCTTGGGTGAAAAGAACCATATATAGTGAAAGGGAAAATTAGGGTCAAAAGAAGAGAGAGTGAGGGACGAAAAGAGAGAAACCTACAAGAGAAGTATGGAGAAAGAAAGAGTGAGAGGGGTTAGGGCGTGAGGGGTCCGAAATTAGAGGCGGACATAAAGCTGCAATGTTTTCAACATCAGACATCTTTATTAAAAGAAAGCAGTTGTCTAATGGCCTTTCTGTCCCGATCCTAAAGACAGTTTCCCTTCCGAGGAAATTAAAACTAAAGATCAGTCTTTGTCTCACCGTCAACATTATGCAAACTCTCCTTGCGACCAAAACGTATCTGACCCTCACACTATAAATGAACAATTAAAGGTGTAATATAAGACTCTCCGATTTTGAGTTAACAAAAAGTGTGTAAAAGAAAATATGTAAATTCAACAAATAATCCTTGAATCTGCATGAGACATCACAGAGTGACACAGAGTGGGTGTGAGAGGGGGCCCAAGACAGTAATGAAGTGAAGAGTGATTGACAGAGATCAAGACAAAAAGTCAATAGGGGATGCAGAACAACACGTGTAGAGGCAAACATGTGCCCAAAAGGGATGCAGAGAAGGATGAAAGAGTGAGCAAAGAGAAGGGATAAAAGAGTGAGCAAAGAGAAGCGGCATGAGTGGAACAGAGGGATGGGAGAAAGCGCAAGAGAGAACGTGAGAGAGACCTTCAGTAAGAAACAATTCACAACATATCCGCAGGTGGAGGAACAGAACACACAGAGACACAGAGACACAGGGAAAAAGGTGAGGGAATCCCAAACGAGAATGTGCAAAAGAGAATCAAGAGATTCAAAGAGTCACAGAAACAGACATGGTAAGAGCAGCACTCAGAGAACCGGTTGAGGACTTTCCTAGAGACAGAGGTTAATGAGGAAGTGCAATCATCATTGTTTTCAGTACAGTTTGCTTTACTCACCAGCGGCGGTGTAACAGAAGCTCTGCACTGCAGTAAGCCTTAGGAAGGCAAGTGCATGCACCATACACACATGGCGGCACCGAGCGCCTGTGATACCGTCCTTTAGTGGCAACTACCTACACAGTTTTTTCCCCTTGCAAGAGCCGACTGGTTGCACAGGATCTTGAGAGTGCAATCTTGTCTGACTGTACGTGTGACACGCAGACACCCGATACAGTTAACAGTGCTTTCCAACAGATGAAAATAAAGTCACTTCTTTCCAACCTGACACTTGCTACAGTCCTTTTGCCAGCGTATGACGCTGTAATGTGTTACATGGACCGCATGCAGTAATGCTCAGGTGGAATAGGGCTAATGCTTTCATGAATTCAGGCAACTTTCAAAACACAGAAGCAGAAGAAGCTATGTTATTTAAGCAAACTCCTTGCAGCTATTGTGGTCTCATGTCCTCCCTAGATGCCTGAGCGAGTGATGAAATGGAAGAATGTTGAGTGAGTGTTGAGAATGATTGTGTGTGAAAGGGGTTGCACACCCAGGCAGTTGGAGATGTGAGCCTGGGTGGTGGGAGCCAATGGGCTCCTGTCCTGTACCCTCTTACCTGACATGTACCGGTCTTGTTCTTAACCTCACGTGGCCTGAACCTGAATAAGGGAAAGTACCGGCTGCCTCCAGGAATCTCACTTCATTACAGCTGTCCATTGTATCTCAAATAATTTGCGTTTTAGTGCCCAGAGTAATTACTGTATAGCCACTTGCTTTTTCTTAATGGATTAATGGACTGGAAAACCTGTGGGCATGAAACTGATCCAACTAACAGCCGCCAAGATGTTTCAAGGCGGTAAGTGAAATGCCTGCCGCAGTGATTTGTGTGCGACCTGCCGCAGAGATTCAAATCCCGGCAGGGATGTGAACTTGCTCGTCACATCGTCACTTCCAGATCCATATACACGGAACCAATGGACTGGGAAAAACAATACTTATCATTACTATTGCCCTTACAAGCGTTAGGAATTTGGCATGGAGCGCTAAATAAAACTCAAGTGCATTTGTGTCACACACTATGCCCGAGGTGCGAAACATGTGTCGGCAGAGTTGTGGAAGGATTATAAATCATTACAAGTTTCATTGGATACTTACCAAGAAAATCTTTCTAATACCTGTTTGTATGGGGAAAACATAACAGAGGATGCAATGGAGTGATCCACTTGTATAGCGCGGCCTTGATTTCTCCATGGATCACTATCCAGAGGGACCCTTTGGCACTGTTAGTCCCACTCTACTCTTGTTTTGAAGAGCCTGCTGTTATGATGGCGGCAGAGCTGGAGCTCAGAGAACGTGTCCTTAAAACCTGCGATTTTCCTGTATAAGATTTATGTCTGAATTTCAACAGGACAAGTATTGAGACAGTCAAACAGAGGTGTCACAGAGGTGGAATAAGGCAAGCGAGAGGGGGTACCCTGGGGAACACAACAGGAACGCTTTGCTTTGAAGGATTAAAGGGCCTGGTTTGGCTACCCGGGAAGGGGCACAAGGGCAGGATTGACACCACTGATGAACGGTTCAGAGAGTTGAGGATATTATTCACGGTGCTATGGTCTTACTCTCCCTTTCAACATGTGTGATCCCATGTCACCTCATACAAGCAGTGTTGCGGTCCTCCTTCCCTCAATAAGACCATCAGCAATGTTAGCCTGGCAAGCCCCCTCATGGGCTAGCGATCACTCCTGTAAGGAACATTGCTGAAGCCCTCCAATTAAACATTCTGTAGAGGAAAGGACCTTGGTAACGGTGGTGGTCTGAAACGCAAGCCTCAAGTTCCAGAAGAGAGAGCAACGGTGCAGCACTCCTCATCTACTTGGCTTTGCCACTCTCTCCTCTGGCTTTGCAGGCTGGTTTCTCAAGCATATGGCAAAAAGCCAGAACTGGGCACTTTGACAAGGCTTGTGCATGGCTACTGGGCACGCAAATAAGAAATATGCATGAATGTTTTGCATCAGTTGCTCAAAAGGAAACGCTGCGTGCGCATGGAATTTGGCCGCAATGCAAAATGCGATTGCAGTCCATTTGCCAGAGATGTCGAAAGAGCATCCCTTACTCGCTATGGTCGACCACCAACTAGTCAATTTTTTTTTCAGCAACACGTAGACTTATTGTGGTCAAAAATTCTGTAAATAGATCAACAATATTTTTTCACAAGTTGAAGTTTGATTTAAACACATAGAACCCCCAAACAAATAAGGCAAAGGATATTTTAAACTATAAACATTGTAGGCAATTTTCAGAAAACCCCAGAGTACTTGGAGTAAATTCAGACAAGGGCTCCATCGGTTGCAACGGAACTGTTGAGATCTGAGGAGCATCTCTGCATATTTTCAGGCCAGGGGATTTACATATGTATCCAAGTACTTCAGTGTCACTTGTGTGCTTTGATTAGATAAGGAGGGACATGGAGGAGATGGTAAGCAAGCCATGATTATTAGATAAGGAGGGGCATGGAGGAGATGGTAAGCAAGTCATGATGATTAGATAAGGAGGGGCATGGAGGAGATGGTAAGCAAGCCATGATGATTAGATAAGGAGGGGCATGGAGGAGATGGTAAGCAAGCCATGATGATTAGATAAGGAGGGACATGGAGGAGATGGTAAGCAAGCCATGATGATTAGATGAGGGGCATGGAGGAGATGGTAAGCAAGCAATGAGGAGATGGTAACCAAGCCATGATGATTAGATAAGGAGGGGCATGGAGAAGATGGTAAGCAAGCCAGGATGATTAGATAAGCAGGGACATGGAGGAGATGGTAAGCAAGCCATGATGATTAGATAAGGAGGGACATGGAGGAGATGGTAAGCAAGCCATGATGATTAGATAAGGAGGGACATGGAGGAGATGGTAAGCAAGCCATGATGATTAGATAAGGAGGGGCATGGAGGAGATGGTAAGCAAGCCATGAGGAGATGGTAAGCAAGCCATGTTGATTAGATAAGGAGGGGCATGGAGGAGATGGTAAGCAAGCCATGATGATTAGATAAGGAGGGACATGGAGGAGATGGTAAGCAAGCCATGATGATTGGATAAGGAGGGGCATGGAGGAGATGGTAAGCAAGCCATGAGGAGATGGTAAGCAAGCCATGTTGATTAGATAAGGAGGGCCATGGAGGAGATGGTAAGCAAGCCATGATGATTAGATAAGGAGGGACATGGAGGAGATGGTAAGCAAGCCATGATGATTAGATCAGGGGGGGCACGGAGGAGAAGGTAAGCAAGCCATGAGGAGATGGTAAGCAAGCCATGTTGATTAGATAAGGAGGGGCATGGAGGAGATGGTAAGCAACCCATGATGATTAGATAAGGAGGGACATGGAGGAGATGGTAAGCAAGCCATGATGATTAGATAAGGAGGGACATGGAGGAGATGGTAAGCAAGCCATGATGATTAGATAAGGAGGGGCATGGAGGAGATGGTAAGCAAGCCAGGATGATTAGATAAGGAGGGACATGGAGGAGATGGTAAGCAAGCCATAATGATTAGATAAGAAGGGGCATGGAGGAGATGGTAAGCAAGCCATGAGGAGATGGTAAGCAAGCCATGTTGATTAGATAAGGAGGGGCATGGAGGAGATGGTAAGCAAGCCATGATGATTAGATAAGGGGGACATGGAGGAGATGGTAAGCAAGCCATGATGATTAGATAAGGAGGGACATGGAGGAGATGGTAAGCAAGCCATGCGGAGATGGTAAGCAAGCCATGTTGATTAGATAAGGAGGGGCATGGAGGAGATGGTAAGCAAGCCATGATGATTAGATAAGGAGGGACATGGAGGAGATGGTAAGCAAGCCATGATGATTAGATAAGGAGGGACATGGAGGAGATGGTAAGCAAGCCATGATGATTAGATAAGGAGGGACATGGAGGAGATGGTAAGCAAGCCGTGATGATTAGATAAGGAGGGACATGGAGGAGATGGTAAGCAAGCCATGATGATAAGATAAGGAGGGGCATGGAGGAGATGGTAAGCAAGCCATGAGGAGATGGTAAGCAAGCCATGTTGATTAGATAAGGAGGGGCATGGAGGAGATGGTAAGCAAGCCATGATGATTAGATAAGGAGGGACATGGAGGAGATGGTAAGCAAGCCATGAGGAGATGGTAAGCAAGCAATGTTGATTAGATAAGGAGGGGCATGGAGGAGATGGTAAGCACGCCATGATGATTAGATAAGGAGGGGCATGGAGGAGATGGTAAGCAAGCCATGAGGAGATGGTAAGCAAGCCATGTTGATTAGATAAGGAGGGGCATGGAGGAGATGGTAAGCAAGCCATGATGATTAGATAAGGAGGGACATGGAGGAGATGGTAAGCAAGCCATGATGATTAGATAAGGAGGACATGGAGGAGATGGTAAGCAAGCCATGATGATTAGATAAGGAGGGGCATGGAGGAGATGGTAAGCAAGCCATGATGATTAGATAAGGAGGGACATGGAGGAGATGGTAAGCAAGCCATGATGATTAGATAAGGAGGGACATGGAGGAGATGGTAAGCAAGCCATGATAATTAGATGAGGGGCATGGAGGAGATGGTAAGCAAGCCATGATGATTAGATAAGGAGGGGCATGGAGGAGATGGTAAGCAAGCCATGAGGAGATGGTAAGCAAGCAATGTTGATTAGATAAGGAGGGGCATGGAGGAGATGGTAAGCAAGCCATGATGATTAGATAAGGAGGGACATGGAGGAGATGGTAAGCAAGCCATGATGATTAGATAAGGAGGGACATGGAGGAGATGGTAAGCAAGCCATGATGGTTAGATAAGGAGGGGCATGGAGGAGATGGTAAGCAAGCCATGATGATTAGATAAGGAGGGACATGGAGGAAATGGTAAGCAAGCCATGATGATTAGATAAGGAGGGACATGGAGGAGATGGTAAGCAAGCCATGATGATTCGATAAGGAGGGACATGGAGGAGATGGTAAGCAAGCCATGATGATTAGATAAGGAGGGACATGGAGGAGATGGTAAGCAAGCCGTGATGGTTAGATAAGGAGGGACATGGAGGAGATGGTAAGCAAGCCATGATGATTAGATAAGGAGGGGCATGGAGGAGATGGTAAGCAAGCCATGAGGAGATGGTAAGCAAGCCATGTTTATTAGATAAGGAGGGGCATGGAGGAGATGGTAAGCAAGCCATGATGATTAGATAGGGAGGGACATGGAGGAGATGGTAAGCAAGCCATGATGATTAGATAAGGAGGGACATGGAGGAGATGGTAAGCAAGCCATGATGATTAGATAAGGAGGGACATGGAGGAGATGGTAAGCAAGCCATGATGATTAGATAAGGAGGGGCATGGAGGAGATGGTAAGCAAGCCATGAGGAGATGGTAAGCAAGCCATGTTGATTAGATAAGGAGGGGCATGGAGGAGATGGTAAGCAAGCCATGATGATTAGATAAGGAGGGACATGGAGGAGATGGTAAGCAAGCCATGATGATTAGATAAGGAGGGACATGGAGGAGATGGTAAGCAAGCCATGATGATTAGATAAGGAGGGGCATGGAGGAGATGGTAAGCAAGCCATGATGATTAGATAAGGAGGGACATGGAGGAGATGGAAAGCAAGCCATGATGATTAGATAAGGAGGGACATGGAGGAGATGGTAAGCAAGCCATGATGATTAGATAAGGAGGGGCATGGAGGAGATGGTAAGCAAGCCATGATGATTAGATAAGGAGGGGCATGGAGGAGATGGTAAGCAAGCCATGAGGAGATGGTAAGCAAGCAATGTTGATTAGATAAGGAGGGGCATGGAGGAGATGGTAAGCAAGCCATGATGATTAGATAAGGAGGGACATGGAGGAGATGGTAAGCAAGCCATGATGATTAGATAAGGAGGGACATGGAGGAGATGGTAAGCAAGCCATTATGATTAGATAAGGAGGGGCATGGAGGAGATGGTAAGCAAGCCATGATGATTAGATAAGGAGGGTCATGGAGGAGATGGTAAGCAAGCCATGAGGATTAGATAAGGAGGGGAAAGGAGGAGTTGGTAAGAAAGCCATGATGATTTTTCTAGGGATGCGAGAAGAGACTTTGCTTCACTGGAGAGGTTGTGTTCTCTAGTCCTGTCCTGATTGTGTTAACATTTGAAGACCTTTCAAAATTGCTTAGTCCCACTGCCCCAAGATCTTCCTGTTAAACGGGGCCTGCTTTGCCCGCATTATACACAATGAACCTATATGTAGGTCTGTCAGCTGACAAAGAAAAAGAGGCAGTATGAAAAGGTGAGTAAGCAGAAGAAATTAAATGTTAGTCGGAAAACAAAATCCATTAGCATACAAAAGAAAATACCACAACACAAAACATAGTTGAAGCAGGCAGTACATACCAAAATAATTTACACAATTCCACATCCTTATTGTACAGGAAAAAAGCCACAGCCTCTGCACGTGTCCTCATTCTATTGCTGGTGTAGTGTGGCCTCAGCCACTGCTTCTTTAAGTTAGATAGACATGTACAAAAGTGCGTCAAATCTTCCTCACATCCCAGGCCGCATTGTCCTGAAAGGTAGAAGATCTCTGCGGCACTCAAGTGATCCGATCTTTACCACCGAGGGGGCAAGCTTAGGCAGCACGGGAATGGGGAGAGTACCATTTTAAAGAGGAAACATTTGCAGTTCTGTCCGGAAAGTCGCCCAGTTCCAGCTTAATTAACCTACTTAACCCAACGCTGCCACATCCCCCAGTCCTCAGTGTTTTATTAAAGGAATCCCGCTATTATACCGGCTGGGGCGATCTTTACTCGGGTAGCGCTGCAAATCCTTCAGTGTAGCTCTGCGATTTGGATTTATAGGGATAGTAAGCTAAATCTTCAAGAAGAAATCTAAAACCCTCGGCTGGGCTTAGGGGGGTGATATTAAGGGGCCCCAATTCATGCCGCAGAGCATCTGATGTGCTTGGCGGCAGTACCAAAATCCTTCAGAGGCCTGAATTTTGGAGGCGCTCCAGACACCCACAATTGGATGCACCCCAAACCTCTGCACCACAAAGGACCACCATATTAATTTTGGAATGCAACACCTGGAGGCATTTATCGAGGTGTTTCCCCTCAGCATTGGGGTAAAAGTGGAGGAGCCCTCCAAAACCCGCGGCCGCCTGCATAGCCACCACATTCACACGACTCCTCCATCTTCCCCTATTTGAAAAAATCAAACCCAGACACTTAGATTCATTTAGCACCACTACTCTGGATTCATGCAGAGCATCTTTGCATTAGGGAGGTGCAGTTTGAGCCCATGCTCCAGGAAGAAACCATGGGCATGACCTAAGCTGCGCTGTAGCCCCTCTAGGTGTCAGATCCATAAGGACGGTGTCGTCAGCCTACAATAAGGTACTGAATTCAATACCGTCTAGTAAAGGTGGTATCAAGCCTTGCATAGCATTGAGGGGGTTAAAATCGCAAAGGAATAATGAGAATGGAAGTGGGGCAAGGGGGCAGCCTTGCCCCACTCCCCCATTAGTGTTAAGATCCATTGAATACTTATGATTCCGAGCGCATCTTACCGCTGCTGGAGTGACCACATAGAGTAGCATCATTAATTGAAGAAGCCGGGGGGTGGGGAATACCCCGATTCTACTGAGCTTAGCCCACAACAAGTTGCTACTTATTGAATCAAAGCCATTAGAAAGATCCAATAAGGCAGCAAACAGGCGGTACTTCCACCTTTTGGTGTACTTCTCCACAATCGTGTTCGCGCCTTGAAACACTTGTGTATAGGCGCGCTATAAATAAAATATTTCATATCATATCAAAAGAAAGCACTCACCGATAGTGGTAAAGCCTTTGCATTAGGAAGGACAGCATTTTCCACAGCCCTTCCTCCAGTCAAACGGCAAAACACCCACAAAGTGCTATTGGTCGATAACAGTGGGGATCAGGCATATTTTTTAAAAGCTGCACTGGTTTTCTCTTACTGTGCTGTCAAGAGGTCCCATTGGGACTAAGTAAATTGGTGCTTCTTAAATTTTAAGAGGTTCTTACAGGACTTTTTTTAATGAAGTTGGCCTACATTTATAAGAGCCCCCTTCCCTCCCCCCGAGAGACGTGATAAAGTCCCCTCTTTGCATGTGTGCACTCGGCATCATACAGGCAGCATTAACTCTGGAACAGCCTGTGGTGTTTCCTAAACACACGAAATATGAGGGGTAATATGATTCTTTGGGGCCTGTAGAAGTTCAAATAGGTCTAGCAGCATCTCACAGTGATGCGGATATTTTAAAGGTTCATTGTGTAATGCGATGGCAGCCTTATCTTGAAGCAGTGTTAGCATATCCAATCTCGCAAGCCTTCGCATTGGGGGACTGACTCAGCTCATCCACGACGTGGAGCAACGCAGGTTCGGTCCCCGGGTCCGCGCTTAGAAACCTCTGGGTGTTAAACAATTACAATTAGAATCCATACTGCAGGCATTATTAGAGATGGTCGTACGCATCTGCCCCTCCACCACTGGGTTGTGATCACTCTCTCCCCGAGCGTGTATATTAAAACCTTTGACTTTTATAAAAAAGAAAAATAATCAACCAGGCAGTAATCAGTTACTGTCTTCCTCAGGCCAGCCTTAAAAGTGGGGTTCAGTGGAACATCCCCCAAACATCTACCACTCAACTGCACCAAATGATGTTTAACCATAAATAAATCCATTAGGCGGCCGATAGCCGAGTGATCCCCACAAATGCGTCTCTTTGGGATTCCACATAATTCCTCCACCCTGAGCTTATCTAGCGTTATTCCCCCAGTCAGACCTAATTTTGCATTAAAATCGCCAATCAATAAAATATCATCTTCCTCATCTCTCTGCAGATCCTTGGGAGAAAGTATTCCTCCTTAAGTTTACTAATCCGCTTGCATTTAGGGGAAACAAACATTTATCACCGTCAGATTTTGGTCCAGCAGGAACTTTCCTCTAGATGGTGACACTGCAAGCAGACCTGGATTAGCAGAAGACCGCCCAGCGAACGATGACATATAGGTTTTCATCACCATTGTCACCAAACCCCTTCGCCATCTGCTCATTCTTGATTGCACCATTTTTACATAGAAGAGATTAAAATTAGAAAAGCAGTCATTCAGACGTGACACATCTACCAATCAGGTTTCCTGTAAACAGATCACATCACACAGGTTAAGCCACTATACCCAATCAGCATCCTGCCGTAAATTTGTTATGCCGGCAGTATTCCAGTTTATAATTTTTAAGGAGGGTCAATCAGAGCCCACCTGTGAGACATGTGAGCTGTTTCCCGTTACCCTTTCATTAAACACAATTTGGGGGGTACAGGAAACGCATGTGTATGCGCCTTCTCTTGCTTGCCTAGGACTGCAACAGTGGATGCTCCTGGCATCTCACTTGTACTACATGTCGCCTCCTTGGACTGACCATCCCTGGTGGATGTGAGAGCTTCACAAGCACCAAAACTAACGGGGGGTAAACACAAGGGGAGGCCAGCACTAAACTCTAGCCAGGAATCATGTAAGAGACGCATGTTAAACCTCGAATCTGGGTGACCTTCTATGCCTCTTGCTGCAAGCAAATCTTGGCAATCGAGTAAACATGGTCTGATGCGTATATTTGCAAAGACAAAACCAAGACTACACCCCCACAACACGTAGGGCCTCATTACGAGTCCGGCAGCAGCCGTGCCGGTAAAACGGGCAAGCTGTTGCCAGACCCGTAATAAATGACCACCGCCTGACTTGCTGGAATAACCTGGGCATTACAGCCCCATCGGTCCGGTAAATCAGGCAGCGGTAATTGTTAATCCCCTTTCCCAATTGGAATGGGGACCATGGAAGCACCGGCACCGTTATTAACGGTGCCGATGCTTCCATGAATTTCTGCGGCCGGGTGCCGTTCTGCCCGCCAGGGCAGACCTGGCGGGTGGAAGGGCACCAGGCCATAGACTTGTATTTTGCTGGTCCAGAAACAACAGTTTGCCACCGTTGTTTCCAGACCGGCAAAGTTGTAATGAGGCCCATACAGTCAGATTACGGCAGGTGGTAAAAATCTTGAAAGAAAAATCATGCAATCCCAAGATTTCAGCCATGGCTTTTATCAAAAGCCTTTTATAGGTGTTCTTATTACCATGAGTCCAACACTTGAATGTACACATTACATTTCATTTGCGCCAGACCCACGAGGGGGTCCATTTGAATGGTCACATTCTGACTAATAGCACCAACTCCAATATTGCCACCCTGAGAGCTCCACGGCAGGTGAGTCGTTTCTGATCTCGGTATTGAGGTTCTACTAGGCCAGGCTTGACTGCCACTGAGGTGAGTGCTGCTAATGCTGGACAGGTCTTAGCATCAATCTTGAAGGGGATGTAATGAGGTCCCTTGCCCATCTCAAACAGTCATGTTCCAGTGGGCCGCAGGGTGTGTTGAATGAAGTGTAAAAACGCAGAGAAGTTTCCCAGGGGGCAGAGTGGGAAAGAGCTGAAGGAGATGTGCTCCAATTGGTTGAGGGAGGGCAGGTATCCCACCCCCAGGTGTTCATGGTGCACCCGATAAAAGAAGCGACTGTATATCGTTTACTCGAGTCTCCTGCCTGAAGCTCTGGTGCGAGAAGCAGCACTCTCAAGCTGCAGATGTAAGAGGAGCCCCGGACTGAAGGAGGCAGAGGAACCAGGACACCCGGGAGGAAAAGGACCGCCTCGGCAGGACGAGCAGAGCCTCATGAGAGAGTAAAGCCCGAACAGGAGATTGAGGATCTCAGCAGACCACGGACTCCCTTCCTCAAAATCTTCAAGTATACTTGGCAGGGCTGATGAGGGGATGCTGGCGCGGGGGGCCTGGTTCAGTCAAGGGGTTCAGCAAAGGCACAGATATAACAAGGAACTAACCTGCCTGGGGGTCACCTTTAAATGCATCACCGTAATAATAAACCCAGCAACTCAATGGGCCATGTCTATCAGTTAAGCATTGCCATGCCAGTCTCAAACTACTCCAGTTAATCACATATGGAGAAGGGTATGCCAGATCCAATAGTACATTGCCAGTCTTACCAAAGGCAACCTTGCCCATGTAGTGCATGTTCTGTTGAAAGGGCACTGTAGCCTCAAATCGACCAACAGTGCCCTTGCATGCCTAGTAAGTCACCACAAGTAAGAGCCCCACACATCCAGCTGCTGGCATTATACCCCAACAGCAGCTTCAAATGCCCCAATAATACCATTGTGTGCTTGGTAGTAACCACATCTACCCACTCTATATGCCCAGGTAATGCTATCAATTGCCAAGTGCATCCTCTAAGGGCCAAATAATGCCACCACGTTTCATGCCGGAGCAGATCTTTGAATGCCCGCTATGGGCCATGAATCATGCAGAGTGCAGCCAACGCCTCACCCTAGGCAGGCAGGCAGCCCAGGACCTGCACCTGCTGGCCTAAGGGGGAAAAAGGTCAGGCAGCATGGGGCAACTGCTCACTTGCCACCGGCCTAGCCCACACATTGGAAGAAATTAGTTCTTGCTGCTATGCCAGTTTCGCATAATGAGTGTCAAGTTGCGGGCAGGGGCACCTTTGAGTAGGCTGAGAAAACAAGCACACAATGCTGCACTGCCCTTTCAAGACCACAACAGGCTCTTTAGCCAGATGCAGGGAAACCATGAGCGGGTGTCCCGTCTATGAAAGTCAAAGCTTATTGCAATTTGATTATATGCAAAAGAAATTAGAGGTGTATCTGATCCTCTATTGTAGCCTTATTTATGCATATCCAGAGTATAGGTGCACAAACAAAGGAGTAATAATACACATGCGCTCGTATAAATGAAAACTGGGAGTGGTTTTTATTTTCTCTCCTCAGTCATTAAATCACTTTTTTAAAAGGAAACAAAAATTGGATTGTCCAATATGAAAAACAGAAATTGCATTTATACATTGATACAATTGTTCCGCATGGAGACTTTTGCGGCATGCATTAAACAGAACCTGAATGAATGGATACATGAATATGCCGTATGCTGACATTCTTTCAGGAAGACCCATGTACAGGCAGATTTTTCTTGTATTTAGTACATTTCTTGTTCTTCTCATAATTCACCTAATATCAACACCAGGTAAGTGGCACGTTTACCTCAAACGGATAGAAACAACACAATCAATTATTGCTCTAAACACAGGACCTTGGATAGGTCTGACAAAAGCCAGGCTAGAGGGTGACCAGATGCAAGCACAGACACTAACAATATGATTGGTTGCCAGAACCATTGCAACAGTGAAGTGTCTTCTTTGCTCATGGTACTAGAATGTTTTTATTTTAGTACAAAATAAATGTGTATCTAACATAGTTTTAAAAACAATACATTTTTTGGGAAGAATAGCAAGACCTGTTGCAGATATATATGTGGGTGAGCTGCAATGCATTTGAACTAGAGACATCAAGTGAGGACAAGATGTTTCTGGCTAAACAGAGCTCGATTCTCACCACCTAGCACTGACTATATTACCAGGCCTGCAGCCTAACATTTCCATACGCAGCTTTATGCCAGATTCTTCCTGCTTCTACACGAAAATAAGTGTTATTAGTACCCGGCATTGCGAATCCGCGGGACACACTAAACGTGGATTGGCTCGTTTCTGAGCCATACCACACTGTAATCCCGTGGACGCACGTAGGTACTTTGCGTGCAGGGTACACTTTTTATTTCTGGCGACCATGGAAAGGGAGAAAGGACCACATGTAGTCCCTTCTACCTTTTGCAAGGTGACCAGTTTCCTCCCATTCATTAGTACGGAACAACTTGGTCCAAAATGGCACCCTGTTGCTCCGTGTTAATGAAGCAGTATGCATGTTCTAGTGTTCCTAGAACTAACGCGTACTGAGACTAAAACCATTTCAAAAGGCAAAAGAAATGCCGCTTGAAAAGATTTTGTCAGCCATTAGTGTTCCAGAACTGCAAACTCAGGAAAACTAGTTTCCCAAGCTTGCAGACCCGGGAATACTAATGGCAATAAGCACCTTGACGGCAGGCCAATATCGCCCGCGGTAATGCCCCCGGGGCCTTCATTAAGGCCCTTGAAGTAGCTATGGGCCCCGGGGGCATTACCGCGGGTGGTATTGGCCTGCCGTCTCGGGGCTTATTGCCATAGTATTGCCCACTTAATCATAAACAGTTTATCAACTGCAGTATGATGAAGGGCTGAACCTGTCCTGTCGAAATCGGGACCTGTGTCCTGCAGGCTGAAGCGTTAACTTGCTGAGCTACCTTGCCGGTGTGTACCAGTCTTAAAGTACCGCCCTTAACATTGACTCGAAAATGCACTGCTGTACGCGCTTTTTTTCTCCAAACTTTGCTGCAGCTTTCGCACGGCCCCTTCCTTCACCCCATGCTTCTTCTGCCCCCCCCCCTTTCCTTCAGATGTCATGTCCAGCCAACATTTTCGGCAAAATGACTCCCTCTGTTCACAACCCTAATTTACATGTGGTGCCTCAAAATTCCATGAGGTTTCCTTATAGAGTGTTACTGAGAACCTATAGCAATGAAGCGTTAAGGCATCCTATAAGTTACCATTTTGAGTTAACATCTAGAAACCCGATGACGGTGTAAACCCGCCAGCAGCAGCCCCTGCAGCCAGTGCAATCTGCTAACGAGAATCCTGCATTTTCCATTGGACGGTGACGAGGTGTCAGTAAGTCATTACAGCGCGCGCTAACACAGTGGCGATGATAACCCCCAGGCAGCTGCGTGCTATGAGGCAGGTACTGTGGGCACAGACTGCTGACAGAGCCCCGCGGGTCCCAATTAATTCGTTACCGCTGAATCCCAAGAAAGGTTCTGCACAACGGTATCTTTACACTCCACCCCCCCCCCCCCCAATACATCAAACGGCCGTACAGACTCCCACAGCCATCGAGCAACGTCTTGCTGTGGCGGTTGATCCACCATGCCCCCGAGGAACAGAGCTAGATCAAGTGGCTCTGCCAAGCTATTTTGTTAACACGAAAACATCTGCCCCTTGGGCAAGAGGGCATGAAGGGCGCATGCGCCTTGACGACCCCCAACAAGTATCAATTTCCTGCTGGTATGCAGACTCGAGAGCGCATAGCAACGCAGTATCACTTTCCAGCAGGTTGTATTTCAATGTTCCAAGGAGAAATGCCGTAAGCGCTCTACAAATGTTATGTTATGTTGACTTACACCGCGCGCAGCGCTACCACCCAGGGACAGTCTTCAGGTGCTCACGTGGCTCTGCAAGACAGAGGCCGCGGTTGGTTAGTGTGGGAAGAGGGATAGGATAGGTCTAGAACCAGGAGAAACTGGCGTCTGTGTGCGTTGGGTTGTAGACGGGTTGACTGTGTGCACTGGCTTGTTGGTTCCCTAAGAGTGAGGCCCAGCGCCTGGTTGTTTGTTGTACAAGAATGTTGGTTATGGTGGGCGGTGTTTGTGTGTTTTATGTGTACATTGGCTGGTGTTTAAGGTTATAGTTGTGAGAACTGGCTTGTGACCGTAGGGGTAAGCTCCATTGCCTGCAATTGTTGTATTCAAGTGTTAGTTGTGTTTTCTTCTACCTACGCCTCCACACGGCCGCAGGCTGCCTCATCTTCTGGACTAAGAAGGACACGTGGCTAACGATCTACGAATGGCCTTATAACTTAGGTAAACCCACTAGGGCCTGTGTGATTCGCTGCAATGTATTGCAGAATTAGTCGACGAAGACCACCCTAGCACCATCTGAATGTGCTGTGTGCTTTTAAATCTCACTTTGGACTTCTCCTGTCCCGAATAGCTGGAGCGCAATTGATGCATCGGATATGCTCAGTTGGGGTATACTTAAAATTGGGCCTTTTCCATTTTCCAACAGGGCCGCTGCCGCCAACACAGGCACCAGATTGCCAGCTAGTTTTTCCTTACCGATGCTGTGATTGGCTACCGATTTCCACCTAAGCACATCCAGGGAGCCTGCAGGCTGAGACGGTCCCCCAACAAAGTCCATCACTAAGGCCCCTGTCTGGCCTGTCCGACCGTGGCCACCGCCTCCCACCCCCTCTTCATTCCATGAGCTGTTCTACTCGCCTGCTCACATCCCCTGCTGCGAGGGTAAGAGAGCTGCCTGGCGCATTATTCCTGTCGTCCTCCAGGCCTGCGCTCCATCAATTCACTTTTGGCACCTTTCCTCAAGCCTCATGTACCTCCTCCGCCCTCTGCAGCCCCCCTCCTGCTTGCAAATCGGGCCTTGCATTATGACCCGGCTTCCTATGGGCCCCTTACACCACACTCTCATGTCTGCTGCCTCTTGCTTGTTGCCTCCTCCTGACTGCAACCTGTACCCAATGACACACCAGGTTGGCAGCCTCATCCTCTCCTATCCAGCACAATCTTCACCCTTCCAGGGTCCACCGTCCCTTTCTTCAATTACTGTCCATCCGCCACTTGACCCGATACACCTTTTGGGCCTCCCGTCCTTGGGTTGCTCACTGGTCTGCTCCGAGATATATCCCACATGTCTGGCAAGTAACTTTATGCCTCCTTTTCCCCTGTATCTTAAATGCCAAAATTCAATTCCCTGTTTGCTCCGACAGTCTGCTTTGTTTCATGAAGCCCTTGTTACTTCTGTAGTTACTGTATCGCTTGAAACTTGAACCTGGTTGTGTTGTTTAATACCTGCACCGACTGTTTTTCTGCTGCATTTTAGTGCTTACCCAGTTCTGGGCACTTAAAGGTCTGGACAAATCATGTTTAAAGCACCTCCTTCATCTGTGCGTGCCTGGCTGATAGGCCGCCTTGTGAGTTTGTCATGCACTGTGCAGCCCTCCTCTCACTCCCCCCTTGGCATCTTCTCCCCCCCCCCCGCATCTCCATGGTGCTATTCATCTCCCCTATCTATTCTAACAAGCTAATTTATCACCCTATCCCCCCTCTCTTTCAAAGCCTGGAAGGAAAATGTTTACGAAGGGTCTCCTGGTCACTAATCCAGGGCTGCCCATTACCAACACCTTTGTCAATGCTCTTTCCAGGCAGACTGTCACTGACATTCTCTTTGTCGTTCACTCTCCTGACCTCTGGACTCTCCATATGGTCTCTGCCCTCTCCCCTTTCTCTTCCTCACCCATTCATGGTGGAACCAGATGGGAAGTGCTCATGGCACACTTCCCTTCATCCAGGTGCATCATCAATGTCAGGCTGCCCATAGGTCTAATAGAAAAGAAGAGAGGGACTATCCCTATCTCTACAATGTGTTTATCACAACGTATTTAAAAACGACTCTTCCTCGCGGCCCGCTTGAGTTGGCCGTGGTACCCACAGCAGCTGAAACTGCATCTACAGCGAGGATTCCGTCCTCTGGAGAGAGACAGACCATTAAGAAAAGGACCACTCATCTTGTGAACATCCATCCACTCCTGCACCAACAAGCCCTGGAGCTGGGGTTCAAGGTCTGGTTTGAATGCCCCAGCCTGTCTGAAGTAGATGACCCCACTGAAAGTGTCATCGAAATGGTCTACCCTGTTTTTGTTATGATAATATTCTTAAAAACGGAGGGTATACGGTATATGTGAGCTGACCACCTATGTCGATTGCTTTGCAGAGACAGTACTGATGATACATAGTTAATGGAGTCTCTCATATGGAAAGTAGACTGGAGCTTAAATATTGAACAGGCAGTGAAATAGTTAACTCATGTTATTGCTTTGAAACTTTTATCGAACTTTGTTATTTTACATCCGCTCCTTGAACTCTGTGCACACACTTGATTGGGGGTGAATAAAGAATGGCACATAGCCAAAGGAAATATTCCTCTATGAAATGTCCACACTGTCAAAACATCGGGATCAGGTTTAACTCTTTTTTAAATACGTTGTGATAAACACATTGTACAGATAGGGATTTCTATTAGATAGGCGGCGCACCAGCATTGACCTAGGGACAGCATTACCCTAAAGGGATAGGGTGTTCTTCCTACCAAGTATAGTGTTAGTGGACTCATTCATTGCTTCTTTTAAACACTCATGCTTGTACTTATGTGTTCTCTACACCTTTTGTTGTGTGATACAAAATATCGAGCTCCTAACAGTAGGGTTTATACACGGTAAGGATGTATTAAATCAATTTTATTCCTGATTGTTTTTGTGCATCATCAATGTCTACGTTAATGGTACCATCATGGCCCAGAACCCTCAACCCAACCTCCTCCTTCTTGGCAGACGTCTACCGTTGCTCATTCAATTCTTCCTTTTCCTGCTACCCCTCCTTCGCCACCCCCCGGCCTCATGCCACCCCGCCAGTGGGGGCACCTCATCCCTGTACCCCTCCTCAGAAAACCTTTAAAGGAGGCAACCAGCTTCACTTAGCTACCCGCAACTCTCGCTCCGCAGACAAGCACTCCCCGGACATCTGTCACTTCCTTGAAGACTTTGAACTCGATATCTTTGTGCTCACAGAGACGTGGTTCAATGCCAGCTCTGTCACTGCTTTTGACACTCTTCTTCCTGTTGGCTACGAGATACTTCCCAAGTTGAGACCCAACTGGCCATGAGTCAATGTGGCCCTTGTCTTCCCTCAATGGATCCCTGCCTCTATCATACCTATCCAATCCTACTCTTCCTTTGAATGTCTTGTTTGCAAGCTTTGCCTCTCTCCTACCGTCTCTATCACTCTTGCTACTATCTACAGGACCCCTGGTCCAGCCCCCCTCTTCCTATCTGAATGGGCCAGCCTCACACCTTCTCTCCTGGCCTCTACCTCTAAGCTTCTCCTCCTCTAAGACTTCAACATCCATCTCGACTCTCCTCATGCTTCCTTACCCTTCCACAACCTCTGTGACTCCTCCCTCACCATTCTTCCCTCTGGCCCCACTCACTCAGCCGGGCACACACTGGATATGATCATCTCTGCTGACCTCTCTCTCTCCAACCCTCTCAGTACACTACTCTCTTGGTCTGATCATTATCTCCTCTCCTCTCACCTAGAGCTTCTGGGTTCCCCGGCTAAGCCTCTGCCCGCACTGTCAGCCTCCTTCTCGGTCATCCCACCAATTAAGAGAGTGTCATTGTCTGCTTTGCCGCCTCTTTTATTCCCCCCTCCACCCTGGCTATTGATTCCCAATCCGACTCAGTCCTTGCTAACCTTCACCCCTCCATCTCCAACACCCATTACATCCTTGACCCTGCCATGAGGATACACATGATGCCTATCTCCAAGTGCAACAGCTGGTATGATTCTGACCTAGCCTTGTAGAAAAGCAAGTGCAGAGTTGCGGAAAGCAAGTGGCTGGCCTCACACACATCCTCTGACAAACTGGCCTGTCGCATGCTCCAAAGGCATTACAGACTGTCAATCCTGTCCAAGAAGTAGGCCCATATTCAAGGCTGAATGTCTGAGGCCACCAATAACATGGCAGAACTTTTTAAAATCTGTAAGGAACTTGTCAATCCTACTGCAGACTCCACTTCTCCTCTTCCTTCACAGGCCCTCTGCATGGCTTTGCCCTCCCACCTCTCAACAAAAACCCAGGACATCCAATCCTCACTCTCCTCTACTCCCCTCCCTCCTCCAATTGCACTTAGGCCTCCCTTGTCCATTCTCCCTCCATCCCTCCCTCCCTCCCTCGTACTCTCCTCCTCCTCTCCCACAGCATCTGAGGAGGTCATCAAGACTGCTCTATGAAAATCTCCACCAAACAGGTGCTTCCCAGCTTCTCTAGAACTATCAAGAGCAATATTGCTGCCCTTGCTCCCTCTCTGGCTGAGTTCTAAAATCACTCTTTTGCCACGGACTCCTTCCCATCACCTCTTAAGCACTCTCTTGTGCATCCCCTCCTAAAAAACCATCTGTAGACCCTTTCTGCCCAGGGAATTACTGCCCTAGCTCCACTACCCCACTTTGGGTGAAGTTGATCATCTCCAAACTAATCCTTCACACCAAATCTGTTGGCTGTCTTCACGACCACCTGTCTGGCATCAGAGCAGCCAGAGGCATGGAAACTGCTCTCCTGAACATCCGAGAAGACTAGCTCTCAAACCTCAACTCCAACTCTCCCTCTGTTCTCCTCTCCTTGATCTGTCCTCTTCCTTAGACACTGTCAATCATGCCACCCTCCTTGACTGACACTGTGATACTCTGGCCATCACAGACTTGGTGCTGGCTTGGCTGTCCTCTTTCCTTTCAAATCGGCCCTCCCAGTTTTAAAACAGCCCTTTTCTCTCTGCTACCTCTTTCTCTACATGCAGTGTCCCTCAGGGTGTTATCCTATCACTGTGGCTTTTTAATATTTACCTTGCTTCTCTTGCTCATCTGATCTTCACCTTTTCTCCTCACTTCCAGTGTTATGCGGCTAACACTCGGCTCTCTTTTAAGCTTCCCTCCTCTACGTCTCCTCCTTCCACCCTCATTCCCGACTGCCTGGCTGCCATTGAGGCATGGTGTGCTGCTAATGATCTCTGTCTTAATGCCAGCAAGACCGAGGTTCTTCTCATTGGTACTCCCCCCCTTTCCTTCCACCCTACTCTCTGGCCCCCGTCCCTTCACGCTCTTGTGTGGCAAAAAACCTGGGGTCATCTTCGACTCCTCTCTCTCTCTCTCCCCTTCTCACCTCTTGCCAAGAAGGCTCACTTTCAGCTTCAACTCCTCAGAGGCATTCTCCCTTTCCTCACCTTCCCCCAGAAACTCAATGGGCCTCATTACACGGATGGCGGTAAGGATTCACCGGTACCGGTATTTTACCGGTACCGGTGAATCCTTACCGCCTTACTACGAGGTCCCTTTGCGGGTTGGGGAATTTAACGCCTGCTTTTTGCAGGCGTTAAAAACCAACCCGCAAAGGGACCCAGGGAGCTAATTACGGTACCGCAATTTGCGGTACCGTAATTAGCGCCTTCCCCATTCCCATTATGCCCTATGGGGCAAAAATGGGAATGGGGAAGGGCAATGGTGGAAGGGGGAATTACCGCCCCGCCAACCTTGGAATGGGGCGGTAATTGCCCTTTCCGCCAAGGCGGTGCCGGTATTTTACCGGCATGAACCATGGCGCTAATGTGTAATGAGGCCCAATGTCTCTAGAGATCAGGTTTGCTCCAGGCCGGACTACTGTAACAGCCTCTTCCTTAATCTCCCTCATTCCTCTCTTCACCCTCTTCAACTATTCCAGAATAGGACTGCGAGTCTTCTCCTTGGCCTCAAGCCCAGGGAACACATCTCTCCAGCCCAGAAAGCTCTCCACTGGCTCCGGTGATTGCTGCATGGATCAAATTCAAGACCCTCTGCATCCTCTACAAGGCTTTAAGGGGCCTGGGACCGCGCTACATTCATCTTTCTCTCACTAAATACTGCCCTAAAAGAGCCTTAGGTCCTCCAGCTCTAACTCTCTGCTGGTCAGATGTTTCTCCAACCAGAGAATGTTGGGTAGATCTCATTTTTCGGCAGGTGCCTCCCTCTGTAATGGCCTCACTGCCTCTCTCAGACTTGAGCCGGATCTTCTTAAGTTCCGGAACCTTCTCAAGACCTCCCTCTTCTCCTCCTCCTTCCTTCTACCCCTTCCTTGCTAGTGTCTCATCAGATATGCCTGACTGCCTGGTCCCTTCTGAGTCACACTGGAGGCAGCACCCCCCTCACCAAGTTAGCCTCAGCACCCCTTCCCTGATCAGACTACCAAATCTGGTCCATCACCCCTCCTCGCACTACCTGTCCCTCACCCCATCCTTCATAGCACTTGCCCTCCAGGCCTCACCTAGCACTTGCCCTCCAGGGCTCACCTAGCACCTGCCTCCCAGGCCTCTCCTAGCACTTACACAGCCCTTGTCGCGCCTTCCCTCCTGCATGCCCCCTGCCCCTCCCCTTCCTTCCCCTCATCCTACCCCTCTACCACCTACGCCCCCCACTTTAACTTCCTGTTGCTGCACTTGCACGATTAAAATGTCACAAGGCCTAGTAGGACCGTTTATTGTTTTATCCTACTCTGCTCCCTTCCGCCTTAGTCTTGTGGCGCCTGCAAACTTTTTCTGCTGAATAGGCACCATACAAATGTTCAATAAATAAAATAAATGTTGGGTGTGTGTTTGTGTGTAGTTTGGCTAGCCCGTGGACATGAATAGTAAAAGGGATGTGTGTAGGAAGGGAGCAGGAGTGGGATGGTTAGTACATTGGGTACCCTCAAAGTTCTTCTCAGTGGGTAATCTTCACAATTCTATCTAAATGTGAAACGTGGCTATTCTTCACAACTCTTCCAAATGTGACGCATTGCTAATCTCCACAAATTTATGTAAATGGGAGGCAAGTCTAATCTTCACAATTACAATTCTAAGTGTGACACATGGCTAACCTTCACAATTACAATTCTAAGTGTGACACATGGCTAACCTTCACAATTACAATTCTAAATGTGACGCATGGCTAATCTTCACAATTCTAAAAGTGACGCATGGCTAATCTTCACAATTCTAAATGTGACGCATGGCTAATCTTCACAATTCTAAATGTGATGCATGGCTAATCTTCACAATTCCAAATGTGATACATGGCTAATCTTCACAATTCTAAATGTGATGCATGGCTAATCTTCACAATTCTAAAAGTGATGCATGGCTAATCTTCACAATTCTAAATGTGACGCATGGCTAATCTTCACAATTACAATTCTAAATGTGACACACGGCTAATCTTCACAATTACAATTCTAAAAGTGACGCATGGCTAATCTTCACAATTCTAAATGTGATGCTTGGCTAATCTTCATAATTCTAAATGTGCCGCATGGCTAATCTTCACA
Organism: Ambystoma mexicanum; assembly: GCF_040938575.1. Taxonomy (NCBI): domain Eukaryota; kingdom Metazoa; phylum Chordata; class Amphibia; order Caudata; family Ambystomatidae; genus Ambystoma; species Ambystoma mexicanum. Next base: position 901,641,573 of record NC_090926.1, read on the forward strand.
ATTCTAAATGTGATGCATGGCTAATCTTCACAATTCTAAAAGTGATGCATGGCTAATCTTCACAATTCTAAATGTGACGCATGGCTAATCTTCACAATTACAATTCTAAATGTGACGCATGGCTAATCTTCACAATTACAATTCTAAAAGTGACGCATGGCTAATCTTCACAATTCTAAATGTGATGCATGGCTAATCTTCACAATTCCAAATGTGATACATGGCTAATCTTCACAATTCTAAATGTGATGCATGGCTAATCTTCACAATTCTAAAAGTGATGCATGGCTAATCTTCACAATTCTAAATGTGACGCATGGCTAATCTTCACAATTACAATTCTAAATGTGACACACGGCTAATCTTCACAATTACAATTCTAAAAGTGACGCATGGCTAATCTTCACAATTCTAAATGTGATGCTTGGCTAATCTTCATAATTCTAAATGTGCCGCATGGCTAATCTTCACAATTCTAAATGTGATGCATGGCTAATCTTCACAATTCTAAAAGTGATGCATGGCTAATCTTCACAATTCTAAATGTGACGCATGGCTAATCTTCACAATTACAATTCTAAATGTGACGCATGGCTAATCTTCACAATTACAATTCTAAAAGTGACGCATGGCTAATCTTCACAATTCTAAATGTGACGCATGGCTAATCTTCACAATTACAATTCTAAAAGTGACGCATGGCTAATCTTCACAATTCTAAATGTGATGCATGGCTAATCTTCACAATTCTAAATGTGACGCATGGCTAATCTTCACAATTCTAAATGTGATGCATGGCTAATCTTCACAATTCTAAATGTGACGCATGGCTAATCTTCACAATTACAATTCTAAAAGTGACGCATGGCTAATCTTCACAATTCTAAATGTGATGCTTGGCTAATCTTCATAATTCTAAATGTGCCGCATGGCTAATCTTCACAATTCTAAATGTGACGCATGGCTAATCTTCACAATTGTAAATGTGACACATGGCTAATCTTCATAATTCTAAATGTGATGCTTGGCTAATCTTCATAATTCTAAAAGTGATGCATGGCTAATCTTCACAATTCTAAATGTGATGCATGGCTAATCTTCACAATTCTAAAAGTGATGCATGGCTAATCTTCACAATTCTAAATGTGACACATGGCTAATCTTCATAATTCTAAATGTGATGCTTGGCTAATCTTCATAATTCTAAATGTGACGCATGGCTAATCTTCACAATTCTAAATGTGATGCATGGCTAATCTTCACAATTCTAAAAGTGACGCATGGCTAATCTTCACAATTCTAAATGTGATGCATGGCTAATCTTCACAATTGTAAATGTGGCACATGGCTAGTCTTCACAATTCTATCTAAATAAAAACAAATGTCATAAGTAAAGTTGACAATGGAGAAAAAGTACCATGAGTGTCAATGCATCAAGTGTCATGGAAAACACGTGAGAAGATTTGCAGAGAATCGTTTCTGCCCTCTCTAATGAGTTGGGGGCACAGATAGCTACAGTTTTACCCTCAAAGCAGCAGTGTGTCTTAAAACACGTATGCTTCGGCAGCACTCCTCGAAACATGAAATTACTTTTGCATGTAATGCTGGCTATGGCTGACCTACTCCTCAAAAGCTGTCAGACTCTGCAGAGGAGCCAGAATGGAAGAGGTGCTTTCTGGGACACCTCCCTGAAAGTCAGATGAAATTTCCACATGAGATGGCAATTAAGATGGGGCCCTGCGCGAGAGATGTTCGTGACCCAATTCTTTCACTGCCAAGCAGTAGAGGTTCCACAATTGCACTACTGCATAGTTGCCAACATGACCCATTCCAATCTGTAGCACTTATCCAGTCCTGATTTTTCTCTGCATTCTGGGACTTGTAGTTCGAGTTAGGAAAAGTGGAACTACAAGTCCCAGAACGCAAAGAAAAATATAGGACTGGACAAGCACCTAGCGATTGGAATAGGTCATGTTAGCAACTATGCTACTGCACAACAGCTTGACAAGAAAGCTCATCCAACAAAGAAGAGTCCCGCTGTCCCTTTGGGCACAAGCCTCAACCTAGGTGGAGAAAGTGCACTCCACAAAAATATGTATTCATCTTTGGGGAAAAAGGAACGTATATGAAATCACTTCTTGTTGCTCAGGATATTGCTTTTGAAGAGCTTCTGATTGGACCAGCAAATTTACACCAAGAAGAGGGGAATCCACGGAAAACGAATCAAGTCACCAAATAGTTGGAACTCAACAGAACAGCCCTGTGAGCCATTCTCCCGAGCCCAATGCCTGCCTTCATTCTTCCATTGGAGGACCGTTCCCAATCCTATCCTAACATGTCTACGGATAAAAGGCCCAACCAGGTTCCACGGCTTTGCTTGGCCATCTTTTGGCAACCCGCCGCTTTTTTCTCTGACCCGCCTTCAACTTTGAATGACTGTACTCTCATCCATACTTCTACCCCTAGTTTACATTGATCCATTAAATAGTGAGGGCCGAGCGGTCTCACAACTGTGTGCGTCTTCTGGACCTGCATTTCACGCGTCCAACCTGGGCTCGGCCACTTGCAACAACAGAAATAGGAGGGCTTGCTATTAACCGCATGTTCCCATTAAGCATCATTTATGTGGCCAGCTCCAAAAGGAAGTGAAGAATATGTATGTTTCACTTAATTTTCAATGCATTGAGATGTTCTTTATAAACATTAAGAGCGGCGAACCTGTCGGTAATGGGCGCATTAGCAGGAGTCATTTGCATTGCTATAGAGCACATCATATTATTGCATGAATCATGCCATATTGTGTTTGATCTGTTTTGAGTGTATTCACGCCCCGTTCCGGAACAGGAAGCACTTGAAACAATAGCATACTGAATAAATAAGTAGGCCAAAGCATTAGGCATTAAGAAAAGGTAGTGATCTGATGATTAGCCACTCGTGGGCGGTGGCCAAATGCATAAAGGACACCTCATAACCTACATCTACACATTAGTGGCAAAAGGACCCCCAAAACCGATATTTACGTCCACTGACACTCGGGCATAGGACATGGAGCTCCTCCTCACTGTTTGAGCTAGAGCGACCCACTTACAGATAAAAAGGATGCCCTGTAACCCAAAGCAACACCCGCACACGTGCCAGGGGAATAGGAGAGCAACACTCGCACTACTTCACCAGTTACATCACAGTCTCACAATCCAGAGATATACCCAGGGCAAGGAGGATAGCTCAAGCGCAACGCGTTCGGCTTGGAAGCAAGACAGATTCGAATACCAGTCCTGCGCTTAAAGACTAGTGTACCGGCATTTGGGCGATGTAAAGGATTAATAGCCCCTACATGAAGGAAACAAAAGGCATGAAGAAAAACCCTACAAGTTAATGTAGACCCCCCCACCACATTCAAAGGTATAAAGCAAGGAGAACCAACCGCTTTATGATCGGAGAGCAAAGGCATGAAGAATACCCCTAAAACGTAATATATATCCCTAAATCCGAATGTGGAAAGCAAGGAGACCCAACAATAAGCCTCTCTGACCGGAGGGTAAAGACATGAAGGATACCCCTAAAACCGAATGTAGAGCCCCCACATTAAAAGGTACAAAGCAAGGAGAACCACCCAATAAGCCATAAAGAATACCCCATAATGTAGACCTGAACTAAGCAACTTTTGGTGAAAAAAGGCATGAAATTATTAGAATTATAATTGGTTAATTATAATGCACTTAATACCCAGAGGTTTCTAAGCGCGGACCAGGGGATCGAACCTGTGTTGCTCCGCATCGACTTGCTTCCAAGGCGAGCGTGTTGCCCCTGAGCTATCCTCTTGAGACGAAAGCCAAAAACAGCCTAGATTTGCACCCACCAACATTCAGAAGCAAAAGAGAAGGACACACTGATGTCACTTATCGACACCTGACAACACATTGGGAAGTGGGGATATTAATGCATGGTTTGTTTTACAGTAGTTAATGCTTATGGTCAAATAGTGTGCAATATTTGTTTTATTTTTATCTTATTATTTAAAGCGCAAATCTAGTTCGAGAGCTGTGGAGTTCTGTACATGGTATGGGTAGCCAGAGTTTGGGCAGGCATCTTTTAACAGTAGCGCAGTGGTGTGAGTTGCGGTATGCGTGTCCATTTGAACTACCCAATTTTGTTGCATTAATTTCCCGGACAGGTTGCCTTCACTCAATAGCAGCCTGTCGGGGGAACACTGCATTTGCTTACTGCCTTACTGCGCATGAGGATGCGGTGCCCTGAGAGGTAAGGAGAGGGTGTATGTGTGAACGAGAGAGAGAGAGAGAAAGAGAGAGAAAGAGAGCGAGAGAGAGAGAGCGAGAGAGCGAGAGAGAGAGAGAAAAAGAAAAAACGGGGGTGGCGGTAGGCTGGGGAAGAAGGCGCTCAAAGGGAATGTTGTTTCCCTGCAGCATCCAATCCGAGCTCGGGCATCCGTGCTTTGGTGAAATCGCCCTGTGGGGAAACAGCATATAACCCGTCCCTTGGGATTAATCATTAGTCAAATGTTGAAAAAGCCACGTTTTCAGAGATTTGAGAAACTGGAGAATGATGGGGGTATTTCCAAGCCGACACCAGGATCAAGTTCCAGAGGATGGGTGCGTGACAAGAGGATTGTTTGTGGAACCTCTCTTTGCGGACAAGTTGTGATTTGAGCCAATTGACTACTAGCTGTGCGTGGAGCGTGTGCCACCAGATATGTGGCGCTTACAGTGGTCGGAGTGTAAAAAAAAAAAAGAAAACGTGGAATGGGGTTCCCTCTACTTGCCCCCTTTTCTGCCTGCCCCCGTTCTGCTCCCTCCTCTCCCCCACACGCACTATTACCCTCCCAATTCCAACCACCTACATGGGTTCCTCCCCCTCCGCCCCACAACGCTGTGTTTCTAGTAAGACTGAAGAAAACACTGTGAAAGAAAATACATTTAAATGGCCACCATTAGTGTGTCATTGCCCCCCTCAGCATGCAGCTTTTTGTAGCCTCGCCTTCCAATCACCCACATTCACACCTCTTAAGTGGCCTGGCCAGGACTATAGGCAATGGCACCCCCCTACTCCCGCTGCGGGGGTTTGGGTCAAAGGTGGGGGCCTATCTAGAATGACAGTAAGCCATTCAGAACTCGGGTTTTAGAGGGTCGTCATCATGGGAAAGGGGGGTATGCTGCGTCTTGTCCAACAAAGTCAAAACACCTCCCCAGTAGTTGTCCCCTCCCATGTGATCCTCCCTCACAAAACCGCCCCCAGTGTCAGGATCAGGTACCGGCTGCTGTCCCCTGGCCACACAGGGAGAGGTCACTGCCGGGAATCCGTGATGACTCCATTGGATTCATCACAGTTTTCACATAGAAATGTTTCCCCCTGCTCCTTTAGGATGTGGATCAAAGGTTTGGAGGGTTCCTTATACCTTTTTTTTCCAAGGCATGGCCTATATTTAAATTGGGGGTCCTCAGATTCATGTGCGGTCCTATTCCTGGCATATGGGTAAGCGCAGATTAGTGTTGATATGGATATTGTCCTGTATGCCGACTACATTTCTTGAATTCATCCCATCCAAGACCAAATTCATCTTCATTGTTTCCCCTGCTCAACACCAACCTCTTCAACAATGGCTCAATGAGAGGCGCCTAGCAGGATTTGATCTGCAGCTCTCGGAATCAGCTAAATCCTTAGGTTTCATCATTGACAGCAGCATGTACTTCTAGAAACACATAACGAGAAGGCCCAAACGGCCTGGCTCCAAATCTCCACCCATCGCAAATCAAACCATTCATCCCTCTGCAGACCTTCCGCATTGTAGTATAGGCGCTTGTGGTCTCACATATTAATGGGGAAAGTACCCTTCTGTTAAGGCTCCCAGCTGCTCACTTGGCTGCCCAAAAGCAGTCCACCATGCTGCAGCATGCCTTATTATGGGTGCACAGAAATTGAACTGGCTCACACCCATCCTACTTGAACTACATTGGCTTCCTTTCCAAGCCAGGATACTGTCCAAGAAGGCACGTATCATCTAAAAATCAGTCACGAGTAGCACGCCATCATACCTGGAGGAATAAGCGTCCAGAAGTCAAAGTGGGAGGGAACTAAAGGGTACAGCATTCCCTTACTTCTCTGGGAAATCTGTTATAGTTTCCTTACTTTGTTACCTGGAGTACGGTCTCAGAATGGCATAAAAGACAACCTTTGCTTTGTTTTTCTGTTTTGACTGTTCCCCTGCTGGGGAGGCCCTGCCAGTAACAACCCAGTGTCGTATCTCACAGGTGCTGGATTGGCTTTGTTCATTTCAAGAGAGGGCTTGGGACTTGAAGCCCATTCCCAAGCATTCAGAAAGCCCAAATGGGCAGCGATCAGCTAACTACTGTAGGCGCAGCACAACACACACATAACACCTTTAGTTTCTGATATGCCTTTATGTGAAATCACTGAGAAAAACCATCTAATAGTAAAAAGTCCAATGTCACCTATGGACTCCAACTCCCATAAACACCTAGGTACTGAGACGAGGAGGAGGATAAGGGAGTTTGTGCAAAGGGACAGGAGCTCAAAGTGCAACATGCAGACTAGTTGCTTTTCCAAGTCTACAGTGCATGGGATATTTAAAGATGGCAGACACACTATTACATGAAGCAGTGCGAGAAGTGCAAGAGAGGACGTTTAACCCCAGGCTGAGGGTCACGAACGGGAGGTACATGTACAGGCTTTGCAGAATGGAGAAGGCCACCGGGACAGAAGAAGAGAAGCCGTGAGCAAGAAGGGCTGTGGAGATGCTGGGAGCCGCGCAGGAGCTCCTGGATGTCGGGTCACTCGAAGAGACAGCATTCTTCAGTAAGGGCTAAAAGGGAAAGCCGGTGTGTGGCCGCAGACTGACCAGGACACTGGAACAATGTTCGCACACTCCAAAGTGGAAAGCGGGTGAAAGAAGCACACATCAGAGGCACAAGCAGAATCGCAGATGTTGGAAGAAGCCGGCGGGTCTGCCCAAAGCAGCTGGGGACCTCGGGGCATTCCGACAAGTGCAACAACAAATGTTTGAATGGTATAAAGTTGCTAATGCAGAAAATGGCTGAGGTTTGCTTGAATGCAGACAAGGCAAAGTGCAAAGGCAAACCCCAATCCAGTACAGATGCATGAGATGCCAGTGCAGGGAAAAGTTTGAGCAAATGTTACCAAAGATAGATATACCAAGCACCTTATGGTATATGCTATTAAGGTATAGCCAAAGAACTGTGAAACGTATAAGAAGTCCTGGCAGGAGAGTACACCAGAGAGCTGAAATTGCATAAAGATTCCTGTCAGGGACGTTTACCATGCAATCTGCAGAGTTAAAATAAATTCCACAGAAACACTGTTACAGAGGTTACTGCTTGAACAAGAACTTTGTGAGTCCAGGGAAGACACAAAGGAACTGTTGGTTAAGGAGACATGGTTGCTATCCGATTTAAAAATCCATGAGAATGGGACCACTCTGTGGATTCAAGGGTCTTTACCTTGGAGAACATTTTGTCATTCTTATGATTTTGAACACTTTTGCCATAATCAATTCAAAGACATTTCGTTGCACCTCTTTGTTTGTAGTGTGAGTGTCAGGATAGGACGTTTTGGACGCAAGGACAGCTTTTCAGTTGCTGGCATCCTGACACAGACAGATACTTAATTTAGATTTCTAGGATGGGGCCAGAGAGACATTTTCCCAACCCCTTTTTTTTTAATCAATGTCTTTGTTTGAAAACATGACTGCCTTGTGCCTGGCTCTCATTTCTGACCCCTCACACATCCCTGTGATGCTTGATCTGCAGGGAGCACCATATGCCAGCAGCTCAGCCCAGCAAAGACCAGCGTGCGATGGACTGGCCACCCTCTAGACATCCACACGGCTTCTGGCCACATTTCCTTGTTCTAGCTCTCATCCCAGGCATGATGTGCATGTCTGTCCCCGTCCCGAGGCACGTGCAGAGGTAAGTGGTGAAGTCACAGCTATGGTGGTGGCAGCCGCTGTGCACGGGGTGGTCCCTCCGCAGAACACTCTACTTTTACTAACTAGAGTAGGGCAATCATCTGTGGCAGGGGGCAACACAGAGCAAGTCCCCGAAACTGCAACCAAATCCCTAAAATTCCATGATGAAGAGCAGTTCCCTCTAAAGGACGGTGCCAATGTAAAAGCGGAACAGGGAATGTAATTTAAACACTGCACAAGGAAAGATGATTTAGAAATAACAATTGATTTTATGATTCACTGCCCAACCAACTAAAGCCCTATGCATTCGTGTGTTGCAAACCAAAAAGAAAAGCGACACCCCGCCCCTTGCAAAAGTAGGGATGCCTGTTTCAAATCGTACATAGACTCCCGTCCTGGCAACGAAATGCTCCACATTTTGGCACCAGCCGTTGATAAAGAAAAAAGAAAATTAAAAGCAAGAAACGGTGGCACGTCAGAGCTTGTACTTCAAAACAAACGAGGACAAGAATAAAACACAAAATATCCCAAAGACCTGGTGGGTCCCTGTGTGAAATAAAAGCGCCTGCCAAGAAGTGAGTTGTGATCCCAGGGGAGGCGCACTCACGCAACCAGCCACGCCGGGGTTGGCTTCTATATGAGCGTGAACTGACCAATGGGCTCACGAGGCGAGTTTCATCTGAACCAAGAGGCCTTGGAAACAGTGAGCAAGCTGCTTTCCTGTCGCCCCAGAGAATTCTCAGGGCACACAGGGCGGCCCGTAAACCGCCCTTCCTTTAAGAAAGCCTGCAAAGGGAGAAATGGAAGAAGCATGAACAACCCAAATATACAGCAGTAGGAAGCCGCACTAAGCGCTACTAAAAAACTACAAATACAATACAATGTTCCACCTGTTGGTGACTCGTGAGCTACCTCCCTAAACAAGCTTTGCTTCAACCACAGGCGGTGGCCCTGGAGATTTCAGAAGGTGTCACGTTTCGGAGCATTTTATAGCAAAGTATAAAACGAGAAGGAAACTAACATCATCTAAAGATTGCACCCTGTACGCAGTGAAGCTGCAGTCCTTATGCTCCGCTACCTCTGAAGTACCCCCACTTCAAGTCCGCTTACGCCATCTGCCCTTAAATCTGAATAATATGATTACTGAATTCCCCCCGAATCATGGTCTTGAACTCTTGTGGGTAATCCTGCAATCTGCCCAGGCAATGGCAAAGTTTGCAAACATGGAGATGCTGCACATGACAGCCGCAGCCAGGCAGCTGCTCCTCGTGCTCTTGAGGATGAGTGGCCGAAGCCTCATCAGGGGCAGTGTGATCGGGAATAGCACTCCAGCATTAGTAGCTCGGGGCGGACGGGAGACTCCGCCAGCACCAGAACTACCAGCCACAGGGCAGACATCAGGAAATGAAGCCCAGAAACAGAACACTTTCTTAAGAAAGAAGCACAATTCGAAACCGGTTTATCCAATTCCAATAGCATAAGAGTCCATTTTTTAGACCCAATTACTTTCAAAATGCAAAAGGCGAGGAAACAAAATGATAACATACATGGATGAAAGTTGGTGAGTCGCCAATATTCCTCCCACATAGATTCCAAACACCTGGTAACCTTCATGACAGATTTAAAGGATAGGGATCACGCTGCCTTGAGATGTTTCCAAAATTGCAGGAGTTGCTCGCATTGAGGGATCGTGCCAAAGATCTGTATGTAGGTACTCGAGCCACAAGGGAACAACATCAATACACGTGGTCGCTTTTCCTTCTCCTGCCATAAAGACACGCATGAGAAGTAACCTCCGGGATGAGAAATTCCTATGAGAGTCAAGAGAAAGGATACAGCCCAGATCATCTCTTTGGACAGAGACGGGGGATCAAGGTCACGGGGTCCAGAACCTATAAAAACAACATTACCCCAACCTGGGTGGAACAGATCATGGCTTCGCAGAAACTCTAGATGCTCGGATTCCTGCTTGTGATCAGCACATGAAACCCATGAAATAAGTAGAAAGGGCAGCCAATGTACAGTAGTTGGTCTAGTTGCTATAGGTTGTGTGCAAAGGGCACTACAGTGTATCATCTTACTGGGAAAGACCAGGTCCTTTCCTATTGATCTTATTGCAGGAGATGCCTGGATCTCTCCAACACAGGGGTCAAGAGCCATATGGCAATATACAGCACTAGTAAGACCACAATAAAATACCCAAGAGTCCACAACCCCAAATAACAACTTAACATGCAACAGAAAAGTGGTGTCCTGGTGACACCAAGACCTCTAGTAAACATTCTGTTGCGATTAAAAAAGGAGTTTCGGCAACAGAGACATATCACTCAGAAAGCCAAAAGGTGGTGAAGAAGGGCAGTGTGAAACTATCGGGGTTCATGTGCCTCTTGAATTTTGAGAGCGGCCAATCATTACGCTACCATGAACCGAAAATGAGATGAAATTCATTTGAAAATCTGTTGAAGGGGTTTCCATTAACAATCTACATTAAGAGTTGCACCAAACCCAATAAATTGTATTTAAAACAGTATCATTGTGATGAATTTTCATCTGGCAAGTGTGTGAACGCCCTGGCATTTTTGAGTTTTATGGAATTATAAAATGATGCGGGCAATTCCATCTCTGAGAGGGAAATCAGCTGATCAGATTCCCCTTTCATAGGTGCCATGCCAGAAGCATAGTGTGTATCTGTGCCCTGCTGCATCAGTGTCCTGATCGCAGCATCTCTACCAGTGGCACAGAGCAGGTTTAGAGGTCACAGCTTCTCTACTAACAGCCAAAGTGCATCCAAGTCCCCGCAGCACAGAGGCTGCATTTAAAACATGCACCCCTGTTCCAAGACTGCACAACTCTGGAGATCCTGTCCCGGTGGCACGCTGAACTGTAAATATAAGCTACACCTTAGTTAGGATATGACAGCCAGCATCTCTTAGAGTTATCCCAGCCAGATTAAATGGATTGTGCACATGTCATGTTCAGCTATGGAAGGATTATATGTATTCCTCCCAGACAAGGCCCACCCCTCTCCACTGACAGGACTGTAGCCTTGGGGGATTACTTCTCTCAGTTACTTTGTAAAGGCAAGTAACACCCTTTCCCCACGGACAGCCCCTCCACAGGACGCTGGGCTCAGACCAGCAATCACAGGGCACAACCATTCACATAGAGCCAAACCTCTCACCACATGGGCTCCATTTCTAAAGGTCTTTGTTCTTAGAGAGAATGGAAATGGCAGAGTTTGAGTAGTCAGAGGAACTCTGTTAAAGGGGAGGAGGCCTCCACCATTTTGAATCTCTTTGCCTCCCTTTGTCTTTCCTGTCCCTATACTACCTCTGGGGTAAAGCGCTTTGGGTGTGACATCAGAAGAGCAGAGTCTGCTAATTTCAAGCACAGGGATTGTACTCCTAAAGCGGGCTACCTTTAGTCCGGTCACCTGGAGACATTTGCCTACAAAAGAAGGGCTCTCCCATCCCACGTCTTGGAACAGGACTTGCCTCTCTGCCAGTCACAACAGTACCCACCCAGGCCCTCACTGTGTTCGAGAACCCCTGCAGTTGTGTGCCAGTCTCCCCCATGTTTGCGAGCCAGGGAACAAGGACCCATTTTGTCCCTGAGTCCATGGAGTGCGACTCACAGCAACCTAAGAAGTGAACTGCGGCTACAGCAAGACCGCCTCTCTGCCAGCCACAGCGGCATCCAGAACCTTGCCATGTTTATAGACCCCCTGCAGTTGTGTGCCAGCCTCTCCCGTGTTTGGGAGCATGAGGACATGACTCATCTTGTCCCTGAGCCCCTGGAATGGGACTCACAGCACCCTGATAGCCAAGACAGCAAGGATCCTAGTGTTTTCCGCCATTGAACTGCTTGGAGCGTGCTTCAAGAACTGTTCAACACATTTGAACCAGCAGGACCCTCCACTGCTGCCTTTTGCTCTTGCCCAATTTTCACACCGTGCCAATAAGTATGGTTTGGTGCAGTCGAACCGGGGGCAGAGCAAAGAAGTTACTATTGACAGCTAACTGCCCCCTCAGTCCATTTGTGGGCTATTGAGGATGGTTAGGTAACTTTGAACCGTTTTTACACACAAGTACACATACATTGTTGCTTTTGCTTGCCTTTCACCCCTGATTCAATATCTAGAGTGCTGAATCTTCCATCTTTGCTTAGTCTGTGTTCTTCCCTCAGGGGTGGGAATTGTGCCTCTGGTTAGTTATGATCATACATGGTGTGTTTGATTCACATTTATCTTTTTATAGAACCTTGATTGGACATTCCTTTGTTTTGGACTGTTATATGTTGTGGTGTCTTGTTGTCTGTGAGCTGTGACATGATCCTTACCACAGTGTGGAATTGAGTGTCATAGTGGAATGCTGAGTAGAGTTAGGTGTGCGTTCTGCTAGTGGCAGTTAGATCGTTGGAAGCCAAGCCTGTGAGGACCTTCCTGGGTGTTGCTGCCAGCTGCTTTAACACCAATTTCATATCTGTATTACTTGGCCTGCACATACGACACAAAAGAAGACTCAGCATCACACTTACCTGGTGCCCATGTGTCTATCCTCAATCTAACATTATACTCGGCTGTTTGGATTTCTTCTGAACCACATTCACAACACTCTTAAGAGTATAGCCTTCACAATCCAATCACTTAGGAATGCCTTCAAACTGTTACAAAAATAAAACCATCAGAGGTAGCAGCCAAACAACTTTGGCTACTCAACAACAACCCTTTGACCAAGAACCTCCATGACTGAACATTGCGGTACTTCTGAAAAAACATATGCCAACTACACACAACCCAGAAGAATGGAATCATAGCCGCCCTCGACATTGGCAAATGGGACCACATTTCAGATGCCGAGAATATGCGCACACTGGCTCCCTGTCAAGGACAGAATCGTCTTCAAAATTCTATCCCTCACCCACCACTGTCTCTCAAAGGAGGCTCCTGGTGACCCTGTGAACAATTTGAAATGATGCGCCTTGGTAAGACCTACCAGAGCTGCCTACATTCACTGCCTCGTTACACCACGCTTCAAACGAGCTAAAGTGGGGTGATCCAGCTTCCAGGCACCGTCTCACTGGAACAAGCTACCCCTACATCTATGAAGAGAACCATCCTACAAGGTCTTCAGAAAGCTCCTCAAAATGATCCTGTTCAACTGACTCCCCCCCATGCCCTTCTACCACTGAACCTTGTCTGATTGTTCTGTAACTAGCGCCTAGATGCATGTGGGCTATGCACCCTGCTTTAAATGTATAAATAAATAAATAATATAGCAATAATCATCGGTCCTTTCCTTTTTGCAAGATTACTACCGAGTAATTATACTCACTTATTTAACCCAAGCATACAACTTCATGCCCAGGAAATCCATGCCTGAAATCTATAGCAAAGGATTACTACAAAGTTCTTGACATTCTTAGAAATTTGTATAATCAGCCTTTGGATCAATTAAAAATACAACTCCAATTGAAAAACACTTGGATTTCCCCTCTAATCAAAAAAACTCTCCTGGACCCGGATTTACCATCTAGCTACCACCCAATGGCTGATACTTCCTTTTTGGTAAAGGTCTTGGAAAAGATGGTTTCTTTCCAGTTACAAGAATCTGTTGAACAGAACAACTTTGGGTGTCAAACAGGCCGGCTATTGCCCCTGCTGGGACACAGAAACATTGTTAATGTGAGAGAAGAACGACTGTGGCAGATAGGCTGTCAATAAAATACTGTATCACTTATGCTTGACCTTTCGACCGTCTTTGACAGCCCGGATTAGTGCACCCATATTTCATGGACAGGGTGCAGTAGCCATGTTGTTACCCAGAGCACTTTGTTTCTTTAAATCCTATATTTCAGACTGATTTATAAGACCCAAACTAATGAATATGAAATCGGACATATTGTTGTGGAGTGCTGCAGGGCTCTGCTTTATCGGCACTATCATTTCGTATGTACAAACAAACCCCTTCACGATTTACTCTCCAAATCAGGGGTCAGGTTTCAATGCTTCTCAGCTTTCTGACCAACTTGATAATAACCACACTGATAACATCTTAAACTTGACCTCTGCCCTCAACTGTTTTACGGGTTGGATGGATGACAACTGGCTGGGCCCGAATGGGTCCAAAACCCAGCTACCCATTCTCTGCTCCCAAATATTTTGTGCAAGCTCCATCGCCAACAGTTTCAGTATCGCTCCCTAAATATTCCATCCATCCTGATCTAAAGGTAAAACCTTGACTTCCCAGATGGATGTATACGAATTGATCTTTTCACAATTGATTACGGGACAATTGGCTTTTTCACAATTGATTGTGAAATGAAGGTTAATTAGGACATATATGCGAGGGGGGGGAAACCCCATGCAACCCCCCACTCAATCCAAAACCCCCTGCAATCCCCTACCCAATCCCATTATATTTATTATTACCACAAACCCACCCCACACATATATATAAAAGTAAAATAAATGAAAGGTCAATTGTGCAGAATGTCAATTAGGACCACTATTATTAAGTCAATTAGGACACAAGGTCAATTGTAAAAGATCAATTTGGGTAATACCTCCCAGATTAGTAGGGCAGTGCACACTACCTACACTAGTAGCTGTCCAACAAATGATTAGAACGATTATTTATTTTTGTTTCATGTGATCCTTTAGATACACTGGTTAGGACAATTATGGATCCAATGATGGACCACTGCAACTCCCATTATGTTATAGCTCCTATATCTAAGGACAGGCCTATCAGAGAGTTCAAGTACTCAAGGATTAGGTGGCAGGCGCCATCACTAGAGCACTTCCCATCCCCCCGCCCCCCATACTCAAAGAGTTGCATTGGCTGACTGTTAATGCAGGGACTATGTTCCAGGCCGCTGCTTTATGTCAGATACGCTTGTGGCAATTCTGCCATTTTCCTTAAAGAGATATTTAGTTTCTACAGCCCTTCAAGGACTCTTTAATCCCCCCCAAGGAGCTGCCAAGATGACAGTGATAACTAGAACCAACGCCAGGCTGGTGGAAAAACACTCTCGGTGCAGGCCACACTAATCTGGAATGCCTTCCCTCTATCCTCAAGACAAGAACAAAATCTGTCTCATTTTAGGAAACCGATGAAAACGGATCTGCTCCAGATTCCTGTGCACAATTAAACACTTTTCATGTTCTATTCCATCTGCTGCAGTCGCTGCTTTTTTGGCAATTCGTAGTGCATTCAAAGCTTAGGGCCCATCGTGCTACACAAAAAAAGTAACAGATACTGAAGAGAAGACCCTCCTATCACAAGGAGTGATGCAAAGTGGATGCATGGTGGCATGTATGGTGCATACCAAAACAATGTCTTGAACACTGAACGGCTATTCAGTATGTGTCATGTACCTTCAGAAATGACTCATGTTATTGTTCTGTTCGTAAGCAGCACTTTGAGGGGCGGCCTTCTGGAAAGTGTGCCTTGAAAGCTCTGCACTTTGACTTTTGCATGGTCTCTTGCTTCCTACTGCACATCTTTGGTATCGGCCAAAGGGGGCGGATTTGTGATAATCTGTGACTATGTCCGCATTGCTTGCATTTGCACCTGTGCCATCACCTAAAGGGAGCAAACCTCCCAAGCGGTAAATGGGGCCAGGGTACTATTAGTGAGCAACTACCTGAACAGTGAGATGGATCCGCCCAGGTCAGATGTGTGTGACCTGTGCCATCACCTAAAGGGAGCAAACCTCCCAAGCGGTAAACAGGGCCAGGGTACTATTAGTGAGCAACTAACTACCTGAACAGTGAGATGGATCCGCCCAGATCAGATGTGTGTGACCTGTGCCATCACCTAAAGGGAGCAAACCTCCCAAGCGGTAAACAGGGCCAGGGTACTATTAGTTAGCAACTACCTGAACAGTGAGTTGGATCCGCCCAGATCAGATGTGTGTGACCTGTGCCATCACCTAAAGGGAGCAAACCTCCCAAGCGGTAAACAGGGCCAGGGTACTATTAGTTAGCAACTACGTGAGATGGATCCGCCCGGATCAGATGTGTGTGACCTGTGCCATCACCTAAAGGGAGCAAACCTCACAAGCGGTAAACAGGGCCAGGGTACTATTAGTTAGCAACTACCTGAACAGTGAGATGGATCCGCCCAGATCAGATGTGTGTGACCTGTGCCATCACCTAAAGGGAGCAAACCTCCCAAGCGGTAAACAGGGCCAGGGTACTATTAGTTAGCAACTACCTGAACAGTGAGTTGGATCCGCCCAGATCAGATGTGTGTGACCTGTGCCATCACCTAAAGGGAGCAAACCTCCCAAGCGGTAAACAGGGCCAGGGTACTATTAGTTAGCAACTACGTGAGATGGATCCGCCCGGATCAGATGTGTGTGACCTGTGCCATCACCTAAAGGGAGCAAACCTCACAAGCGGTAAACAGGGCCAGGGTACTATTAGTCAGCAACTACCTGAACATTGAGATGGATCCGCCCAGATCAGATGCGTGTGACCTGTGCCATCACCTAAAGGGAGCAAACCTCCCAAGCGGTAAACAGGGCCAGGGTACTATTAGTGAGCAACTACCTGAACAGTGAGTTGGATCCGACCAGATCAGATGTGTGTGACCTGTGCCATCACCTAAAAGGAGCAAACCTCCCAAGCGGTAAACAGGGCCAGGGTACTATTAGTGAGCAACTACGTGAGATGGATACGCCCAGATCAGATGTGTGTGACCTGTGACATCACCTAAAGGGAGCAAACCTCCCAAGCGGTAAACAGGGCCAGGGTACTATTAGTGAGCAACTAACTACCTGAACAGTGAGATGGATCCGCCCAGATCAGATGCGTGTGACCTGTGCCATCACCTAAAGGGAGCAACCCTCCCAAGCGGTAAACAGGGCCAGGGTACTATTAGTGAGCAACTACCTGAACAGTGAGATGGATCCGCCCAGATCAGATGTGTGTGACCTGTGACATCACCTAAAGGGAGCAAACCTCCCAAGCGGTAAACAGGGCCAGGGTACTATTAGTCAGTAACTACCAGAACAGTGAGATGGATCCGCCCAGAGCAGAGGCGTGTGTTGTCATGGAGAATGGATGACTCCAAGCAGCAGCATCCTTCCCACGGGAGGCCGCTGTCCAATCAGAAGAGATGATTGTGCCACTGGCTTCGTTGTTCGCGCTGACCCGGATCCGACACTGGCAGCACCAGCCAGAAAGTGGCTATTTATCAGGCTTTGCATTCAGCAGTGGCAACAATGGGCCCCTCTCCGACACTGGGAAAATTGACAAATGGCCGGCTATTACCACCCATTGTCTGGGAGCAACAGCGGCCGCTGAGGCATACGTCAGCATTAGGGCTCAGTCAGTGCAAATTGGAGCCACATTTCATAGATCGCCTTAACGCCATGTGGATGACCATTTTCTTTGAACTGCATCAAATGGATCGAATGGAAGGTTCGAATCGCCTTCAGTCGGCGAAAAATCACTAGAACAGGGCACCACACACTTTCACCCCCAACAAATAAGTGGGGGAATATATCAAAAATGCAGCAGGGATGGTGGAGCCAAATAAAGGATAGTGATGCTGTCTGATGGTAGAGCTCAAATAATAAGAAAAGGTTTGCACACGGAGCAGGGAAAAATCCCCAAGGAATCCATGCAACCCTGCTTTTCCAATGTGACCGTAGACGGAATGCACCATCCAGCCATGCAATACTGCAGGGGCCGCTCGAAAAGGCTCTGCTCCGAGTACCCCCCCTCCCCCCCACACACTCATTGGAGCTCTAGGCGGCATGAATACTCTGCAGTATCTTGGGAGTCGCCAGAGTCTTGGAGTCAGTGCCAGCCGGTGGTTGATTTCAACGGAGGGGTGCAAAGATTCCCCAGTAATTGGTGTAAGCGACCACCATAGCAAGGAGGTGCAACCCAACAAAGAGATTCGGAGGGAGACTTGGAAAAAAGTGCGACAATTGTTCATTTTCCACTACACTTCATACAGTACACAGGAGCCGTTCCAATGCACTTTCAGGATGCCTCTGCCAGCATTGCCACTGTAAGAACACCCCCACGGTGGCTGCGCCAAATAGGCCAGTAAGGACACTGTAACTACTGCAGTGAGAATGCGCTGGTGTTGGCTTTGTCCAGTGAGGCCAGCATTCCAGCCACTGTAAAAACACAAGTGTTCGCTCGGTCCAATATTGTCCTTTTAGGAAGATATGGCCATGCTGCCTGTGCCAATATTTGCTAGCATGGCCCTGTAGCACCTTTTGAGGCACCAATGAGAATGTGCCTCCCATCACCCTACATGACATGCTCGGCTGTCCGCAAGATGGCACAGCAATGAGGAGATATGTTCAAGGAGATATTGCTGTAGTGCTCATTCTAGACTAGCTCTGTGCTATGCTGGCCAGTGCTCATCTATTAACCCTGTCACTCAGGTGAAACACAGGCGTCCTTAAAAGGTTGGGTCAGGCCTGTGTTCTGAACAAGCTGCTGGCGGCCTTCCCTTGTGCCGCCCCACACCTAAACAAACCAGACCTGTGACGGGTACTCCAAACTGCCCCTCTGCTCCGCCGCCCCAGCCCGACCATGGCTCTCATGGAATTCAGAAGGGGTCATTGGTTTCAGCTGCCTTTCTATTTTACTTGGATTGAGTTTGTTTTTTCTTTTGCATGAAAAACAAACAGTTACATGATGGCAAGCCACATCTGACTGTGGCCCCACAGCCAACATGACTGGCCCTTGATGGGCCTACAATTTTCCATACGTTCGGGACACTGCCAAGGAATGTAGTGCCTTAAGGTTTTGCATGGCCGTGCACTTGTGTTCTTATAGGAAAATTATATATGCACTTAGTTATTTGGTGTTCTGTGGCATGAGTCCTGTATAAAACAAAACGTCATCACGCCGTGCTTGATGCAGGTGAGGAATAAAGAGGGTTAATTAAAGGGGGAAGAAATTGGGAGGAAACAGAATCCCAAATGCAGAGGTTTTTGAAGATCAGATAAGGTCAGAGGTGTTAAAAACACCATTGTAGATGCTACATTAATCCCCGTAGAATGATGATGTACACATGTTAAGCCGGTCCTGGCCAATGGGTAAAGGGCTAGACGTTCAAGGGTGGTGGTCACTTGAGGAATGCCTTTCCAGTGCTTCCTTGCACTGGAGGTGGGTTGCATGCCAGCAGTGCTGCAAATGGAAACCATGTATTGGGGGAACTGTCACTTCTTAGGAGGGGCGGAGCTTTGGGAAGGAGGGGGCGCGTCCCTGGCCCGATTGCACAACACAGTATCTCTATATAGAACCCAATCCTGTCGATTTGCATGAAGGCAAAGAGCATGATGGGAACAATATAATGTCCCCAATTTTAAATGTTAAACATGTCAGACTTCGGCAGTTTCCGTGTGTGTCCTGAACTCGTGTTCTGAACGCTTGTAGCGAGCAGACTGCTTCCAGAAGAAAGCAGTCTGCTCAATGGGGCACGGGATCTGGGAGAGTCGACTCTGGGACCCCCTCGGTCTGGAGGACGGAGCTGTGCTTCGGCAAGACATTGTTTGCCTTAGCGCCGCTCCATCTTGTTCCGGCCCATTTCCTGCACTGCGTGCCAGTCTCTAGGGAGAGGGTGCCCCGCAGTTCTAGGCCCTTTCCGTCTAGTCGTTTGCCACAGAGCCTTTGGTTGGCTGGTGCAGTGTAGCTGCCATGCTGGAATGCAGGGATCTAGGTGGGGTCTGGGACATATGTTCCATACTGCTCCCTTGCTAATGCAGGGAACTTTACAGTCAATGCAGTATGTTAAGGGCAGTCAGGGAAGGTTAAGGCTGGCTCCCAAGATATGACCTCTGCTGTGTGGGTGAATTGGATAGGGTGAACAGAAGAGTATATTTATTATTTGGCCAAATACCAAACAGTTTATCAAGCATGCGGCTGAATATGAAGGAGCATAGTTATTTTATTTAATACATTGTGTTCAAAACTTAAAAATAACACTTCTTGGATAGTTCATAAACTGCAACATTTTAAATGTGTTGCCATATTTTTTCTTTTGACGCATTCTCATCAACACATTGGGCCTCATTACGAGTTTGGCGGTATTCAGGTGGTAAATCCATAAGAATACTGCCAAACAGAACTACCGTTACCGCCACTTTGTCCCGTGGGTTTACAATGGGTTTGGGATTACAAGTGGTGGTAGGTGGTGTAAAACCCCATTTCCCCACACCACAATCCAGGTAATGAGGCCCTTTATCTTTAAACCTTAACTCCCAAAGGCCAGGTCAGCAAGGCCGGCGCCGTCGATCTAAACCAACAGACTGGTTACCCCAAGATTCAGACTTAAAAGATCTGGGGGCTTCAGCTTCCCAGTCATTGCCGAGAAATGGAACGCCCTTCCCCACAAACTTAAATCTGAACAATCGTACTGGGTTTTTCGGAAACACCTCAAGACTTTGCCTTTTCGCCCAGGATGTGCCCCACTCTCCACACCCTCGTTTTCCAGAAAAAGCTATACCTAGGATGTTTTGTGTCGTTTGTACTCTTTTAACCAGTGCCCTGATGCCTAAGGGTTGGGTGTGCTTCATAAATTATTAAATAAATAAATGTAAGCTATGAAAAAATAGATAAGCAAAAAATAGGGACCAGATGTATGAAAGGATCTTGCATACATAGAGTCAGTGCTACCAAAGTGGCAGAATGTGAACTACCTGCTTGCAATGAACAACACGGATAGTGACATTTTTAATTTACAACTGCCATTGCACACATGCCCTCTTGCAATCTACAAGGTCAGTTAGGTGGAAAGTGAGGTTCCCTCCACCCTTGGGAATGTATGACAATGCATTACTTACCGTAAAAGCATTTCTGATGGTTGTATCTGCTTAGATTCACATGCTGTGCATAGGTCCGACATCCAGTGGTCACTGCGGAGTATTGCATTTTGTTTTTCGTAGTCGAAAAAGGGACGTCGACAAGGCGTGTCTGAAACACTATCCCTATAGTGACGTGCGTTGTACCCACAATCCCTCACGCGTCGAGGTCCCTCTGTTTGTATTTTTCTGCCCTGAGGGAGCCTTCTAGACGTGAGTGAGTACAGAAAAGAGAGAGAGATATAAAGGAAGTCTATGTTCCTTCCATCCGAGCGGGGAGGAAGGGTGGGCGCATGTGAATCTAAGCAGATACAACCATCAGAAATGCTTTTACGGTAAGTAATGCATTGTCTTCTGATGTTTGTTAATCTGCTTAGAATCACATGCTGTGCATAGACTAGCGAGCAGTACCCGGAGTTGGCGGTGGGTTATGAGAAGGAACAGTAGAGAAAAGGTGTCGTAATACTGCCTGTCCCACCTGGGAGTCAGATCTAGAGTGTGCATCTAGACAGTAGTGTTTTGTAAAGGTGTGCACAGAACTCCAGGTAGCCGCTTTGCAGATGGACTCAAGGGGAACATTTGCAATGAATGCTATGGATGCCCCCGTGCCTCGAGTAGAGTGTGCTCTTGGCCTAAAGGGCAGTTCTCTCTCAGCAAGAGTATAGCAGAGACTGGTGCATTGAACAATCCATCTAGAAATAGTGGACTTTGAAATCGCATCTCCTTCTCTTCCTGCTGCCACCGAGACGAAGAACTGATTAGTCTTCCTCAGTGGTCTGGTTCTTTCCATGTAGAACATGACCGCTCTGCGTACATCTAGTGTGTGCAGAGTCCTTTCTCCCAATTTGGAAGGATTTTGAAAGAACGTTGGTAGTTCTATAGATTGGTTTACGTGGAATTTAGAAATAAATTTCGGGGCAAACCTAGGGTGAGTGCGTAGAACCACTATCTCTGTGAACTGTAACGAAGGGGTCTAGAATAGAAAGAGCCTGAAGTTCACTTACTCTCCTGATGGAGGTGATAGCTATTAAAAAAGCAGTCTTAAGAGTGAGGTGTTTAAGAGATGCTTTGTGCATGGGTTCAAATGGAGAGCCCATGAGTCTGGTAAGTACCACATTAAGGTCCCATCCGGGAGCTGGGTCAGCTATCGGGGGGTGTATTCTCTTTACTCCCTCCATGAAGGCTTTTATAACAGGGATTCTCCACCACGACACCTTGAGTTGGGAAGTGGTGTATGCAGAAAGTGCCGCTAGGTGGACTTTTATGGAGTTAAACACTAGACCTGAATCCAAAAGGTGGGTCAGGTATAGGACAACATGTGTGGGAGAGCAGTCAATAGGGTTGATGCCTTTACTCCTGCACCAGATGACAAATATTTTCCACTTGTTAGAATAGCAGTGGCGAGTGTTAGGTTTTCTGGCTTCCCTGAGGATGTCCATGCATCTTTGCGGGAGCTGTAGATGTCCGAACTCTATGATTTCAGGAGCCAAGCTGCTAAGTTCATGTTCTGGGGGCATGGATGTAGAGTCCTGCCCTTGTCCTGAGACAGCATGTTGTACGGGCAGGGGAGTCTCACTGGGGGAGATAGAGACATCTCCATCAAGTGAGCGAACCATGGTTGACGGGCCCACATTGGGGCCACTAGTATCATGGTTACTTGTTCCTGGTGCATCTTGTGCACCACCTTGTTGAGAAGGGGAGTCGGGGGAAAAGCGTAAACAAATTTCCCTGACCATTGCATCGACAGACCGTTCCCCTTGGATTGGTTCTGGGGGTACCTGGAGGCGTAACTTAGGCATTGTGAGTTTTCCAGGGTTGCGAACAGGTCTATTTCTGGGAATCCCCATTGTGTGAAGACGTTGAAGACGATGTCTTCGTGCAGGCGCCATTCGTACTCTTCGGGCAGGGGGAAATCTCTGCTGAGTCTGTCTGCCAGCAGATTGAGTTCCCCGGGTACATGTAGTGATAGTAGGAACATGTCCTGTTTGAGAGCCCACTTCCATTTATTCTGGGCCAGCTTGGACAGGCCTGGAGAGTGGGTGCCCCCCTGCTTGTTGATGTAGTGCATGGCTGTGGTGCTGTCTGTAAGGACCATTACTGTTTTGCCTTGTAGGAGTTCCTGGAAGGCTCTTAGCGCTTTGAACACAGCTAGTAGCTCCAGTAGATTTATGTGTTTGGATGCTACGTTCGGAGTCCACACTCCGTGAGCAGTCTGATGGGATAGGTGCGCCCCCATCCTGTGAGGGATGCGTCTGTGGTTAGAGTGGCATCCGGCGCGGGTGTGGCAAAGGATTTCCCTTTTTCCATGTTTTCCTTTGTCCACCACCGTAGCGAGAGAACCAAGGCTTGCGAGACCACAACTAGGTCCTCCCATAGTCCGCTGGCCTGACACCACTGGCTGTTGAGCCACTCTTGCATTGGGCGCATGCGCAGGCGCGCGTGAGGTACCAAATAAATACACGACGCCATCATTCCTAGCAAGCGCATTGCTTTGCGTACCGTCACCTCTCGACCGGTCACATATTGAGGGATCTGAAACAGCATGTTTTGGACCCTCTCTTTGGAGGGGAAGACGAGGCCGTCCCTTGTTTGAATTAGAGCCCCTAGGAATTGCTTGATTTGACTGGGGTCTAAACTGGACTTCTTTTCGTTGATGGAGAAGCCCAACTGGAACAAAAGGTCTACCGTCTTTTGGGTATTGGAGAAGCATGTTTCGTAAGAATCCCCTGTTATGAGCCAGTCGTCGAGGTAAACTGGGATGGACAACCTGCGCAGGTGGGCCGCTGCCACTGCCAGCACCTTCGTGAATACCCTTGGTGCTGATGCTATGCCGAAGGGTAGCACTTTGAACTGGTAGTGTTTGCCCTCTATCATGAACCTGAGGTATTTTTTGTGCGCTGGCAACATTAAAATATGAAAGTATGCATCTTTCATGTCCAATGTTGTCATGTAATCTCCCTGAGAAAGCAGTGGGATCACTTCCTGTAAGGTTACCATACGAAACTTTTGGGGTTTGATAAACTTGTTCGCTGGGCGCAGATCTAATACAGGGCGCATGGTTAGATCCTTTTTGGGTACAAGGAAGTACACGGAATAAATACCTTCCATTACCTGAGATAGAGGCACGACCTCTATGGCTCCTTTTTCCAGCAGTTGTTGTACTTCTTGGAGAAGGATGGCAAGATGTTCCGGTGTCATGCGACGTCCCCTCGGGGGTCTGTAGGATGGGGAACTGTTGAATTCGATACAGTATCCATGGGCTACGGTGGAAAGTACCCAACGGTCTGACGTTATCTCCTCCCATGCAGGAAGAAAGGATGTTATCCGGCCCCCGACCGGTGTTGCATGGGAGGGGACGCGAATCTTTGCGTCACTTGGAGTTGTTGGGGGCTTGGGAGCCTCTGGGGGTGGATCCCCAACCTCTCCCTTTACCCCGGCGTTGGCCTCTTTGGCTGTACTGCCCACTATTGGTCTGGTAATTGGTGGCAGGGTATTGTTGATGTTGACTTTGTTGTTGTTGTTGGCGTTGGCCACGAAAAAAGCGTTTGTTGCCATAGCCGCGTCTGGTAGTGGGCTTAGAGATTTGGTCAAGAGTCTTGATAGTATCGAACTCTTTTTTAGCCATCTCTAGAGCTTCATCCACCGCTTTCCCGAAGAGGTTCGAGTCTTCCACAGGTTTATTTATTAAAGACGCCTGTGTCTCCGGTTTAAACCCTGAGTTGCGCAGCCATACATGGCGTTTTAGGAGTATTCCCTGCACCAGGGAACGTCCCGCTGTTTCTGCCGCGTCCAGAGAGTTTTTTACAATGCTCTGGTTCACCTGTGTTCCTTCGCCAATAGTTGAAAGTAGGCGTGTACGTAAAGGCTCCGGTGCTTCCTCAGCGTCCTTGCGCAGTTTGATAGTGACATTTTTAATTTACAACTGCCATTGCACACATGCCCTCTTGCAATCTACAAGGTCAGTTAGGTGGAAAGTGAGGTTCCCTCCACCCTTGGGAATGTATACATGGTTTCTGCCCACTCATGTCACCTAAAGGAATTGCATGGTGACAGTCTGTACAGAGCAAGCGACTGGGTTCATCGCAGAGGTGCCATCAGGCCAGTACATATATCAGACCCCAGATGTGTGGCCTTCAGACAGCACAGTCCGAGAACTCATGCTTACACCTTGGTATGCAGAGCCTTATGGTGAGGGAGACAATATTGAACACGAAGGATCGTCCGAGAGACCAATACGGTTGGAGCAGGGTTCATCCCACATCACAGAGTTTGGGATTGCGACACAATTACATCCGGCCCATGCATACAGCTCCAAGAAGGCACTTGCTTGTTGGGAAGACTCTCAATTACAACATATGTCACTCCATGTGTGGTTACGTCTCCTCCTGCCCACCACACTAGAGGATTCAGGGCCCTTCCCTCGTCAACCATCTACTCTACAATAGCAGCAGATACAGGACATGGCACAGGAGAGTGTTCACAACTATCATGGCTTTCCCATTGAAGCAGACCGGCCCACACTGCATTGGGGAGACTTCTCAGTAAGTGAGTTCTCCTAAGAGGCCTCCCTGGGTGTGCCATGCAGGCGAGTGGGAAGCACAAACACACCAGACACAGAAGGTCATTTTCAGAATATTAACAAAACCACCCAAAAAGCACATTGGGAATCCAAAGATAGCTACAACCAAAAGGTCTGTTCTGATACAGTATCCTTCATTATTGCAGGTGTTCACAGGTCCATAATATTTTGGATCTCTGGGCGTTTGGGTTTAGTGCACTCTTCTTTTCAAATGGCTGTTGCAGGTTTTCAGGGGTTCCGGATCCTTGTTGGCTAATCTAACTCGGTGTCGAGTATCATGAGAAGGCCATCTGGTCTCCCCCACAAGCCAGTGATACAGCAGTTTCTCCCTGGGAGAAAGCAGGAGCCACGACCCTTCCCTTCTTGTTGCCTCATTGCTTCCTCATCTGGGATCATGACATCTTCCTTTCTACATCACGCCTGAGCTCCCTGTCCAGTGCGTGTTTCTCCTCCATCCACCTTCTGTTCCACACCAGCCACTTGCTCACCTCTCTCTGCATCCTGTTGTACTCCACCAGATTCCCGTTGTATTCCTCCAACCCCCTCTCCCGGCAACTCTCTGCATGGCTAATCTCTCTTCACCCTGCTCCAACCACTTTCTTCACACTCCCATGCTGAATGTGTGGGCATTTTTAGGCATTGGGTCCTTTTCCCAGGGTTCAGTCTTTGATGACAGTCTGCACCTGTGTCTGAAATTTGCTGAGGGCTGGGATGTGTGGTCCCTCACGGGATCAATTGGGTGTTGATGTGTGGGACCATGGCTTTATCCAGCCCGTTGTGCCATCTTGGAATCCACTTTCTTTTCCCAGTTGCTAAAGCACACTCACTTTGCAGAGCACAGCTCCCTTGCTTCCCCAGTGTCTGCACAGTGTTGAGAAATCCTTTCAAAAGCTGCCAACGTCCTCTGCTTTGATAGGTTAATCATTGGCCACAGCAGAATGTATCCGCTGCAGCAGAACCTACTGCCAGCAGACATTGCTTTGGGGAGTTTCCTTTACCGCTATGGGAAGGCCCTTGGGCCGGCTACATTGAAACCACATGGGGACAGAAGAATAGATTGGGACCTTTCTGAGTCTCACAGGTATGTGCATTTCTAAAGCAGAATCTCTGGGAACCGTGTGCTTCCTACAAATATTCGGGGCGCATTAAGCGGTCTGATGACACAATGCATTGATGTGTCTTTGCAGGCACTTTGGATATTGCTACTGCCAAACTGTGAGGACCTGTGGAGGGTGACCACGGCATCCTCTGTATACCACCCCTATGCCCATCAACTGCTACGCTGGCGTGGTACCCATCTCCCTTCGTTACCCTTTTAAGGTCTTCAGCATCAGACAGAGGGCTCCATCACAAATGTCACCCAATGTACCCCAAATATGTAACTGGGATATACCATAGTCTTCCCCAGGCTTACTGACTTAGAACAGACTCCTGAATGTTGTGAAGTCTTTAAAGTTCCAAGTCCTGAATGAATAGAAAATATATGACCAGAGCCAAACTGCTTCTTTTCAGACAGAAATTGTCTGAATAAGTGCAGCTGAACTGCGTTTCACCCCTAGAATCAAGCCAGCAAGGAAAAGAGTAGGGTTAGGCATGGGGTAGTCCTCAATCACGCCTGGGAGGGTGGAGGAAGGGGCATCCCTGGCGTGGGTTGGGTAGTCGGCTATATAACCTGTGTGGAAGCATAAGAAGCCTTCTTCCTTTTTTTCTTCCCTGCAGTTTTTGAAGTTATGCCTGTAGATGTAATGACTTCTTGTATAGAGTTTGCTTCCCAAGATCTTGAGTTTCTCTGGCAGGTAGGATGCATGTTAATTGAAAAGGCCCTGTAAGTGATTAATTCAATTAATTAGTTAACTAATCTTTTATAACATGCTTAATACCAGACACCAGTCACTAAGTGTGGGACCGGGATTCACACCTGTGTTGTTCGGTCAGGGGATTCAAACCTGTGCTGCATTCCAAGACAAACGTGTTGCCCCTGAGCTATCCTCCCGGCCCAACTGATGTAAGCGGTTTCAAAGATGATCTGTGTAAACCCTAGGTGACAGTGCTTTAATATTGCCAGCCACCCACCTTTTAATTACCCTTAAGGGCTTTCTACCTGGAGGTCTAACAACACTGGAGTAAGAGAATGTGTGGATGTAAATGTAGTTTGGGTTTCACATACAATACCTTTCTCTTAGTCATTTCATAAGCAATGAAACAGCACTTTTGTTTCGGGGGCATGGGGTGGTTTGACGATAGTCAGAAATCTGACCTCTGCTTATTGAGCAGACTTCACACCACTGCAGAGATGGGCCTGAGTCTACATGCCAAGACTACGCTTGGGGAGGTTTGCTGGTCCGGAACTGCATGCTGTATTTTGACATCAAAGGTGATGGAACATCTATCAGTTGGTTGAGGATTGCGCCCCCTTTCATCTGTGTGCCTCTCTGTCTTATCCCCCATCATTAAAACTTCAAGCACCTAGGGCTGGGCGCCACCGATGCAGCAGAGCTGATCACCACTTTGCGGCTCCCCGAAAGCAGGTGTACTGCGTACTGGGGAGCCGCCCCAACATCATTAGGCTGCGAAAGTCGAAGCGCCTCATTAGGCTCAAAGCTCTACTGCACGGAATCCCTGCGATGACTGGTCCACAGGAGCCCTCCCCTCCACCGGGAACACGACACAGAACACACAACACTGACACGTTTCCTAACAGTAGCTGCAATTTTACAAAATACCATTCTTGCAATACACAGACGTGTTTGAGGTCTCGGGTCACAGCAGTGCTGTTCATCAGCATTCCAATTGCTTGAAGGAATTGGGAGCTTTAATGATGTGCTGTACAATGTTCTACAGCGGAATCCTGCCAAGACCCAAACACCTGCCCAACAACTCTTCCAGCTATCCTCTGTTCCGTGCTATGGAGGCTGCCAATCTTCATCACCGAGAAAGTAAACCAAACGGATGTGGGTGCCATCAAGTGGGTGAAGATGTCCAATCCTCTTCCTTCAGACGGCAGCAACGTCATCGCAGGCTCCCTCTCCCAACAGATGAGAATGCAGTGGTGGTCGGAAGATCACAACCCCAAACTTCACTGCTATGCTGGTAGAGCATTTGTGCAGTCGTCTGTTGGATTCACAGAATCCCCCAAAACCCCTTCTCTAATTCCAGGTGATCTCTCCATTGGGCCCCTCGTGTGTCAGGGAATGCAGTTTAATTTACAGGGTCGGATTTTTAAGTGACTTCGCCCTCAGTATGTATGATATGATAGGTTATTTATAGCGCACTTAATATCTATAACGCACTTAATATCCAGAGGTTACTTAGCATGGACCCGGGGATCGAACATGTGTTGCAGACCGGGGATCACACCTGTGTTGCTCCGTGTCGTCTTGCTTCCATGGCGAGCACTTTGCCGCTGAGCTATCCTCCCCGGGGAAAATCCATCTCAATCTACCTACTAGAAGTCAGCGCTTGGCCTTAGTTTCTGGATTTCTCTGCCCCTTTATCTTGGAAGGCCTGGTTCGTTTTTTTTTCTTTTTGGAAAGCCTCTTTACTTCGCCTGCCTTGTCACTACCCAATGCCCACCTTAGCATCTGTGCCAGGGTGCAGTTTTGTCCGCCACTCTTTTCTATGCGCCCGCCATAAATACATCAAAGGAAAACATGAATATCACCCAGTCTAAAAGCATCACTGAAGTGTGGGGGGGCGGAAGCAAGTCACATCTGCTGATCGTGTTGGGTCACAATGGGTTAAATAGCAGCTTGTACCTTCGGGAGCTGGAGGCCTACAGTACCAACGAGACTGGCAGCACGCCCCCCATTTTCCAAATTGGTTTGAAACTGCAGAAACGTGATATTAAGTTCGGTATAAGGAAATACTTATGACTCTCAATCCCAAAAATATTGAAGAATATCACAGCAGCGCTCACTGATTTAAGAAGGGGTTGCTTGGGTGATTGCGCGCTTACGCAGCGTGCGCAAAGCTGACGCGCAGACTGGTGGGAAGGGGAGATGGGCTCTCGGGACAGTGTTGTGCAGCATTACACCGAGGCACGCCATGCAGGTTACAGTTCTACAATCTAACTTATAGAAGGGTGCACAGGCGGAGCACAGCAGCTACTATGAACAGATGCTCACTAACAACTTCACCTGCTGACAAAGTGGCCGCCTCTTTGCCAAGCATGATATGAACCCAGCCCGGCACTGACCCAACATTTAAGCCAACAATGCATGAAAGAAGGCAGCTCCGACCACTGATGGACTCGAGACCTCCACCTCTGCAGGAACGCCCTTATCATTCATGTTCGAATCATCTGGGCTCATCAAGCGGTCACTGAACTCCACCAGCGCCAAGAAGCCGCCAGAAGAGCTGTAGAGCAAAGTAACCAGAACATCACCACTCCGCGTGAAAAGGAAAAAGCAGGCAAATGCTACAATTGCCTAACATGTCCCTTTTTTGGGCGACAATGGCAGGTTTTCTAGTAAGTTGAAAAGTGTATTTATTGTAGCAAATTTCACAGCAAAATAGACTTATTTAATGGTATGGGTTGTAGAGAATACACTCATAGCAACTTCCAACCCCCATCATGTGTAAACCCAAGCATCACACAGCTAAGCACGCCACTTATATGTAAGTACGCAGAGGGATTCCTCGGGCATCATTGCCATTGCCTGGGATAATATGTTGCACATGCCAGCATCAAAAACGCCGGCAGAGGCTTTCCCTTTCACCCCTCTACCTAAGGCACCAAGGGAAGGGGTCCAGATGGTGGTAGTGAGGGGTAACAGAGTACAGCTCCATAAAGAGAACATAGAAAGCACTCTGCTGCTGCAGTGCTTGGGAAAGCAGTATTCGAAAGCTGGCATTTTCACACTGAATTGGTATATTTGCATTTAAGCCAATTTCATGAAATGTTGATTTCTAAAGTATTAATGTAAGCTTTTTTCCACATTTTTAAGAAATGTGATTTATATTAAATGCAAAATGGGATATATCTCTAAAGTTCCTTTATTCCCAAGTTTTAGCGGTAATCCGTGGCCAGTCAGAGCTCCAGTCGGGGGTACACGCGGATGGACAGAGTAACCCCACTTTGTTTCAGAGGCACCTTCATATGTCAATTTTTGGTGACACCATATTCAAGTAGTAGGTTAATGAGGCCCCCCACTTTTCTTTTTTTTTTTAGTATTTGAGCCTTGTGCCCAGTGATAAAGTAGTGTGTCAATCGTGAAGTCTTAAGTTCCAGTGTGGGCCTGACCACTTCAGAGAGCGGCAGGTTTTCTCCTCCTTCTTAATGCTCCGCCATATCCACTTCACGGGAACAGGAAACGGAAGTATGGGGGCACTAACCAATCCCTGTCCTGGATATGGCAATTCGGAGGGGTGGGGTGGGCTGCAAGAATGCTATTGTGTACTGATGACAAAACATGCATAGCAAACCCCCCCTCACCCCCGGGGCGAGGATTCAAACCCTGCGCGGCACCGCACGAAACTGGGCTGTGGCAGCACAGGGTGCAGAGTCCCCCACATAGAAACAAGAACATTAACAACACCACCCCCAACAAGGCCCGCTGATATCACCACATTTATAGAAAATATAAAGCTTAATTTGCAGACATTAAAAAGGAAGCTTAAGTAAACAAAACATCCCATTAAAACCCTTAATCCCTTTAGAGGAAAAGCTGTCTATAAAGCATCTGAGTGTCTGAGTGGTGTGGAAGCGCCCGTGCACTTCTATAGCACTCCCTCTCAGCTTTACAATAACCACAATGCCAGTGCATTTCTTTAAGGGCAATCTATCGTCTGGTTGCAAGGGACTCGTGGCATTCTGGTTTCCTTCTCCAATGTCAGGTTGATGTGAGTCGCCGTGACCATCCCACCGTCCTCACCTGATGCATCAAACGGCAGAGCGATGCTATTGGGCCGTCGCTGGAAGCCAATGGCGCTTCTCAACCAGCAATCTGATGTCATCAGCGGATGCATCCAGTACTGATTCCGTGCAGATCGCCTCGTTACTGCACAGCGAAAGGGCTTCCAAACTGGAAACACGTTTTAACTAGACCTTTCAAGGCGAGTGACTTAGAATTCAGCCTTTCATGGCTTAGTACAGAGATGTGCAACCGCTGGCTCTTCAGATGTTTTGGCCTACAGCTGCTTTCAGCACTAGCCAGCATCTTCAGGGGTGAGGAAGTGTAGTCCATAACATAAGGAGAGAGTTTGCAGATATCAAACTTAGTTTGTGACCCCCAGACTGAACCATCTACAGGAACATCCCTGGATGAAAGAGTGCAGATATCACATGTAGTTTGTGGTCTCCAGGCTGAACCTTCTACGGGAACATCCCTGGATGAAAGAGTGCAGATATCACATGTAGTTTGTGGTCCCCATGCTGAACCTTCTACGGGAACATCCCTGGATGAAAGAGTGCAGATATCACATGTAGTTTGTGGTCCCCATGCTGAACCTTCTACGGGAACATCCCTGGATGAAAGAGTGCAGATATCACATGTAGTTTGTGGTCCCCATGCTGAACCTTCTACGGGAACATCCCTGGATGAAAGAGTGCAGATATCACATGTAGTTTGTGGTCCCCATGCTGAACCTTCTACGGGAACATCCCTGGATGAAAGAGTGCAGATATCACATGTAGTTTGTGGTCCCCATGCTGAACCTTCTACGGGAACATCCCTGGATGAAAGAGTGCAGATATCACATGTAGTTTGTGGGCCCCATGCTGAACCTTCTACGGGAACATCCCTGGATGAAAGAGTGCAGATATCACATGTAGTTTGTGGTCCCCATGCTGAACCTTCTACGGGAACATCCCTGGATGAAAGAGTGCAGATATCACATGTAGTTTTTGGTCCCCAGGCTAAACCTTCTACGGCAACATCCCTGGATGAAGTATTGGCAGACCCCTGATGTTCCTGCAGCTGGTGAATCTATAGGTCCTGTGTAGAGAGCACAGAAACACAGCCCCTTGTAATCAATGCTAACATTGGAGATGCAAGGCCTGCCACGCACTGATTCTGAGCACCTCCAAAAGCTACTCGTGCACGCAAACAGGGTGCAACGTGCTGCGAAAGATGGGCAAGGTGGGATGAAAGGTGGTGATGATGGTCCTTGCAGAATAAATGGCCGAATCCATATGTGGACTACTCGTTCCTTGCTTAACTTTAATCATTGGATTATAGCCGGACACACATGTAGTTTTATCATTAAGTCGCACATATGGTCTGGGATGCACTGCAATTTTCTCATCTTGGCCCAGGTCCGTGTACATAATCCATGAAGCAGTGGCAGTGGTAGTGACATCCGTCTCTCTCCGGACCCCAAATGTACAACTGTGAAGGCGATGCTTATCCTCAATGCAGACATCAACTGCATTGCGCTTAAAAAGGTCAAATGCAACCACACGAATGCATGCTACACATACATCTAACAGATGCAGAATTCATGTTCTTACACGTTGCAAAACTGAAATGAAATAGAAGGTGTGTGAATGTGAAGCGAAGTGTCAAACCGAACAAAACAGACAGGAAGAATGAATGACATGAATGCATAAGAGTGGCGAAAAGGCACTTATAAAAGCAAATATAGTGCGTCTCCCACATAAATATGCGTACAAAACAATGACCAAAACTATTCACGAAAAAAATAATGGTGGGTAAAAAAAAAAACAAAAAAAACACCTCCAAGTAGGTCTGGCCAGACTCCAGCTTTGAGACGTCGATGCGTTCCTGCGCATCAATGTATGTGAGACGATTTATTCCCAACCCTTTTCATGTGGTTCCCCGGGCGTGGCGAGAGTTGCCACGTGACAGGCTTCCACGCCACTTGTTTTGCAAAGGCTTTGCTATGATGAAACGGAAACACATAGGTAAACAATGGGCGGCGGACAATAAAGAAGGGAGTTTTATGCAGGATTCTGTCCCATGTTGTAGATATTTTAAATAATGGTATAAGATTGGTACCACGAGGCTGCCATCACAAATCACACTACATACCGGAGGCACCATGACTGAACTGCAGGCATAGGTCAAAGGTGACAGTGATGGACAGGAGCAGCGACATCCCACGCAGGGGCGTATTCCATGGAGCGGAGCTGTGCACACACACGAGGTGGAGCTGCCTGGCATCTCCTGCGTGCCCTTGAAATTATGATGCAGAAGGAGAAGCTAACTCTGCGGGGAACAAATGTGAACACTCCAGAGACCAGCTGTGAATCCATCAGTGAACATTTAACAGGTGAGCAACTTACGTCGCTCATCAGACGGCAGCTGGGTACCACGTGCAGAGTGACAGCCAGACAAGAAGCCAAGTAGGAGCTTCGACAGCTTGTGCAAGGATTACCAAAGAAGAGTGGCCTGAAAAGTATTATAGGAACAAAAATAGGGACTTTACTCCCTCAACCCGCAACCACCACCTGCATTGATGAAGATGGTTACAGCTCATAATAAATAGTGTTTCACAATACAACAGCCATGTCTGCATAGATGGCGTCTTGCATAAGGATGCCTCCCTAACAGTAAATGGGGCATACAGCCATGGAGGCATCTTGAGGTCTTTTTGAGTATTAAAAAATGTGGATTCTTCAACCTAAGAAAATATTTAGCTTTGGGGGAGTGGTGGGGCGGCGACGAGGACTATCCCATAGTCGAAGCTAGGGTACCCGACTGCATGAATAGGGAGTATGTTCTATATGCGAGTTCATTGTTCGTGCCTGTTTCAGCTACGCATGTTTGTCTTTTTATGTTACTAATTAATTGAGGCGTTTGTTTCTGTGGTATTTGATGTTCTTCAGGATATGGCATTGATTAGTCTCTGCACTGATGCATATACGTAGCTTCTTCCCTCCTGGTGGGAGTTTAGGGAGTGTTGTCCTTTTGTTTATTTCGCTTTTGTGAGAAATATCTTTTTTGATATCCTTTTAAATAGTTGCATGTATTTTGTGCTGGAATTTCAATATTTAAGTATGTTGGAGTAATCATTTAGTCATATTCTGAGCGTTACTCGTAGGAAGCTGGTACTGAGCGCGCCGTCGGTTCAGCCTTGCATCTGGTCTGAGCATTGTTTCAGTGTGTTTCAGTTTGCCTTGCCGACTCCCATAGTTCATAAAAAGAGCTCCTGTCTCACCGTCCTAAGCAGGAATTATAACAAAATTCGACAAGAAGATTGGGAAGGCCAGAAAAACGTAAACAACTATTAACATCCTAACTTTTCATGTAGTCATATGTGTAACAGTTCTCTAGCAGCAAGCCATTTAGGACATGCTAAGTA
Source organism: Ambystoma mexicanum (assembly GCF_040938575.1). Taxonomy (NCBI): domain Eukaryota; kingdom Metazoa; phylum Chordata; class Amphibia; order Caudata; family Ambystomatidae; genus Ambystoma; species Ambystoma mexicanum. The sequence goes on from NC_090926.1 coordinate 901,676,213, forward strand.
ATGCTGGAGAAGTACTCTCAAACCATAGGTGCTCATCCAACCCCATACCCGTAACGGAGCGTGGCTAATAAATGCCTGCTCATCCAACCTCATACCCGTAAATGCCTGCTCATCCAACCCCATACCCGTAACTGAGCGTGGCTAATAAATGCCTGCTCATCCAACCCCATACCCGTAACTGAGCGTGGCTAATAAATTCCTGCTCATCCAACCCCATACCCGTAAACCGAGTGTAGCTAATAAATGCCTGCACATCCAACCCCATACCCGTAATCGAGTGTAGCTAATAAATGCCTGCTCATCCAACCCCATACCCGTAACTGAGCGTGGCTAATAAATGCCTGCTCATCCAACCCCATACCCGTAACTGAGCGTGGCTAATAAATGCCTGCTCATCCAACCCTATACCCGTAACTGAGCGTGGCTAATAAATGCCTGCTCATCCAACCCCATACCCGTAACTGAGCGTGGCTAATAAATGCCTGCTCATCCAACCCCATACCCGTAACTGAGCGTGGCTAATAAATGCCTGCTCATCCAACCCTATACCCGTAACTGAGCGTGGCTAATAAATGCCTGCTCATCCAACCCTATACCCGTAACTGAGTGTAGCTAATAAATGCCTGCTCATCCAACCCCATACCCGTAACTGAGTGTAGCTAATAAATGCCTGCTCATCCAACCCCATACCCGTAACCGAGTGTAGCTAATAAATGCCTGCTCATCCAACCCCATACCTGTAACAGAGTGTAGCTAATAAATGCCTGCTCATCCAACCCCATACCCGTAACCGAGTGTAGCTAATAAATGCCTGCTCATCCAACCCCATACCCGTAACTGAGTGTAGCTAATAAATGCCTGCTCATCCAACCCCATACCCGTAACTGAGCGTAGCTAATAAAAGCCTGCACATCCAACCCCAAACCCGTAACCGAGTGTAGCTAATAAATGCCTGCTCATCCAACCCCAAACCCGTAACTGAGCGTGGCTAATAAATGCCTGCTCATCCAACCCCATACCCGTAACTGAGCGTGGCTAATAAATGCCTGCTCATCCAACCCTATACCCGTAACTGAGCGTGGCTAATAAATGCCTGCTCATCCAACCCCATACCCGTAACTGAGCGTGGCTAATAAATGCCTGCTCATCCAACCCCATACCCGTAACTGAGCGTGGCTAATAAATGCCTGCTCATCCAACCCTATACCCGTAACTGAGCGTGGCTAATAAATGCCTGCTCATCCAACCCTATACCCGTAACTGAGTGTAGCTAATAAATGCCTGCTCATCCAACCCCATACCCGTAACTGAGTGTAGCTAATAAATGCCTGCTCATCCAACCCCATACCCGTAACCGAGTGTAGCTAATAAATGCCTGCTCATCCAACCCCATACCTGTAACAGAGTGTAGCTAATAAATGCCTGCTCATCCAACCCCATACCCGTAACCGAGTGTAGCTAATAAATGCCTGCTCATCCAACCCCATACCCGTAACTGAGTGTAGCTAATAAATGCCTGCTCATCCAACCCCATACCCGTAACTGAGCGTAGCTAATAAAAGCCTGCACATCCAACCCCAAACCCGTAACCGAGTGTAGCTAATAAATGCCTGCTCATCCAACCTCATACCCGTAACCGAGTGTAGCTAATAAATGCCTGCTCATCCAACCCCATACCCGTAACCGAGGGTAGCTAATAAATGCCTGCTCATCCAACCCCATACCTGTAACCGAGTGTGGCTAATAAATGCCTGCTCATCCAACCCCAAACCCGTAACCGAGTGTAGCTAATAAATGCCTGCTCATCCAACCTCATACCCGTAACCGAGTGTAGCTAATAAATGCCTGCTCATCCAACCCCATACCCGTAACCGAGGGTAGCTAATAAATGCCTGCTCATCCAACCCCATACCTGTAACCGAGTGTGGCTAATAAATGCCTTGAACTGCACGATCTCTGCAGCCGTGCTCTGTCGGTCTCTTGGCCCCTCTTCAATGCACTGTGCTCCAGGGACCTACAACATTGCTCGGCCGCAGAACTTGGCTTTTTTGTTTCTGAAAGTGGTTCAAACAATGGTCACACACATTACCTTTCAATTCCAGCAACATCATGTATGTGCATAGTGACAGTTCAGCTATTTGTGCTCTCTTGGGTTACATTTGTTTGTAGCCAGTGTTGCCTGTCCGCCCTTTTAGCTGAACCTGAATTCGAGATGGACTTTGAACAAGGGTGAGGCCACACCCCATTTAAAAAGTAAACACATGCAGTGACAGCGATTCGTGTGGATGGGACAGCAGTGGGAGTCACAAGCTTAATCCCTAATGAGGGTGTACAAGGTCGATTTCAATTTCAAGTTTCAATTGTGTTTTCTTTTTGATAATTGTTCTCATTATGCAAATACCCGAGAGCCATGACTTCCCGAGATAATCTGCTTGGCCTCGCTCGAAAAAGATACAACCAGGAAACTAAACACGGACTTCTTTTAAACCATGCATCTGGGGCGCGAGGTAATTGGATTTGTGCGGATAAGACAAGCACCGCCTTCTTTCTCCATTGGTAGAACATTGTGTCATTCATTCCCTTTTTCCAAGATTCCTGTTTCAAACATCAATCACTGGTTCCCCACCCACCGACCTGTAGGGGAACAACACGTAAAAGCGAGAGCCTTGTGATTCCCCTAGCTTTAAAATACAAGTAACATCCTTATAATGCTATTAATATGTCATTAATTAACTCGATGCCATTTCAATTCTTCATTCATACAGGAAGGTGCGATTCCTCTTGATCGACTATCAAGGCAATAAGAAGCCTCAAAGACTCACTGGGGCAGAACTCATGCAATGGTGACCCATCCCAGTGCTTTGATGTATGCAGCTCAGCGCCTACACGAGGACGTACTGCAGCTCTCAATAGTGCCATATAGGCATAAGGGAAAGCATGCAGGCAACTAATTCGGCTACATCAGTAAGTGTCTCCACTATGTTGAAGCAGCAGAGTTGAGCGCATTATTCACAAACCTTTTCTGGAGCACAAGTACCCTGCACACCTCTGCACCACATGCAAGCCCCCACAGCGCGTTGAGCGCTTCAATTGCATAGTCACCAGGAAGATGCAGGCGCTTGCTGAGTTTCATCCTTCTCAGGGGGCTATCAGACTGTGAAGGGCATTAGGGTGCCCTGCACACCTCTGCCCCAAATGCAAGCTCCTGCAGCGCACTGAGCGCTTCAATTGCATAGTCACCAGGAAGATGCAGGAGCTTGCTGAGTTTCATCTTTCTCAGGGGGGCTATCAGACTGTGAAGGGCATTAGGTTGCCCTGCACACCTCTGCCTCACATGCAAGCTCCTGCAGCGCACTGAGCGCTTCTATTGCATAGTCACCAGGAAGATGCAGGAGCTTGCTGAGTTTCATCTTTCTCAGGGGGGCTATCAGACTGTGAAGGGCATTAGGGTGCCCTGCACACCTCTGCCCCACATGCAAGCTCCTGTAGCGCGTTGAGCCTTTCTATTGCATAGTCACCAGGAAGATGCATGAGCTTGCTGAGTTTCATCCTTCTCAGGAGGGCTATAAGACTGTGAAGGGCATCAGGATACCCTGCCCACCTCTGCCCCATGGTAATACACCTAACAACAAGCCCAAAAACCAACATTACATTCATCCTGGTGTACAGACCACTGACATATGATGCAACCTTCGTCGACAATTTCATAGAAGCCATCATCCAACTTAGCCATCAACCACAAACACCTAATCATCCTCGGGGACTTCAACATCTGGTTTGAAGACAGTCATGTCAACTCCCATAACTCACGGACTGAACAACTAGCTACCATGAAACTATGACAACTAGTCAAAGGGGCAACACACTCGGCAGGACACACCCTCAACGCAATTTTCGACAATGAAAAACTCATCACCACGGCACCGCCGATACAAATACCGTGGAGCAACCACCTCATCATCCCATTCACGATCACCATGCCCACCCAAGTATGCATCCAAACTCCTAAACTCACAGCCACCACAAAAAGAAACTGGAAACACGTAAAAGAAAGCCACCTATTCGAACAACTGGAATTAACCAAGCCCTCAACTACAGAACTATATATAGCTGACCTAGAAGGGAAAGCAGAACTACTACACAAATGGATTGCAGACACAATAGATAAGATCGCTCCTGAAAAACCATTCACCCCATCAATAAAAAGAGCAACGGTAAAATGGTTTACCCCACTATTAAGCACCATGAAAAAGGAAAACAAAAAGATGGAACTGGAATGGAGGAAAGAATACAACCCAGACCAAAAAAAAAACACTGTTCCAAAAACAAATCCGCACATACAAGAAGAAAATTCAAAAGGCAAAGAGAAGGCATTATGATGACAGAATCACCAATGCCACCAACACACAAAAAGAAATGTTTAACATCATTAAAGAGATGAGAAACCCACCAGGCTGCGATAATACCCCAACCCCCTCAGAGAAACTTTGCAATGACCTGGCAGACCACTTCAAGAAAAAAAATCAATGACATCCTACAAACCATACAAGAACAACCAACCAACCATGAGATACAACCAAAAGAACCTAACACAGAACCACAGCACCGACTCAAAAATCTTCCGGAAATTTCAGCAGAGGCATTCGCAATGCTGGTAAAACGCAGCAAGAAAGCTGGATCACCCATGGATCCCTGTCCCCTGGATATCTACAAATCAATACTCGCACAAGGAACGCCAGCAGAATACTACAGAAACCTTTTAAAAGTATCACTAGCAACAGGGACCATGCCGAGGATCTTCAAATCGGCATATATCAAGCCACTTCTAAAAAACACAATTGGCGACGTAGAAGACCTCTCCAACTACAGGCCAATCTCAAACATATCCTACCCGGAAAAACTCCTGGAAACCTACGTATATAGACTTACCCAAGAATACGTAGAAAAACACCACCTGCTAGACCAAGCTCAAGTCGGTTTCAGACCAGCAAGAGGAACGGAAACAGCATTACTATCCATCCGGGATGACCTAAAAACCAACGCAGACTCAAACACAACCTCAGCCCTTATTCTGCTCGCCCTCTCCGCAGCCTTTGACATTTAGCCATGACACCCTGACCAAAAGACGAGAAGACATAGGCATAACAGGACACGGCACTACTCTGGACTAAATCATTCCTAGCAGACAGAACAGAAACCGTATGGATTGAACCCTTCAAATCCACTCCACGAGTTAACAACTGTGGAGTGCCACAAGGATCTTCACTGTCACCACTATATTTCAAAATCTACCAGACTCCGGTCATCAAAATCTTCAAAAAATAAATCACTTGCTACAACTACGCAGATGACACTCAAATCATCTACCAAATCAAAGATTCCGAAGCGGATCATTCAGCTGTAATCGACTGTCTGAAAGAAATCTTCAACTGGATGAATGCCAACAACCTGAAAATGAACCCAGGAAAGACAGAAATCACGATCATATCCAAAGACCAAGAGAACGAAACCGCCATCCCGTGGCCAACGAAATTAGGAACCGCACTAACACCATCTAAGGTAGTAAAAAACGTGGGAGTCCTGATGGTCAATACCCTAACCTTAGAACCACAAATAAATGCAACAGTGAAGAAATGCTTTTTCCTCCTCCGCACGGCAAGAAGAATCCTACCTTTCCTCTCCTTCACGCACAAAACACTCACTATCGTCGCCCTCATCATGTCAAGAATCGACTATGCAAACAGCCTCTACCTCGGAATGCCAGAATACCTCCTGAAGAAACTACACGGATCCAAAATGCTGCAGCCAGACTACTCCTCAAACTATCCAGAAGAGACCACATCACTCCTGCCCTAAAAACACTACACTGGCTCCCAGTAAAACATCACATCACCTTCAAAACCATGTGCATAACGCAAAGGGCAATCAGTGGACAAGGAGCAGAATTCCTACAAAAGAAAATAATCTACAAACCAAAGAGGCCCCTCTGATCCAGCAACGAAATCCGCCTGGAACTAAAACCATACCTTAAGAAAAAACTTGGAGTCACCTCCTTCTACTACTTAGCCGCAAAAACCTGGAACAACATCCCAAAAGAGATCAGAAACACCGAAGATAACCACAAATTCAGGAAATTACTAAAAACCTGGCTCTTCAAGACCACAGACTCAACCTGAAAATCGAAACAACAGGGAAAAGGATGACGGAACTGGAATTGACACTAACATCCCTAGAAACGACAGGGAAGCTCCCGCAATGCCGGACAGGTGAAACAGGATAGACTAAAACACAGGTGACACCCATTGAGACAATCAACTATCCCAGCCTATCCCCTCTTCATTCCACCTCAGTTGCTACCATGTACCAAATATCAATTGGCTTGCAGAGACACTGGCAATCACCACACTAGCTGAGTGGTGGACATTGACAGGTGCACTGGCCACATGTGCAGGTTAGGAGGACAGGAGGGGTTGTGATGGAGGCTGGGTGAGATGGGGGCCAGATGTGAAAGGGAGCTTAGTGCACGATGGGTCCAGATCAGGACAGAGGAGCATCATGAGAGACTTCGCAAGCCTGACGCCTCAATTCAGGATAGAGATGCCAACTAACCAATTCTACTAATAATTTCCGTCTTTGCACACACGTCTCAAACTCCAAACCAAACACAACCACAAAACTACAGCACAACAAACCGCACAACCTTCACTAGACTGCAACAACAACACACAGACCTCCACAACAGTACACGACGACTACCGGCTGCAAACACCCCAGGCCCAGCCAACGGACCCACCGGGCTGTGGCCGTCAACAGCACATCACTGCTCTCTTGCACTTTTCCAGCTTCCTCCCACTAACTCACCTTCCCTTCCTCTTTCAGAGCTGCCAGTGCGCCAGGGGACCACTCCTGTGGTGACAGTGCGCGGTACAAATGTCCTTTAACATTAGAATTAACATGCAAGTTCCTGCAGCGCACTGAGCGCTTCTATTGCATAGTCACCAGGAAGATGCAGGAGCTTGCTGAGTTTCATCTTTCTCAGGGGGGGCTATCAGACTGTGAAGGGCATCAGGGTGCCCTGCACACCTCTGCCCCACATGCAAGTTCCTGAAGCGTGTTGAGCGCTTCTATTGCCTAGTCACCAGGAAGATGCAGGAGCTTGCTGAATTTCATCCTTCTCAGGGGGGCTATCAGACTGTCATGGGTATCAGGGTACCCTGCACACCTCTGCCCCACATGCAAGCTCCGCAGCGGATTGAGCGCTTCTATTGCATAGTCACCAGGAAGATGCAGGAGCTTTCTGAATATCATCCTTCTCAGGGGGGCTATCAGACTATGATGGGCATCAGGGTCCCCTGCACACCTCTGCCCTAAATGCAAGCTCCCGTAGCGCGTTGAGCGTTTCTATTGCATAGTCACCAGGAAGATGCAGGAGCTTGCTGAGTTTCATCTTTCTCAGGGGGGCCATCAGACTGTCATGGGTATCAGGGTACCCTGCACACCTCTGCCTCACATGCAAGCTCCCGCAGGGGATTGAGCACTTCTATTTCATAGTCACCAGGAAGATGCATGAGCTTGCTGAGTTTCATCTTTCTCAGGGGGGCTATCAGACTGTGAAGGGCAGCAGGTCGGTTAAGGTGTCAGTACTGAACGGTCTCTGAGGAATGGTGGACGGCAAAGGTGCGGCCATGTTTACTTGGTGTTGGTCTCATCCTCAGAATTCAACACTATGGACATATCTGCCTGGGCCAGTATCTTCATGATAAAATGGAATCTTGGCTGCAGGTGTTCCTAAGAGGCTACTTTAAATGGATCGCTCCCATCAATCTTTTCATATTCCTTCTGTTCTGTAATCAGTCAGGGCTACTCAGGATCCTCTAATGTCATAGATATTTCTATATGCATTCTTTGGTCAAGTCCTTTCTTCATCTCACTTTAATGTTTGCTCTCTGTCCTAGTGCCGTTTGCCTCTGGATTTATCAAAATTATCTGTAAAAAACACAGTTGTTTTAATGGTGTTCAATATTAACACTTGTGCCCCAGTTTTAACTTCTATTTTTGTGTTGTTATTTTATTTTTTTAGTGCACCCACATGTTGCCGAACACCCATTTTACAGCACAGGGATCTACACAGTGATCATCCAGGTCGGCTGTCTATGTTGTGTCAAAAATGGCATTTTTACTAGTGAGTTGCGCGGAGTATGTATGGATTGTAGGATTTCATACAGACTTATATTTGTCGGCAGAAGCTAGGCACGGGTTGGCAGAAGCAACAATCAATCTTCTCTGCTTAGGAAAAGTCAGGTGGGCGGCTCATATATTTCATGTGTTTGAACTGTAGGTGTTGCAGGCATTGATAAGTTAATCAGGACTGGTTTCAAATGGTGGTCAAATAACCCAGTTATCGAGAAAATAGGACCAAGGCTTGCGCAGCAGATCTGAAGTGGTTTTCTGGAATGAAGGGCTTGATTTTCCGCAGACGAGAAAGTTGGTACCAAGTAAGTTGTGTCCTTGAAGTGTGCTGCTCGAAGGAAACCCAAAGGTGGCCAGCCAGGGTGTGAAGCCCTTGGGGTTCATAGCAGAGAGCCAGGTCTGGATATCAGGGTGTTAGGGTTGTCAATATTTACTACCAGGAAATAACTGTGCCACCTTTGGCTCGTAACTACCACAGTGTAAACATAAGGTTTGCCTGCGATTAGCAGAAAGTAAAGATTTGTAGATTTCAAAACACTGAAAACAAGAAATTATGCAAGCAAATGCGCAAAAAGTAAATGTTTGGTACGAACACGATGAAATAAAATATTTTTATGAGAAAACCGACAGAATTTTATAGTAACTAGTGTTAAAAAGGAACGCAAAATGTTCACCTACAGCAGATCGGCTTGCAACAAAGCTTCTTGGTTTGCTCAGTATTGCATCATGACACACAGGGATGGCACATATCCGACAGGATCTTGGGGGTAAGGGGATGAGCGAGGCAGTCTATGCTAGCCCGTATTCGCAAGCAGTGTTTTTTTGCTTTTTTCTATTGTCGTTTTCCTGCCATGGCCCGACCATCTGGAACTCAATCCCGACAGAGGCTCGAAATGCCACCACACTCCGCCAGATCGTCAAACACAAAAAAATTGGCTTTTTCAACTATACCTGCCGGACATATTAAAAATCCTGCCCTCTCCTCCACCAACACTACTGCGTAACATGCCAATCCTAATGCTGGCACCCCCTTGTGATTTCAACTGCCGCTCTCACTTGTGTAACCCGGGTTGTTTCAAAATGGGTTTCTTGTTTTCAATATCGATGAGCGAAAGCATGAAGGAGCAACAGAGATTTTTTAAGCGTTAATTCTCGACTCCAGGTTGTGGACTTATACTGACGGGATATTTCGGGGGAATATACCCATCTGCAACTTGAACACGCACTTCATAAATCCCAATTCACGTATATAAGAATGAGTATAAACTCTACATTATGAAATCACAGGCAACCAACATGAGATGTGACACATTAGAATTGTAACAGTGCTTCAGAGTCAGTTATGCCTTGAGGACGACTAAGGTCGAAACACGTGTGGGCTGACCCACTTTGCTAAAAAAACATCTATTGGAAGATTTTTTCAGAGGATATATCAAACTTACTTCTATCAAACATAAGCTTACTTAACTCTTAAGAAGCAGAGCATGAGAGATTATTCCAACCACTCTGTTGATTTCTAGCTGGGTCTGCACTGTAAGCAGCAATATGAAATAAAAAGTTATGCGATCAGATCCCATCGAGCACGCTTCCGAAGTTTCATTACGCAGGATGTCAAACCTCATCCTTGGTTGCCTGTGGTTGTGGTTGTGGTTGTGGTTGGATACAGGGCAATGACCTCTGCAGGTCCCTTCTCACAACGGCAGGCATAAACACTGAAAGTACATTCTGTGAAATTAATCTAATGAATATATTTAGAGAAAGGTGTGAAGATTTATCACTTTGCTTAGTCCCGCCAACACCATTTCTCAGCAGGATTAAAGGTTTAAAAAGAGTAAAGTGTTGCCAAAATGCATTGCTTTACACAGATCCCATCAACACTGTGTGATGACTTATCCATGCAATCAACAGATAAAATACATAATGTGTACGCTTTCTTTTGCTGCTTAAAATATCTTTTTACCGGGCAACGAGGCCAGAGCTACCAGGCTCATTCACAGAGGCAAGGATGTCTAGCGAGAACCCCATCCATTCTATTATTGCCATTCAAACAAAGTCCGACCGGCCGTGGCAACCCAGAGTCTGTCACACCCTCACCAGAGTCACACTATGAATACTACAATGTGTGCAGTATTGTGTTAGCAGCATGCTTTAGTAACCAACCGTCCTCATAGGCCAGCTGGCAAAACAGACACAATGCACCTTTTCCAAGACTTTGAAAGCTACCTGGTATGTGGCGTTGGTTTTGGTGAATTCGCCAGCCTATGCATGACTGGTGCAAGTCTATGGAAAAGACCCACTGAATTACAGACGCAATCAGCGCTCAGACTCTACAGCCATTCTCTGCATGTGGCGCTGTACTCCAGAGCAGGGAATATTCACCGCCTGAGCCTAGCAAGCCTGAATGGGCCTCAACTGAAACAGACATGCATGCACTATGAGCCAAAATGAGCCAAAATATCAGGCACACCAGTCAGAAATAGCCAAGGACATTAAACTAACTGCTGACATTGCAGAAATAACAAAGTAGTCACTGGAGTAACTAGTGTGCTGCTATTCCCATGTTGCTAGTCCATTGTTCCTTTCGTGCATACTTGCAGTAGACACCTTTGGGGTCAGGACTGGTGCATGATGTGGAATAGCATATATATATATAAGATAGAAAATGTGTGGTTGGACAAATGTGCAGCAGCGAACACACCCATCAAGACCATCCCACACGCATGCTCCCTGCCCCACCCTTGCGTCCTTTCACGCAGCATTGCAGCTTGTCCCTACTCCTACCTACCCGCCCTCTTTTCAAAATAAAGGGGTGGAATACAGAGGTATAAACTCAAATCACAACTGAGACCAAACTGCCTGAAGATGGTGTTGTGGAGCACAGCTTCCCGAAGTGAGCATCAGCCCTAGAGCCAGCCTCCCTAGAGTACTCCTTGCAGAAAGAATCCAGTCCAGCCTAACTGGCTGCCATACTGAGGTCTTCCCTGGGCAGCTGCCTCTGTGAAGCGACAGAGGGCACTTTAGAATCCTCTCAGAGGAAAGAATGCCGCTATCAATCCAGGGGGTGATGGGGCTATAGGCCACCTTGGACTCAGGCTCAGAACTGCTGTCCATAATGAACAGTTGCCGGAAGTTCTGGATAAAATGTCTGTGCGATGATCACGCCCATAGTGTGCAAGGACCTCTCTGTCGTGGTTTCAAATCTACGGTAAAACACTGGGATCTTAATGTCCCGGTTGTTGAGGAAGTCCATAAGCACTTTCGGCAGGAACTTTGGGCGGGTGTGCATGATCAGATAATACAGAAGGAAACTCAGAAAAGGAGGATTCGAATAAGGGTCTGAATTTCACATATCCTATGGGCAGAGTGAACAGCTACCAGATACGCCGTCTACCAAGTCACATTCAGTTCAGGGGATTGGCTCAAAAGGCCTGTGCACCAGGGCAGAAAATGCGAGGTTTATATCCAATGAGGGGCCCTGACAGGAGGGTGAAGGCTTTTTTGGCTCATTAAAATTCCCTGGACAACCGGGTCGAGAAATATGCATATCCATAGATGTGTAGGCGAGGTGGGCCAATAGACATTTTCATCAGGACTCCCTAATCGTCCATTGGGTATCAAAACTAAGAACTTCATCTAACTCCTCCAAGTTATTTTTGCAGATAGCAGTAGCACAACTTTAGTTTTTCTAGTTGCTTAAATCATCAAGAGCTAGAATGACAAGCTGAGTGATCGCAGAGGATGGTTGACTAGTCACTCCCATGAGGTGCGACAGATGGCCCTCCTGAGGCAGGGGGGGCAAGCGAGAGGGCCCCGATAGTGCTAACGGTCCAAGTACCAGAGTCTGTTTGGCTACTTAGGGGCCATTATGTTACAACTGGAATTTTCTTCAGTTAGTGAACTAGTTCAGGAATCGGGGGAAGTGGAAGAAAATGACAGGCCACCCAGTTCCCCTAGAGACATCCCCAGGAATCCCACACCCCCCTGCTTCCAGAAATCAGAGGAGACATTTCCGGTAACGGTGGGAGGCACAGAGGTTCAGTATTGGGTGCCTGCAGATGCCAACGCGATTCTTCACTACGTTCACAAACCCCTATTTGTGGGGCTCCTGACTGAATCATCACATCTCATCCACTCACACATTGAACCTTCCTGATGGGCCAAATGTTGATTTGAGTAAACCAGCGCCGCACCGGGAGTGAGGGGGTGCACAGATAGTGAGATGGCATCACACCCTGTTGGAGCAGTCCACATACATCAGCATCTGAAAGCCATGGTTGGCTGAAGAACAGCCTCGAGGCCCGGAAAGATTGCTTTGAGGTCCTGTACATTGATGTGCATGGATTGGTCATAGCAGGCTACACAGATCTTGAGCCTGCATGTGGTCCGGTGTACCTCACCATTCCAAGATGGAGGAGTCTGCAGAGATATTCATTGATCGTTCTGGTTCTGAAAGTGACATACATCCATGAAGACAGGCCTGTCCAGCCACCAACCAGGATTCCGCTTGACTGACTCTGAAATCAAAATCAAGTCAGAGAGCCGTGTCCTGACTCCAGTTCACTAAGCGGCCGAGAGCTCGGTCCTCATGTGGAGCCTTGCACATTTCATAACCAGGACGCAGAACGAGATCAGGCCCAGCATCCTATGAATGGTACGAGCTGGCACTGATGTGCCTGTATCATAGTGGAAGCAGATGAACTGACTGAATGCTGTCCTCCAGAGCGAAACACGCTCATGAGAAGTGTCCCAGATGAATCGGCAGGAGCAAAGTGACTGCACCATCACCTTGCTAAAGATCGTTGGTGCAAAAGGCCAGCATGTAGACAAACGAAGTGGAAACAGTGGATTTCCATTGCACACTGAAACCTCAAAAATGTGCACTGAGGCGAACAGATGGGGATATGCAGGTAGACATCCGACAGGGTCACGGCACAGAGCCAGTCTCCCTGCTGCAAGGAAGAGAGGCCCTACACCATGGGGACCCTTTTCACTCTTCTCCGTCGGAATGCAGGTGCTGAAGGAAAAGAGATTCCCCTTTGCCTTTTTGAGAGCTGGGAACAAGTGGAATACTTCCATGACCTCAAAGGAGGGAATGGCTCCCATCATCTCCTGAATGATCTTTGAAGAAAAGTTGTTTTGGGGGAAGAGAGGATGAACAACAGTGGGGAGGTCAGAAACCCTCGGAAACAACCAGGCTGATGCAAGAGTCCTCTGCTATGTGTTTCTAGTTGTTTGCAAATTCAGAAATTCTGCCAGTGACAAGCAAGGTGTGTTCACTGGGCGCAGGTCTATCGCCACGGGTGGCTGGGGAGGGGAAGCACTCTATCTCTCTCTCTTTCTTGACTGTGAGGAAGAGGGGGAATTAGACAAGCTGTCTAAGCGATTTAGAATGCCCCTTAATCCAAATGATGCCCTGCCCTCATCACCTTGACTGGCAGAAGAAGCATTTTTTTAATTTTTATTTTATTTATGTTTACTGTGCACAAAGTACATTTACACAAATCACATTAAAAAAATGTCCAACATAAAATCCATTTAAAACAACACAGATCATATAAAAGGAGAGATAGAAGGAGGACTCGTAAGAGACATGCACATTTAAGTAATATTCACTTAACAGTTAGGCCTAATTGTTTGATTCTCACTTCAAATTAAAGTTCACACACTTTCATTAAATCTCGGATTCCTAACTTCGTCACTTTGTCTATTTCTGAAAAATATATATTAGCATTGTAACCAGTGTTAACAATAGTGACAGTTGAGAACTCTTCATAGGTCTATGCCACAAATCCTCGGTGAGAACTGCCGATATTGAATGAATAAATCACTCAAAGCTGCTCCCTATTTGATCAAGAAAAACAGGACCTAACATTACCAAATTAAACAATGTCTCAGTGGAGTCAGATCCACACATTCTACAGGTACGTAATTCCTGCACAAATCCCTTTTGGGGCCTATGACTTCCAACATAGGGAGGCAGTTTAGCCTGAATTTTAAGTGCCAATCACAATGTTTTGAACATGGAAATTTTGCCAGGTACGATCTTAGCTGATTTGGTGGTAAGTACAGTTAATCCTTTCCCGCATCCGTACATCTGTCCCATTTTTTGATTTTTTTCTTAATGACAATTTCAGATTCTGTTCCTTTTATATCCAACACAGTGCGAAAATTGTCACATCTTTTCTTCAGATTTTTCAAGAAGGGATTTGTGTCTTGCATCATTAGGGCCTTAAGATAGAACCCAATTGAATGTGCACCTGCTCGATCTAAGCCAGCAACAAGGGATAAACTCCTACTGATATACTGGGACCACCAAGATACAAGACCCAACTACAATCTGATAATGCTTATTGGAACAGAATATGGGAGCCCCAAGACCCGTTTCAGAATATTTCCTTCAAGTGCGTCAAAGAACTTCCTGTCCTTGATGTTCAATTCACACCATACAGGACAATTGGAGAAACGTTGACTCTATAGAGCGCAATCCCTGGAACAAGGGAGTACAAGCACAATTTAAGTTTTGTTACTTTTAACATTGATATGCAAGACAAGATTTTTTTCTTCAATTCTAGCTACCTGTTTTTCACGCTGGTTTTTGACAGCTATCTCGAACCCCAAGTAGCGAATAGAGTCAACTCGCTGCATTGTAAAGTTATTCAAGTTACAGGAGTACTATTTGCTCTTTCTTTTGCTCATTCTTACCATAACACAAGATTTATCTGGGTTGATTTCTAGGGAATTTGCTTTAGAGTAATTTTCAACCCCAAGACGTGGCTGTTGGAGGCCTACCAGGGTGTAATCTATTAGCAGGAATATCACCTGAGAATGGAATACACCTCAGCTTCAGCTCCGCCCATGTTGGTACAAACCCCCCCGACTCCTCACTACTGTGCCAAGTACAGATTAAAATAAGGTGGGGACCAACACGCACCCCTGTCAGACTCCTTTTTTAACTTTATCTTCTTGGACAAGTCTCTGAGTGTGTTCAGCCTAACTCTTGGGCCTTATCAAAGTACAGCAGCTGCATCATACTAAGAAGCAGGTATAAAGGTGGTGTTGGACATGATGGCAGATGGCGGTTTCACTCTGTGTTGGATTTGTCCGTGGATAAGACTCCATGCATAGAGACATGAATAAGATGCACGTCATCCAAAAGGGGTGGCCCCGAAATTCCCCTGAGTATCCGGCACCAGTTTAACAGGCGTCAAACATGTACCTTGATGCATGTCCAGGCTTCTTTCATTACGTCTACTTGCTGTGGGATGACAGTCCACCCCCGTCCGTCTGTCAATAGTGCAGCAAATACACCAGTATTGTCTGCCTCTAGTACCAGGATCTGCAGCTTTAGAATGTGCTTGACCCCGGACATGCATGCTTGGAACGCCTTACCCGTGTGCAGGAGCTCATCCTGCTTCCTTTGATCATCCCCCATAGTGGGCATTGTGGCTGAGGGATGGTCTGATTGGGGTTTCGTGGCCGGTTTTCCACCAGTAGAGGGAGTGTAGGCTGGGGTGTAACCAAAGGCCGTTCATCCAGTACTATTGGTGGGGCGCAAATGTGGGTGCAGATGAGAAATTTCAGTATAGCTGGGACAAACCCTAGGGGATCCTGTAGGAGGAGTACTAGGCACTAAGGCAGCAGCAGTTTTGTTTTGAAATCTTTAAAGAAATTGCACATGTTGGTGGAGGTCCTAATTTGATTACATTTATGCAAAAAAATGAAGTCTCCTGGGTGCCTTTTACACTGTATTGGCCCTGTGTGAAAATAAGGAGTATGTGAGGGTGGTGGTCTTTGCAGAGACATGTCGGGGTCCAGTAGCCTGAAGGTGAACAGGGTGGATGGAATTCCCATGCCTGTGGTGTGGGAGCAGTTTGTCCAGAGCATCTAGGGTCCAGTTCTGTACAGTGCCTCTTCCATCCCCCGGTTACCATGTGACTGGGCCTTGCTTTGTGGTCTTCCATTCGGTGTGTAGATTCTCTAGTTTACAGGTAATCTCTGCTCTCGTGCTCATTGCCAGTTTCTTCGTGAGCGAAGGGAGGGTGTAACGTGTGTGTCATGATGGATGTAATGGCAAGGTGATCACTTCAAGGTAGTGCAAGCGGAGGGGCTACATTTGTGAAACCCTTGTTTTAGAGGATTACTCCCTGGCTTTCTGAGTGTGCCGCTCTTTTGACTAGTTATTTGATGTTGAGGGTTTTCACACTCTAGTTATCTGACTGTCATGTTTGGGTTTTCTTTGAAGAAAAAGTTACAATCCTCACATATTATACTTAGAGAGTCACAGCTCCACCTCACTGATGAGGCCAGACTAGGCCGAAACATGTGTCTGAGGTTGCTGATGGTACTCTTGTTCAGAGGAGAATTGCCTAGCATTTCGGTGCTGGACTACCTATGGGTGGGACAAAGACTGATATGTGTATGGACATTTCTCTTATGTGTAAAGCATAGTGAGCTAAAGCGTGGTTGAGACCCTCCCGGGGCCATCCACCCAAGAACAGGTCAATGGGCCATGTTCGTACTGGTAGAGGGTTCCCAGACCTCTTTATGCTCACATATTATTAGGTGCTCATGGTGCAAAACAAGGTGGGTGATTTTGCCGGAAGATCTATCTGAAGAAATAGGATTTTATGATGCTGGGCAATTGAGCAGAAGAAAGGACAATTTTGCCAAAGGGATGACATTGCACCAAACAAACTTAATTATTGCAATAAATATTTTGGTGGGAATCTGTTCCATGTATTTGAGGGAAAGATTCCTCTGCCTATTTCCCCTTTGCATTGACATGGACAATCCTGATATTGAGAGGCATGGATCATGTGGTAGCTGGGCCGCCGTAGCAACGTTTATCTTGGTGTAGCCATGTAGGAGCTAGTTGTAAAAGCTTCTCCTTTGCCCAGCACCTTGCACCCTGACATTTCTGGCATAAGCTTTCCATCTGCGCCATACATTGTGGTACTTGTCCCTTTGACATTATCCTGGCTCTGGGGTCCAGTTATGTTGTAGGTCGTAGTGCTCTGAATTGTGCTTTGGTGTACATTGAGGCCCCTGTGGTCATCTCATGTTTTGAGGAATGTGTCACTGTGGTTGCTTCATTCTATGATAATGTATGCTGTGTGCATCTGTGGATTTTGTGAGTGGTTGTTGTGTGCCCTCTGGGATGCCAGATGCTGGGTTGAAGTTGGCAAATGGCTGGAGTTGTCCAGCAAGACTCTTCTCAGTCAAGCAGCACTTGCTAATTTCTAATGTGTACTCATTTATGAACTCCTAGCACAGAATGTCAAGCCAGCGTTAACACAGCAATAAACTAGTGGAAACCAACTACCTACCATCCCATCTCCAATATACCATAGGATGCTGGAACATTAGGTCGACAACCAACTCCTAGACCACGTGGAAACCAAAAATACCCTTGATCAGGCAAAAATGGCATTCACAGAGAGGAACATTATCAACACAAGTATCTATATGGGATGACCTGAAAATCAGCACTGATGTTGATGGTCCTCCTCTCCTAAACGACACCTCCTAAGCTCTTGACCGGGTCGTACCATTCTCATTGAAAGACTAAAGGAAGCTGGTCTGACTGACACAGCACTATGTTGGATGACTGACCATTACCCAAAGAATGAACACAATCATACAAACGCCCCCTTTCCAAATATCCCATGAAGCATCACACAGAGTACCACAAGGATCAAGCCTATCGCCTCTCCTCTTCAACATCTAGATGGCCCCACCAATGAGAATCAAAGATCATAGCCTCACATGCAGACCTATGCAGGTGACACAGAAATCCTTTTCAAACTCTCCACTGATGACAACAAAGCTCGACCTGACCTCTTCAGATGTATAACCAAGTGAGCTCACAGAAAACAAGAAGAGACAAACTTTACTCCAACAACATAGAAAGCATCGTCTTCCCCACAAAACAAATTTCACACATAGATTCCCTGGCCAAAGAAGATCAGAAACTAACGCACACAACTGTACCTCAAATCACAGGTTTGCATGCACGAACATGACTGGGTCACCATACAATCCTGCACCTTGCTAGCAGAGAGGCCTGTGTAGCCAATGAGCACGCCACAGCACAATAGCACCTGACCACACCATAGCAGACACCATTTAGGACTACCTAAAAACACACGCCTGCACTGCCACCATTGGGTCTGCCTAGGTGGGCCTGCGTCGGACTGGCTAGCTGCCCAAACATTAAACTAAAACACACCTAGACGTGTACCTTAGGCACAGAGCCAGGTCCCTCCCAGCCTGCCCCCATCAACACAGCAGCAAGAGGACCACAGGCTCAGAGCCATTTAAGACAGCAAAGCCCTGCCTCATCTATTACTTGTTGCCATTATTTAACTCTCCATGGAAATTTTGCTCATTGTTTGTGAGCATAACGAACATAAAAGTGATTGGAACACCCTAGAGGGTGTTTGACAGCCGTGATTGGTCAATCTACGGGCTATAGGAACTGGTATATCCCGCAGATAGATTACAGGCCGCAATTAGTTGGTCTCTGTGTAATTTCTAAACAGAAAGAGTAAACGTTCCGTTCCGAATTACACTCTGCAAGACCAACGTGGCAGCCCTGCCCAATGGAAGAAAAGCCGAAGGAAATGCTTTCCACTTTCACTTTGCAAGGAAAGCGTTTAAGTGTTAAATTGCCGAGACGGAAGAGCTGCAGGTTTGTTTCCTGCATAACAAGGAATGTAGGATTGTTCGCTGCTATGAAGTGAGGGGGAACCTTGCGATGTTTCCTGCACGTACTATGGGAAGGCTAATGGAGACTGTAAGGTGAGAGCACGCCAAATAAATGTACATGCCGTGTGGGCTTGGTAATGTTTTGTTACTGTTTTGAAGTGTGCTATATTTGGTAGCGTTCGTTTGTGTAGGGTGAAAAAACTGAATTTAGCTTAAGTGAAACATACCTGATTTCAGTTAAAAGGCATACTACTCCCACCCAATAACCCTCCAGCACCCTATAAAAAAAAAACACAACCAAGTCAATGTGGCTGCAGCATTTATGAATCATTTGGCAATTGTTTCTACTTCGTCTGATTTATTATACTTTAATAAAAAATTGAGGGTGTTCTAATAGCTTTTATAGATCTGGAGCTCGGGCCGTACCGGGCGTTATGGTCCCTCATACCTCATTAACTCGGTCTTCAGGGCTCAGAACGCCCAGTACAGCCCTTGCTGAAGGTCTATAAAGCTATATTATGGACAGGTTTGGAGAATGTATAGATTTCAGATCTCGGCATAATTTGGGCGGTGTGAACTACTTCATATTCCGTCTCTTGTTTTCGCCCCAGCCCTCCCATTACACACTGCAGTGAACGCTGCATGCATGCAGCCCCCACTGGATTTTGAGCGGTGGTGGTGGCGGCGGCATCCTGATCTGCGCTCTGCGGTTTATTTTGAAGCTGGATTCTGGCCACTCTACCTTGGGCGGTACTAACGCAGTGGAAACAGCGAGTAATACGCATTCATCTTCTGTAATTACTACATAACTGGGCAAGCCAAATGCGACTGCTCGTCTCAGGCTGACGGAATCCGGGCGACTAAATAGATCAGAACCAGGACCTAGCCAAAATCCCACTCAGCATAAAGAACGCGCCGGATGCAGGCAACATCGCTAGAATGTTCCTGGGAAAACTCCAGGATGCCATTTGAAAATGCTTCAAATGCCAAAGGAAAATTGTTTCCTACTTTGACCCCGCGAATTTAAAGGCAAATAAGAGAGTGGTTAGGCACGGCTGCGTCCGCATTTGAAATTCAAGCCACTGATGTGGCCAGCTAGGCTAGAAAGGACGTCATTTACCAGGCAATCGACATAAGGGGGTTTCCCTCTGGAACCGAGGCGGAGCTGTGCATTTGCAAAAGAGCTCTTCGGCAGGATGCACAGCTGGCAGTGCACATCACCAGGTGTCCCCGGATAACCAATGAGGACATGCGATGCCCTATGCCAACGCCTGCCAGCACTTGATACTCATTGGCTTCCAGGGTCCAAGTGGGTGGAGAGCTGCAGGCTTTTATAGGTATGCACGTGGCTAGCCGCCCACACATACCCCTGCTTGGTGTGCATTTCCAAAACCAGGTATGATATGATATGGCATTTGTAACGCGCTGATACACGTGTTTCAAGGCGTGACGAGGCAAGGGAGGGGTACAGAGGGAGGACAGAGACAACCATCTTACTAGGCCAAGTGACATTGAGATTGTGCAAGTGCATGAGAGGGGGAGGGGAAAAGTGACAGGGGAA
This sequence comes from Ambystoma mexicanum, assembly GCF_040938575.1. Taxonomy (NCBI): domain Eukaryota; kingdom Metazoa; phylum Chordata; class Amphibia; order Caudata; family Ambystomatidae; genus Ambystoma; species Ambystoma mexicanum. Next base: position 901,696,671 of record NC_090926.1, read on the forward strand.
AGGGGAGGGGGCAGTGCTGTACATGGGATCAAACAATAACAAGAAGTGCGGCCAGCAGGTGGCAGGTGCAAGGGTAAGTGTAGACAGCGGGTGTCCAATAAGTGCAGGTAGGGGGACTGTAGGGTGACAGATACAGACCCAAGTGTAAATTAAATCCTTAGTTTGCATTTCTACAGATAATATATGGGCAACAGGTAAAAGTGTACTGAAAGTTCCAGGCTGTGCAGGAACAAGTCTTTGAAGGGCACTGCCAGGCAGAGAAAGGTCTGAAATGACCCTCGTCTAATGCCACAATTGCCCTGTACTTGGCCTGCGCCTGTTCAGACCATGCATGGGGAAGCCAGCAACAGGCAGAGGCGTAGCCAGGATTGTCTGACAAGTGGGGCCTGAAGCTAATGTAGCTGGGCCCACCGCAGTGACATCAACATCTGCAAATGCCCACATAGCGCTGCTGAATGGACATTAACAGATGTTGGGTGGGCCTTGCCCGTTCAGGCCCTACCCCGTCTACGCCTCTGGCGACAGGGGACTGTATTCGGGGGAAGCATCCCTACTGAAACAGTAATGCACTGAAAAATGCGACTCACCCACCCATTAGTCACAGATCCTGAGATCCAATTTGCATCCGGGGCACAGAATAGGCAATGAAACCTTTGCACAAACGCCCTTTGTGAATAGCCGGCTGTGCGACTATATTTGCATAGTTTGATACTCTTGAAGCCAACCAAAACAAAGCACATAAGCAGAAGTTGGACCCACCAGGCACCGGACACAAAAACATGCATCAGGGCCACAACAAATGCCATGGCACTCACAAAAAGGGAAACCAAGGACCTGAATGCCAAAGCAATAAAGTGTGTCAGAACTTGCTAGCCCCACAGCCCCAAAACCCAACACCAAACTACCCAGTACAATACAAATGGGCTAAAACCAAGAAACACCCACAGAATCAGCTGAAAGAACACATAGATAGAAAACAGCAGGTGACCATGAAACCACGTGATCCCACATTCAAATAATGAATGACATTCCCAGATGCACTGAAGAAGATTACCCCGCACCCTTAGGTCCATGACCAATCGAAAAGACCCCTCCTTACAAAACCCTGCTTCGGCCCGAAGGCTAAGAAGGATGTCTTTCCAAAAATCCTCCTGAATGTCCAACGTCCACCCAAAGTCCCAAAAACACTAGCAAAGTAAATGAAAAATTAGGCATCTAAACATATTCCACCAACAACATCCCCCCCAGTGAACCACTGGAGTTGCCTGCCCGCACCCTAAACTCCGTAAAAAATGTCCAAATGTCCATCTCCCAGTTCCCAGGGAAAACCTGAAAAAGAAAGTCAAACATATGAAACAAATCCTGAAATATATTCCCAAAGTCATTCCCAGAACCTGGAACCTGAATGAACACTTTAGATATAGGAGACCCAGTACCCTAAGAGAGGCCACATACGACAAAGGACCACCACTAAGCCCCCTTTAACGGAAAACAAAAGGCCACAACAAAGAAAAAGACACAACGAAAAAGGCCCCTAACATCAACCCTACCAACTAACCCTAGCCGCAGTCAAACCTGGCAGGGTCAGTGGGCCATAACCAAAGGTCAAAATCCAAATGTTTCATTCTGGCAGAGATGCGCCTACACCTGCCGCAAACAACACCCACCAACCAATCTCCCCAAAGGCACACACCACATTCTGGGGAGCGCTGTTCTTGCTCACGCTCCTGCAACGACTCCAAGACCTCTGCTGTCACACTACCCCAGTCCGATTCCCTAGATGCAAAGGACCGCCCTACCGCGGGCCGACAGCTCCAGCGGCAAACTGACATACTGTAAGGATCAACACTTTTGTAAAATGCGCACTCTGCAACTGTGACATCATGATGAGTCAGATGATCTGGCACTGTAGAAAACACGGATGCCAGTCAGCATTCACGGAATTGGCGCACGTTGCCTTCAGGCAGTGACATCACCATTTCTGCCCCAACATCACAGGGAGAAGGACCTCTTGCACACAAGACTCCCCAGTCCTCTCCTCTTGTGCGCATGTCCCGTCTGTCCTCAGCTTGCCAATTTGGGCTCCAAGGACATCTCACTACGGCACCCAGTGCTTTAAGTGGATCGGGCCAAGCTGGGGCCCGCTGGGGCCCTGCCGGTGCTCCCTAGCCCCACCACACCACGACAGGACACTTTATCCAGCCGCAGACGCGACAGGAGATGGGCCAGCCATTTTTGAGACAGGTAAGCTGACTGGCTGGCTGGCACTTATGTCAGTCACTGTAGATTCCTCTTGTGGCCCCTCACACAAGGGTTCACAAGAGGATGTTGGTGTCCTTTTGTTTCCCCCTCCCCAGGTCACTGAGGCGTCTTTGACCCTGAGGGAACCTGGGGACTCAGTGCCATATTTCTATGTTTACAAAAGATAGCTTGAAAAGTAGACGATTTAAGCCAGCTTTTATAAAGCTTTGCCGATAGACAAAGACTCCTCAGACTTTGTCCATCGTCAAAGCTTTATAAAAGATGAGTGAGGAGACAACCCTTGTTGAGTTTGGACGCTGGCAGTTAGTGGTTGACCAGTTTCTGTGAGGTTATCTTTGTACTAGGTTTCCCCAGTCGGTTGGAATTATAGACACATCACTCCTGAATTGTTTGTAGACATGTTTTAATGTACTTTAGAACATGTGTCAATGTTTGGCAACATAAACCATGTGAGGTGAAACAAGGTTTTCTAGTCGTGCGTCTGGTGTCGAGGAATCCCTCGACACCAGACGCACGACTAGGAAACCTCCAGATCAGCTATCCAGCTTGCAGCTGGCACCCTAACGGGGATGTCCGCAGATTTTTCAACTGTCAGCTAAGACACAAACCACTATCTGCCTTGTTAAAGACTACGGTCGAAACGCTCGTCGGCTTTTGTTTCACCTCACATGGCTAATGTTGCCAGACATTGACACATGTTCTTAAGCAGTGGTCGAAGTGAGCGGGAGCGGTCGGGAGCGGTGCTCCTCTTCTTTTTTAAATGACGTTTTACAGCTCCTATACTTTTCTTTTAAAAAGAAACCGTTCCGGAATGGTATCGTTTTAAAATGAAAGTGTAGGAAGAAGTTGAAACTTGCACTTTCAGTGCAAAGCACTGAACGTTCCCTTAAACAACAGGTGCAAATGTTTGGGGGTTTGTATTGTGTGTGGAGGGGAAGTGGGGATAGGATTTGTGGGGATTGGTGGCAGGCCAGCAGGGAACATAGTTCCACTACTTCTTTTCGTACACTTCGACCACTGTTCTTAAGTACATTAAAGCATGTATAAAAACAATTCAGGACTGATGTGTCTATAATTCAAACCGACTGGGGAAACCCAGTACAAAGATAACCTCACAGAAACTGGTCTACCACTAACTGCCAGCGCCCACACTCAACGAAGTTTGTCTCCTCACCTAGTACTTAACCTACCAGGAACCTCTCGAGTTCGGTTCCCCGACAAACCATGTGCCAGGCTACAGGCCATACTACGATCAACCATGAAACCAATGCGCAGTGGCCCGTTTAAAAATTCCAACCTTCTGAACCTCTTTATAAAAGGTGGATTGAATTATATACTTTTCAAGACATCTTTTATAAACATAGAAGGTTTAAAAAAGATGTCTTGAAAAGTATGTAAACAATAAGGTACGCACACAGATATATAAATGCTATATATTTGTGTGCTTACCTTACTATGATTTGTGTTCTTTTTCAAGCCATCTTGAAGTACAGAAACCATAGTAAGGCATGGAAACAAATATAAAAATCTAAGCTTGTGTACCTTTTCTAAACTTAGAAATATGTAACATTTTTATGTTTATAAGAGATGGCTTGCAGAGTACACAAACCATAGTAAGGTACGCATACAGATATATAAATGCTTATATACATGTATATTTTTGTTTGCGTACCTTACTATGGTTTGTGTACTTTTCAGGCCACGCCCATCCTGAAAGCCACAGCTCCAAATGAGTGCCCCCCTTCGATGTATTACCCCACTTAAAGCCCTGCCAGCACCCATATTGTGCTGGCTTAGCCCACCTGCGGCCTTCGCCACTGAGAAATGCTGGATACATCCTCCTCCTTCCTCGAGATGGCACTTTTCCTTTCATCCGTTTCATCCACAGCCTCCGGTACGCTCAGGCACACGTCTCCCTGACCTGGCACAGAGTCAAGAAGGGCTCCCTCTGGACCATCGACACCCTCCTGGAGGTCCCAGGCCTCACTCACTAGTTTCAGCCCTCTGGGTGTGGGGAAAAACCTCGGGGGCACTGCCCGTTGCTTCCTGCCGCTCCCCCCCGCCGTCCGTGACAAAAGGACCAAGACAACTTGTTGCCAAAATGTGGTGGGGGGGGGGTCGTAGAGGAGACAGACACCAAATATGATACTTTCAAGGTGTAGCTTTATTTTAAGCTCAGTCCGTCAGCACACGCAGGATCGGCACTTAGAGGACACCCACGCGGCATAGAAGACACGTAACGGGGAACAGGAACACTGGTAACCCACACACCCATAAACCAGCAGAAATCCACCGAGCTGAACCCCAGCTGCCGGAATAACCGTCCACTTAGAACGCCCAAACACTCCAACCTCCCCAGCATTCCAACGGTGATGTCACCACCAGAGGCGTTGCTGGGATTTTGGTTGCAGCCCCGGATACAAGCTCGGGGGTTACAAGCAAAGGCTAGCTAGGCCCAAGTCCGACATTAGCGTAGCCCAGGATCTTTTCCAGACCTAGTGACACCTCTGTGACTAACACTGACATCAGCAGCACTGCCCAGGGTCAAGACAGGACAGGCAGATTACTTTACACTGAGCCAATCCTGTGAGGGAAATCAGGTGTCAGAAATTAAAACACGCGTTGCAGCTCCTGGCATTAGCGGACTTGTTAATAAAACAAACATGCCTGGCATGGCTGTGGAGCAGGGCTCCCTGGGGGAGGGCGTCAAGGGGAATGATAAGCACGTTTCTATTGTTTACGTAAATCAAGCCAGCCAGTCAGAGTCAGCAGAAACACGGAGCAAGGCTTTTCTTGGCACGCGCCTTATCGGCTCCCGAGGGGCTCGCTATCGGGGGCTTCCCTGCAGGCGAGGCCTAGTTGTCGCACTGTTTTTGCCACGTGCTTGCACGCCCCTGGGGAGAGCATCAGCCGTGTAATAAGTCTGCCGTATCTGCTCCACAAGTGAAGGCGACAAACGCATGAATCTGAGCAGAGCAGGTCCTGCTGAAGGCAGAGACCGACTCACACGGACGGGAGCATTCCACAGAGAGGTCCCCTGGGGCCACTCAAGATATGCATTGCGCCGCTTAAGCTGCGCCACAATCAAATCTCCTTACTGCGGGTTCCGCAGCCCAAAACATGGGCGCATGGTGTGGGTAAAAGGCACGTTACGACTGAGTTCAGTCCGCAGTTATTGGGGCATTATCAAATGGACTGCCCCTCAAATGTGGTAAAGGGCTGAGTCGCTAATGCCGGCATTCGTGCTAACAGATCTCCAAATCAAGGGCTTAACTCGCTGAGCTGTGCTATCAAATTACTTTTACAGCGAAATGGCCACGTGTTTGAGAGACTCTCAGAACCGCATCACGTTACAGCAAGGTTGAGAGAAATGTCTGACTTTTGCTCTCAAAGATGTTCCGTAGTGAGGGCGAGGCACATTTGTCCGAACTGAAGTTCGTCACACATTCTTTACAACACTGTACACATTTAGGAGTAATTAACACCAAACAAGCTGAACAATACAAGGATTTAAAAAGGGCAAATTAAGTGTAATGTCCCAGCGTCCCTAGTGCTCCATCCCCACTTACGCTCTTTTCCACTCATAGCGCCTACATTTTGCAATAACCTCCCTCTTGAAGTACGATCTTCTTCCTCCTTTTCTCTCATTTGCACTAGTCTCACCACATATGTGCTCTCCACTTCAATGCTTTCCCATTTCAGCTGATGTATTGTTACAGCGCATCGGCATATATCGCTACATAAATACAATACCAATAAAAAACACAGTAAGAAAAGCATTGACGTACGAGAATGCGCACACCACGACGAGAATGCGCACACCACGAAGAGAATGCGCACACCACAAAGAGAATGCGCACACCACAAAGAGAATGCGCACACCACAAAGAGAATACGCACACCACAAAGAGAATACGCACACCACAAAGAGAATACGCACACCACGAAGAGAATGCGCACACCACAAAGAGAATACGCACCCCACAAAGAGAATACGCACCCCACAAAGAGAATGCGCACACCACAAAGAGAATGTGCACACGACAAAGAGAATGCGCACACCACAAAGAGAATACGCACACCACAAAGAGAATACGCACACCACAAAGAGAATGCGCACACCACAAAGAGAATACGCACACCACAAAGAGAATGCGCACACCACAAAGAGAATGCGCACACCACAAAGAGAATGCGCACACCACAAAGAGAATACGCACACCACAAAGAGAATACGCACACCACAAAGAGAATACGCACCCCACAAAGAGAATACGCACCCCACAAAGAGAATGCGCACACCACAAAGAGAATGCGCACACCACAAAGAGAATACGCACACCACAAAGAGAATACGCACATCACAAAGAGAATACGCACCCCACAAAGAGAATACGCACCCCACAAAGAGAATACGCACACCACAAGGAGAATACGCACACCAGGAAGAGAATACGCACACCAGAAAGAGAATACGCACACCAGAAAGAGAAAGCGCACACCACAAAGAGAATGTGCACACCACAAAGAGAATGTGCACACCACAAAGAGAATGCGCACACCACAAAGAGAATGCGCACACCACAAAGAGAATGCGCACACCACAAAGAGAATGCGCACACAGCAAAGAGAATATGCACAGAATGAAGAGAATACACACACAGAATATGCATACCACAAAGAGAATGCGCACAGCACAAAGAGAATGTGCACACGACAAAGAGAATGCGCACACGACAAAGAGAATGCGCACACGACAAAGACAATACGCACACCACGAAGAGAATGCGCACACCACAAAGAGAATGCGCACACCACAAAGAGAATGCGCACACCACAAAGAGAATACGCACACCACAAAGAGAATACGCACACCACAAGGAGAATACGCACACCAGGAAGAGAATACGCACACCAGAAAGAGAATACGCACACCAGAAAGAGAATACGCACACCAGGAAGAGAATACGCACACCACAAAGAGAAAGCGCACACCACAAAGAGAATGTGCACACCACAAAGAGAATGTGCACACCACAAAGAGAATGCGCACACCACAAAGAGAATGCGCACACCACAAAGAGAATGCGCACACCACAAAGAGAATGCGCACACCACAAAGAGAATGCGCACACAGCAAAGAGAATATGCACAGAATGAAGAGAATACACACACAGAATATGCATACCACAAAGAGAATACGCACACCACAAAGAGAATATGCACACCTCGAAGAGAATACACACAAGGAAGAGAATACGCACACAGAATATGCATACCACAAAGAGAATAGGCACACCACAAAGAAAATACGCACACCACGAAAAAGAATACAGACACCACAAAGAGAATATGCATACCAGGAAGAGAATACGCGCACCAGGAAGAGAATACGCACACCAGGAAGAGAATACGCACCCCACAAAGAGAATACACACCACACGAAGAGAATACACACCACACGAAGAGAATACACACCACACGAAGAGAATATGCACACCACGAAGAGAATATGCACACCACAAAGAGCACAGAATATGCATAACACAAAGAATATGCACACCATGAAGAGAATACGCACACCACAAAGAGAATACACACACAATGAAGAGAATACGTACACACAATACGCATACCACAAAGAGAATACAAATACCACAAAAAGAATACGCACACCACGAAGAGATACGCAAACCACGAAGAGATACGCAAACCACGAAGAGAATGCGCAAACCACAAAGAGAATGCGCACACCACAAAGAGAATGCGCACACCACAAAGAGAATGCGCACACCACAAAGAGAATGCGCACACCACAAAGAGAATGCGCACACCACAAAGAGAATGCGCATACCACGAAGAGATTACGCACACCACGAAGAGAATACGCACACCACGAAGCGATACGCAAACCACGAAGAGATACGCACACGACGAAAGCTCTCGCACCATTACTGAGGAATTTCCTAGCAGAATTAAGGCACAAACAGAACTTGGCGAGATGCACTTTTGACCCATTTTTTAGCATTGAAAATGGCAAGCCCTGCCTCAGAACAACACTCACTGCATAGAAACAACGAAGGTTAACGGTCCAGAGGAAAGCTCAGGGGCAACACGTGTGTCTTGGAGCAGTGAAAGAGTATGGCAAATTGATAACAAATCAATGACATTTTAAAGAAGCTTAAAAGGTTGGACTTTTTTTTCTAAATTAACAAAACCTGTTGCTCACAGATTGTACAACAATAACTCTAAAAATCAAAGGATTAAAACATACATCAATAAATAATTTGTCATTTTTGATTACGCGATACGCGACAGTGATGTCACACGTTACACGTATTGATATCACGTGCAACAGCGCCATTATAAATAAACGCTGGCTTTCATTAGACACACCAATATTTGAACCAAACCAAGCTGGGGAAACATGCTCCCAAAATTGAGGAGTGATCGTACACCACTTCTTTTAAATGAAAAACCCATATCATAACTGAATAGTAATATTCTGAAGGCACGGCTGAATAGCGCCATCTTTTGTTTTATTCATTTCTTTACGTGACGCAATATACATATGATATCACGATAGGTTATTTATAATGCGCTTAATACCTGGAGGTTTCTAAGCGTGGACCTGGGGCTCGAACCTGTGTTACTCCGTGTCGTCTTGCTTCCAAGGCGCACACCACAAAGAGAATGTGCACACCACAAAGAGAATACGCACACCACAAAGAGAATACGCACACCAGGAAGAGAATACGCACACCAGGAAGAGAATACGCACACCAGAAAGAGAATACGCACACCAGGAAGAGAATACGCACACCAGGAAGAGAATACGCACACCAGGAAGAGAATATGCACATCAGGAAAGAATACGCACACAAAATACACATACCACAAAGAGAATACGCACACCACAAAGAGAATATGCATACCGCGAAGAGAATACGCATACCACTAAGAGAATATGCATACCACTAAGAGAATACGCATACCACTAAGAGAATACACACACAATGAAGAGAATACGCACACAAAATACGCATACCACAAAGAGAATACGCACACCACGAAGAGAATACACATACCACAAAGAGAATACACACACAATGAAAAGAATACGCACACAAAATACGCATACCACAAAGAGAATGCGCATACCACAAAGAGAATACACATACCACTAAGAGAATATGCACACCGCAAAGAGAATACGCACACGACGAAAGGTCTCGCACCATTACTGAGGAATTTCCTAGCAGAATTAAGGCACTAAAAGCATTTGGCGAGATGCACTTTTGACCAACTTTTTTAGCATTGAAAATGGCAAGCCCAGCCTCAGAACCGTACTCATTGCATAGAAACAACAAAGCTTAACGGTCAAGAGGAAAGCTCAGGGGCAACACGTGTCTTGGAGCAGTGAAAGAGTATGGCAAATTGATATCAAATCAATGACATTTTAAAGAAGCTTAAAAGGTTGGATGTTTTTTTCTAAATTAACAAAACGTGGTGCTCACAGATTGTGCCACAATAACTATAAAAATCAAAAGATTAGAACATACATCAACAAATACTTTGTAATTTTTGATTACGCGACAGTGATGTCACACGTTACACGTATTGATATCACGTGCAACCGCGCCATTATGAATACACACAGGCTTTCATTAGACACACCAATATTTGAACCAAACAGAGCTGGGGAAACATGCTCCCAAAATTGAGGAGTGCTCGTACACCACTTCTTTCAAATGAAAAACCTATATTATAAATGTATAGTAATATCATTCTGAAGGCACGGCTGAATAGTGTCATATTTTGTTTTATTCATTTCTTTCAATGACGCAATATACATATGATAGGTTATTTATAACGCGCTTAATACCCAGAGGTTTCTAAACGCGGACCTGGGGATCGAACATTTGTTGCTCTGTGTCGTCTTGCTTCCAAGGCTCACACCACAAAGAAAATGCGCACACCACAAAGAGAATACACACACCACGAACAGAATACGCACACCACGAACAGAATACGCACACCACGAACAGAATATGCACACCACGAACAGAATATGCACACCACGAAAAGAATACGCACAAAATGAAGAGAATACGCACACAGAATACGCACACCACAAAGAGAATACGCACACCACAAAGAGAAAACGTACACCACAAAGAGAATATGCATACCACGATGAGAATATGAACGCCACGAAGAGAATACACATACCAAAAAGAGAATATGCACACCACGAATTATTATTAATTATTATTATTATTTATTTACGAAGAGATATGCAAACCACGAAGAGATACGCACATGACAAAAGCTCTCGCACCATTACTGAGGAATTTCCTAGCAGAATTAAGGCACTAAAAGAACTTGGCGAGATGCCATTTTGACCCACTTTTTTTGCATTGAAAATGGCAAGCCAAGGCTCAGAACCGCACTCATTGTATAGACACAACAAAGCTTAATGGTCCGGAGGAAAGCTCAGGGGCAATACGGTGTCTAGGAGCAGTGAAAGAGTATGGCAAATTGATATCAAATCAATGACATTTTAAAGAAGCTTAAAAAGGTTGGATGTTTTTTTCTAAATTAACAAAACGTGGTGCTCACAGATTGTGCAACAATACCTAAAAATCAAAGGATTAGAACATACATCAACAAATACTAGACTACGCGACAGTGATGTTACACGTATTGATATCACGTGCAACAGTGCCATTATCAATAAACGCTGGCTTTCATTAGACACACCAATATTTGAACCAAGCAGAGCTGGGGAAACATGCTCCCAAAATTGAGGAGTGATCGTACACCATTTCTTTCAAATGAAAAACCTATATTATAACTGTATAGCAAATTCATTCTGAAGGCACGGCTGAATAGCGCCATCTTTTGTTTTATTCATTTCTTTCAGTGATGCAATATACATATGGTATCATATGATAGGTTATTGATAATGCGCTTAATACCCGGAGGTTTCTAAGCGCAGACCTGGGGATCGAACCTGTGTTGCTCCGTGTCTTCTTGCTTCCAAAGCGAGCAATTGGAGCAGCTCACTCTGGATCTCGACAACCTAGGAAACTAGGTATGATAATCGAGAAAGCTGTAGCTGTGCAACTGCAGCAACACATCAGCACCAACAAACTCCTCCAAACCTACCAATCCGGGTACAGACCCAGATACAGCACGGAGACGGCAGTCATACAGGTGGTCGACCAAGCCCTCAACATCCTTGACAGCGACCACTCCTGCCTCCTGGTTCTATTCGACCTCTCAGACATTTTCGACACAGTAGACCACCAGGTGCTGACGGACAAGCTACATCAGCGCATAGGTATAGGTGACCTTGGGGTACTGGTTCAAGTCCTACCTCGCCAACTACCAGCAGTTTGTTCAGATGGACTCCTCTGGATTACCAATGCTATCTGCCACATATGTAGTACCGCAGGGTTCCATCCTCTCCCCAATGATCTTCAATCTATACATGGAGCTGCTGGGCGCCCTCCTAGCCACACACAACATCCACATCCAGCAATACGCTGTTTACACACAGCTATAGCTCAAGATCGACTCCATCAAGGACATCCATAGGCTCAAAGCCTGCCTCTACCTGATCCAGTCTTAGATGTCCAGTGCATACTTGAAGCTCAACCCTTCCAAGACTGAATTGCTACTCCTCACCAACAACACCAAACACCCAGACATACATACTTGGCTATCAACCATAAACCCTGAAGTCTTCACCTCCTGTGCCAAGACCCTTGGGTTCCACATCGACAAACACCTCTCCTTCAAGACGCACATAGCTAAGAAAATTCAGGAGCTCACCCTCCTCTGTAAAGTCCACCCCTTCATCACTCCAGATAGCTTTAGATCCACTATTCAAGCGCAGGTCCTATCCTACCTGGATGGCGGCAATGCCCTCCTCGAAGGCCTCCTGTCATCCTCTCTTGTGCCCCTGAGAAGTGTCCTACACCCAGCCGCATGCGTAATCAAGGGTCTACGCAGATACGACCAGATCACCCCGGCCCTCATCGGCCTTCACTGGCTCCCACTGCACGCACAAATCACCTTCAAATCTTGCTGCATCATCTACAAGGCAGTCACCCTCATGTCACCCAGATACCTCACAGAGAAATTCAGCATCTCCGGAAGACATTGCACCACCAGGACATGTGCAGACTTAAAATGGACCGCTACAAAAAGGAAAATACCATAAAACAAGCCTTCTCTGCCTACGCCCCAAGATTATGAAACCTCCTATCCATCAGCATCAGACTTTCCCCCATGCACCTACAATTCAGAAAAGAACTCAAAAGGCACCTCTTCAAGGATTCTCTCCTCAAAACCTAGACCATCACGTGGCCCTCCAGGCCACCTGACTCACTAGACACCATCTGCCCCTCTCCTCCTTGTACTATGCACAGATGGACCCCTCCTATGTGCCCCTCTGTATGCTACCCCTGCTGCATATCTGTTCTGTCACCTCTGAAAAGTGCTCTGTTCTGCATCTGTATTGTTGTTACCTCTAAAGCGCCCTGTTGCTTCTCGAAGCTAGGTCAGCGCTCAATAAATACAGTAATAATAATAATAATAATAATAATAATAATAATAATAATAATAATAATAATAATAATGCTACTACTACTAACTGGAATATATTTTTTTCCAGCAACATCGGCCTAACGCAAGGGTGTGCTGACCCCTCTTATTTAATTTGTATGTCACCGACATGGACATAGCACTGCAAGCTTGCCATAATTTCCCACCTAAATCAAGCAGTGAGAGCATGTCCTGGCTCTCATACGCAGACGATACTGTCATCATCGATCAAATGTCACTTAGCCTGCAACACCCTTTGGATGCAGCTTCAAGCAGGTTAACAATTAACCAGAACAAAATAGACTAGAGAAAACATTGCACAACCCTTTCTCATGGTCGATGGGAGGGCAAGACTTAAGATAATTGAACTCTACACATATTTGGGTTTACCTATTAAGAAGTAGCCAACAGTGTCTTTCTATACTGAACTACTACCTCAAAAAACCATAAGAAAAGGGCAAGTTATTGAAAATGTCATGCGCAGGAAAGGTGGTTGTTCTGTAGAGGGCCTCTTAGAGGTTTACAAAAAAATGTGTCATTCCTAGCATTTTGTATGGTCTCTTGGTGTTACCAGAGAGCCATATAAAATGGATCGATACTGCTGCGCTCGATACTGGGTTTCCCCAGTGCGGTCCATGTAGAGGCTCTGAGGTTGGAGGTAGGTCTCCCATCTCTTTCTTCCATCTGGAGAATTGCACCTAGTAAACCATTTGTCAAGATCACGTGGGCTAGAATTAAGACCATCGCTACTGGCATATTTTGCACATGAGTGCCTCAGTCCTGGAAATGTTGCCCAAGCAGAGATGGCAGCTACTGCAAAGCTACATTTAGAAGCTTTTGGGCTAGCGATACCAACTCAGGCTGAAGCGCTTCCTTTCAATTCTAAATTGAAGTCCAAAACTCTGGTATGGGACCGCTCACAATCAATAGAGAAGCTATCTGTAACAAAATGGTATATTGAATACGCGGGCAGCATTTCATCTCTGATATGCCATGTGGCTATTTTATTAAGATATGCAATTCTGCTTTGAGGTGCTTTATTCTCCATTTACGATTGAACGTATTACCTGTTTGAGAATATACTGGTGCATGGAAGGGCACCCCTATGGTGAGCCGGCTGTGTCAATTGTTCAGCAAAGATTCGAAACTGCTAGACACATTCTGACTCAGTGTCTGCAACAACTGTCTGACTATACTTTTAAGAGATATGCAAAATTTGTCTCATCATTAGATACCATTAGATCTGATCGGTTTTGGGCTGCAATGTATTCAGCAAATTCTTTGGTCTTAAACTGCATCTTAACACATTTGATAAAGAGTGAAGCAGCAACTAATTAATATTGATCTGTAAGAGTATACTTTTAAAAGAATATACAAATTTATTGTTACTTATGTTCACTGGTTTTCGTATATGGTGTATATTTTAATATGTTGTGTTATTATTTTATAATTGTATGTGGCACTGCAAAAGCACCTTTTCTTGGTTGGTAAACAGTTATTCATTACTTCTTAGCAACCAATTCAACTGGAGACTTTAGCATAGCTTTTAGAATTACCTGCATTAACGGTATACATTTTATACCAGTAATCCACTACTTTATTAAACCTTTTGAGGCAACTCTTAAAATAATAGACATTGTTTTGCCTATAACAGTGTAACTAGAATAGTATTGTCTTATGTTCTTATTTTGTCCTGCTTCTGTTGATTTTATTTTAATGCATAATCCACATCATTGGTACAGTAATCCTTGGTGAATTTTAAGGATTTCCACTTTCTTTTGAAATTATGTTCATATAGACATTTTCCTTCTTGTTTCAATTTGACACATGCAAAGGTAGTTTCTAATTCCTCCTGAACGAAAGAAAGCATAGCAATTACCACAATATATTCAAATGATCACTAAAAGTTTACCACATTTCTGGTAACCATTTATCCATTTTCTAAATTTACTAATTCTATTTATGTAGTATCCTAGTTTGAAATACCTTTGATTCCTGTTCTTCTATTTGCAGGAATGTTCTATTTATTACCTTTTATATTTGAGCTATTGCTATCCCCACAAATACCAAGTCCAAGCATCATACTGACTATTTTGTGATCAAATAATTATTTAGATGCAAGTGGTATACTTAAGTTTATTTCTATTTCATTTTGTTTCATAATTCAAATACATTTGTCATGTTTATTAATTACAAATATTCATATATTTACAAACAATTGTATAAATAAAATATCTTTCAGCAACTAAAACAATTTATTTAGAACGTTCTTAATGTTTTTAGGAAAATTCACTTTTTTTGCAGGAATCTGCACATCATTGTTGCACAATTTCGAAAAAAATGTCGATTTTACCACACATATCCTTCAAAACATATACATAGATAATAATAGGCGAATGAAACATATTTTCAAAATGCAATAATCCTTATTAAATTGCAAGTTGATGGCTGGTGGACCCTCTAAAATGTTGTTGCCCCTTTAAGAACAAAACTGTTTTTTTGTTATTTCCCTTTTACGTATCATAATTGTCAGAAACTAACCTGCCAAAAACAACACCTCTTTTGTAAGAAAATGTCACAGGTTTCCATTTGTTAACCAGCCCTTTCTCCTTATAAATATTTTTAGAAAGGTTGATAGATTTGTGGAATGTTCTCATACCACAGTCAATGGAGGAAAAATACATTTGTTTATGTATGTATTTAGTGGAGGTACCGTCTAACACACAGCCAAAAGCAGTCTCAGAGCTCTAGTGCCGGGACTAGAGCAAAACAACAGGCTGGAGGATGTAAACAGATAGCCCATGGAATGAAGTAGGCCTGGAGATATGGAAACCCAGCTTGACTTGATGGGTGTGAGGGTGAAGGAATACCGAGGAATGGGAGGCAGACTTCAAATACATGGAGGGGCTGACAACCGGATTCAGCTAATGACAGGCAGAGAGAGCTTCCAGCATAGACACAGTGCACAACCTAGCCAAGGACGAGCACAGACGTAAAGCTTCCTGTTACCATGATGATAAGGCACCTTCAAAGAATTCAGTCTAAAATCCTCATAATTACAAGCAGGAGAGTTCCATTTCGTGGTCTCTACAAACGTGATCTGGAAGAACAGGACAATGCCTGTTCAATCAAGGTAGATGGCGGGAAGCTGTTCCCATCGAACCAAAGGTGGAAAGATACAAGTGTTGCTCAAAGTTAACAGCTGAATGTACTCTCTCAGGCTTAGGTGATCAGAGATGTCAATATGATGGAACACACAGCACCTCCGTGCTCGGTCCCATCGCCTTTAAAAGGTACACCAACTCTGGTAACTGTCCAAGGTCCCAAGGCTGGGAAGACACATTTTGTACAATCCGTAGTTACCTTTCACGTTAAGATGAACAAGTTACTTTCTTACCTGGTAACGTTCTTTCGATCGGTTGTTCCGACGACGTATTCCACATCTATGACAGGTAATCACCACAGCTGTGCTGCTTCGGAACATTTCCGGCATTTGCGTCCTGCGTCGATGACGTCGATATGCCCCTTCGAGAACCTCCTCCGATGGCTGACGTCACCCGATGTTATATGTAGGACGCACAATGCACGTAGTCTCTGTTGTAGTTTTTTTCCCAGAACGTGTGACACCAATCTTCTGCCAGTATGATTACAGAAAGCCTTGCGGAAACGGAAGCTGCAATCGCATCAGAAATTCTGTAGAAGGGCAGGTTGGGAGGGTTCGATGTGGAATATGTCGTCGGAACATCCCATCGAAAGAACGTTACCAGGTAAGAAAGTAACTTGTTCTTCGAAGGGATTGGTTCCTCCGACGTATTCTAAATCTATGACAGACTCCCAAAGTAGTACCAACGTAAGGAGGTGGGAAAAGAATTTAGAATTTTAGAATGCCCATTTAAATTGCAGAATAGAGGACCGCCTTGCCAAAGGCCAAATCTTGCACATGGATAGAATCCAAGGAGTAGTGTTTGACAAAAGAATGGACAGAGGCCCATGTGGCAGCTTCACAAATGTTACAAATGGGAACACCCCTCTGCAGGGCAGTAGAGGCAGCCACACCTCTAGTAGAATAGGCCCGTAAGCCTACCAGAGGGTCTTTAATCATCAATCGGTAACATTCAGAAATTGTCAAGATAATCCATCTAGACAAAGTCTGTTTAGTAACAGCTTGTCCCAAACACCTTCCAACGTATCATACAAAGAGCTGATTGTCCACTCTGACCCGGGACATGCATGAGATGTAGAAACTTAAAGCTCTCCTGGGATCCAACCTATGGAGCCTCTCCTCTTTCTTACCAGGATGCGGAGGAGGAAAGAACGCCGGAAGAATGACCTTCTGGCTTAAATAAATTCTGACACAACTTTCGGAAGAAAAAAAGGACAAACACTAAGGACAACCCTGTCCTTTTGGAACATTGTGAAGGGTGGCTTAACAGGAAGTGCCTGCAACTCACTCACTCTGCGAGCGGAAGTGACCGCAACTAAAAATACAGTTTTCAAGGTCAACAGTCTCAAAGGACAAGAATGTAAAGGCTCAAACGGAGCTCCCATTAGGAATTTTAGAACCAGGTTTAAATCCCAACCTGGCACCTGGAAAGGTGACGGTGGGAACACATTAGTTAGCCCTTTCAGGAACTGAGAAATCAAAGGAATTTAAAAAAAGAACACTCCTCAAACGAGCGCTTAAATATGGAAAGGGCCGCCAGGTAACCTTTAAATGGTACCCACTTGCAGGCCTTTGTGGGCTAACAAAAGCAAAAAAGACAGAACCACAGGAATGGCACATGAAAAAGGATCCACATTCTTAACCCTGCACCAGTTGCAGAATTTCCTCCAACGGCAACAGTACAGGGACTTCGTTGCAGGCCTTCTGGCCGAGAGCAACACCTCCATCACGTCTTCAGGGAGGTCCCAATCCTTACACCTCAACCTTTCAGAAGCCAAGCATGAAGGTTGAGGGACTTGACCTCTGGATGGAGAACCTGGCCCCCCTCGTGTGAGAGCAGATCGTCTCGGTAGGGAAGACATGTGGAGGGCAGATTGACATGTCGAGAAGGTCCGGGTACCACTTTCTCCTGGCTCATGCCGGAGCAATGAGGATCATTCGGGAACCGAACCTCCATAACCTCCGCAGCACTTGCGGAATGACGGGGACTGGAGGAAACGCATACAGCAGTGGGAAGGACCACTCCGCTACGAACGCGTCCCCTAAGGCTCCTCTTGGAGGAAATTCCAGCAAGCAGGATCTTTCGCACTTCCGGTTGGCACTGGTGGCGAAGAGATCCACTTGTGGGGTCCCCCAAAGGGCAAAGATCTCGAAGAGAACTTCCTGAGCCAGCCCCCACTTGTGAGAGACCGTGCTCTGCCTGCTCAGAGCATCCTCCGCCGCGTTTTCGTCTCCAGCCAGATGAACTGCCGAGATCGAAATTTCCTGCTGGATGGCCCAGAACCAGAGCTGCATCGCCTCTCTGCACAGTGGGAGAGACCCTGCCCCCCCCTTTTTGTTGAGGTAGTGCATGGCCACTGTATTGTCTGTATTGTTTGTCAGAATCAGGACATTCTTCCCCCGTACAGACGACAGAAAAGCCTTCAGGGCTAGCATGACGGCCCTCAGCGCCAACAGATTGATATGGAGTCTGGACTCCGACGGAGACCAACGACCGCTGACTGTCAACTCATTGACATGAGCTCCCCATCCCGTGAGGGATGCGTCCATCACGATCGTCACCTCTGGGTAGCCAAAATAGAGCCCCCTTCATCAGAATGCCTTCGACGGCCCACCACAGACAATCCTGGGCGACCGAGGGCAGCACCTGAACTGGATCCGACATCCTGCCGGAGGACTGTGACCACTGTATCTTGAGAGCCCACTGCAGAGATCTCATCTGCAGCCTGGCCTCTGGCACCAGGAGAATGAGGCTGAGCAACCTCAAGAACTCGAACGCTGGGAGACTCTGGGCATGTTGAGACTTGTTCACCATCTGCAGAATGTGATGAGCCCTCACCTGGGGAGGAAAACAGCCCCAGGGATGTGTCGAGCACTGCTTCGATGTACTGGAGCCGCTGGGTAGGTGTCAAGTGGGACCTCTTTAAGTTGAGGGAGAAGCCCAGCTTGTGGAGGGAGTGGCAGGTGACGGACAGATGATCCAGGACTTGCTCAGGAGAGCGAGCCCTAATCAACCAATCGTCCAGTTAGGGGTAGACGTGAATCCCCCCCTTTCCTGAGATACGCTGCCACCACCACCACCATTAGCTTGGTGAAGACCCTCGAGGCGGAGATCAATCCAAACGGCAGGACCCAAAACTAAAAGTGCAAGTCGCCAACCGCAAACCTCAGGTACTTCTTGTGCTTGGGATGAATCGGCACATGAAAGTAAGCGTCCTTGAGGTCGAGAGACACCAACCAGTCCTGAGGTTGAAGGGCCTGGAGGACTTGAGAGAGAGTAACCATCTTGAACTTGTCCTTCCTGAGGAGCTTGTTCAAACCACACAAGTCCATGATGGGTCTCAATCCCCCGTCCTTTTATGGGATCAAAAAATATGGTGAATACCATCCCTTTTTCCTCTCCGCTACAGGCACCAGTTCTATGGCGCCTTTCTCCAGAAGGGATTCGATTTCCTGCGCAAGGAGCGGATCTGGACTCTTCAAAGAGAGATTCCCTGGTAGATTGT
This sequence comes from Ambystoma mexicanum, assembly GCF_040938575.1. NCBI lineage: Eukaryota > Metazoa > Chordata > Amphibia > Caudata > Ambystomatidae > Ambystoma > Ambystoma mexicanum. Next base: position 901,716,216 of record NC_090926.1, read on the forward strand.
CCTGAGGCCTCTGCCGGAGAGGAAGACAGTAGCCGTGGGCTATGATCTCCAGAACCCACACATCTGAAGTAATGGCATGCCATTCTACAAGATGCTGCGCCAGCCTTCCCCCAACCAGCGAACCATGGGACATGGCCTCATGAATGAGCTGAAGCGGCTGCGGCAGTGCCTGAGGGCAAAGAGGTAACTGCCCGAGCTGCTTTGGCACCATGAGTAACTTGTTTTCCACCTCTGGTACTCCTACGTTGGCCCCCTTGACTGGCCGCTCCCCTCAATCTACCAAAAGACGAGTAGTATCGAAAGGAACCTCGCCTCCATTGCTGTCCCCTAGGACAAAAAGGCAGAGGTTGTCGGACTGCAGAGCTCAATGACTTTGCTGAAGCTTGGGAGGTCTGCAACCTCTCAAGGCTCTCGTCAGCCTTGCTGCCAAAAAGATGTATACCATCAAAGGGCATGTTGAGAAGCCGGGCTTGTACGTCAGGAGCAAACCCCGACTTCCGTAAACACGCAAATCTGCGCATCACGGTGCTCAACGCCATGGACCGGCTGATGCAGTCTGCCATGTCCAGACCCGACTGAACGGATTCACACGTGGCATCCTTGCCATCCTGAACGAGGGCAAGAAAACCATCCGTTCCTCCCCTTCGGGAATATGTTCAGCCGCCAAAGACACACAATTCCACAGAGTGTGAGTGAAACGTGCTAAGGCACACACAGAGTTGGCTGTCTGTAAAGCCATACCCCTTGAAGAAAACACTTTCTTCGCCCAGCCATCGAAACGTTTTTAGTCCCTATCAGGAGGGATGGTAGGGTACGATGCCTGCTTTGCCGGGGCCGTAGCCGCCTGCACCACCAAACACTCCGGAGTGGGGTGCGTCGTCAAGTAACAGGGGTCGCTACTGGCTGGACGGTATTTTTTCGGCAACGACTTGCTCACTGCCTGGAGACTCTCCAGAGCAGTCCAAGCCGCCGCCACCCTTCTCTGTAAAACCATATGAAATGGCAGCACCGGGTCAGTGGGCGGACCTTTGTCAAGGATATCTGTCAGGTCATCCTGCAGAAAATCCACTGTCGGCGCAGACCACCCCAAGTACTCCGCCAGCTCAAGCACAAAGTAACTTGGATTCCTCACGTACAAGAAAGGCCTCCTTTCAAATCCACATTATCAAAGAAACCAACTCTCCCATCTAAGGAAAATGAATCCTTCCTGGTGGAGATGGACATCAAAGCCCTGGGACTCAGCCATGTAAACGCTGGCAGCCGCCTCCTTTCTCCTGGATGCTACACCGGCATGGGCTGGCTCAACAAGAGACTTAAGAGGTATGGCCACGTCACCAGCAGTGTGACTCACTCTTCAAGATGGCATCACCTTCAGAAACTCCTGCACCATCATCCTTGACGCACTAACATGGAGTACCCCTGCACACCTGGCCGAGAAACCCACCATCTCAGGATGCCTGTCCAAAATAAGACACCAACACATTGCAAGACTAAGAACCAAGGCATGCAAAAAGGAAATGACCAAACACCAGGTTTCCAGCTATGCACACACACCTAGAATGACATCCTAATGCCACATCGGACTAGCCCAAATCTCTCATGTATTTTAGGACGGAACACTGGACCCAACCAAGACACAGACCCACCCAACTAAATGCACCTGGCCAAAAAACCTGTTGCCTCTGCTCCTTTCCATCACCCTCCTCTTCCTCCTTTTATGGACACAATTGTAAGTAGTCACCTGCCTTCTACAATGCTCCTTTCCTTTCTATCGATGCTCCCACCTTATAAAACCTTATAAATCCATATATGTATGTTCATATATCTGTAGTTGAGCCTGTTCACACGGTTTGAACATAGCTTTTGTGTCGAAAGTGAAGAGGGAGTCAGACTCAAGGGTGACATTTCATGGGTGTTTATTACAAAAAGGAAAAATGCAATCTGTCCCTACAGCTAACACGCATGTTCCACACCTACAAAACTAATCTAAGGGTGCTCGTCCGTCGTCAAAGTGAAAAGTAGGCCTCAGTCCAAACCTAATTGCAATTTGGCAAAACCACTGTGGAAAAAAAACATACAAATAAGCCTAAGCAATAGCCTCTGACTAAGGCTTTGTCCGGCCAATGTGCTTTGAATATTTCTCAGGAGATGGTTCCCAGTTTGCATAAAAATAGTTCTGAAAATTTCAGCTCTCCTGTTAACCTCTACATAAAGACTTGCAAGTCTCTATTCAAATAAAAGTTCTTTACATGGAGAAATTATTCTCTTAGTCCTTTTCCACCACTTTCTCTCTATTGGTTTTTTATCAAATTGATCTTGTTTGCTTCTCCTTATGTTTTTACAAATGTCGTTTCTCAACGGTTCTCCAGGCCGCTCTGGCTTGCAAGTTTCCTTATCCCCTCTGGTTGTCTCTATGCTTCTTGCCGATATTCAATAATCAGGTTGCTGTGGCTCCTGTAACCCTCCTTGTCAGTTTCTTTCTCTTTGTTAGGTTCTGCTCACCTCCCTCCACCCTTGGCAACCCCGATACCTGCTCTGCCTTCAAGTGTACTCCGGCGGGATGGCGTCCCAGCATGGATTTTGTATTCGCCCTATCCTCAGCGTCGTTGGCACATACGCATCTGCTTCTCTGATTCTGCCTGAGTCGGCAGTCTCCACGTACTTCATATTCCAAGCGGTGGATTCATTCACACCACAACTGCAGACTGGTCACACCACCAGGTAAGACTGTACTTCCATCTCTGTCTCTTTCTCAGCTGTATCGCCTTTCTCAGCACCGCCTCCGTGAGCCTTTCCGGCGTCTCTGCCTTCTCGCGGTGTCTCTCCATGCTAGAGCTGGATCCCTGTTGTGGCGCGTCTCTGTCCCCTCCAGGATGTCTGCACATCAGAGGCTTCCCTCTGCACAGGATTCTTCCTCCTACATTCAAGTTTCCTCAATCCCTTTATTCTCGCTGCCGTACTCCAAAGGGGAGTGTTGCTTTTGGTCATTTTCTGAGTTCAAGAGGATCCAGCATTACCTTAAGCCAATGACATAAAACCAAGGACAGTATTTGTTGGATGCAAAACAGAAGTAACATCAATCTCTTCTATTGTCATATATGCAGAGTATTTTTCATAGGGAGCTCCTTGTAGGAATGGGAGTCCTAGTCAATTGAGGGGAATCACTCCCAGCGAGGTCCCGCTGTTCCTAACCCCTATGGAGAGTCTTGCTTAGTGGGCTCAGCTCACTAGACTCAAAGGGGGGGCTCCCCCTGAGAAGGGACGAATTGCCCAGATTCGACACAACTTGTTAGAACTCGCCATAGGTCTGATATGGAAATGGGAAGGGAGAGCCTACACTTTTTTATTGATATTTCCAGACAGTCCTTCACTTCACATCCTGTTTTGACACTACACACTATTTCACATGCAATTACAATATTTGTACATGTCATTTCCCCAAGACCAAGTTCCCCGTCAGGGTTTAGCACTTGGAAAACGTTGACTTTTTCTTTTTTTTTTACATAAATCGCTATACCTTTTCAGGTAGAATGTGTGACATGCGTAAATTGAGCAAAGTGTGACATGCCATCCCACACTGTCAGCAGAAAATACTTTGTGAAGCATCATGAAACCACAGTCTTTTCACGTGCACTAGCACAAAGGGGGGCTTCCACAATATACTCCTGTTGGCATTTTCTTCTGAATTGGGCCCATTATATTTGAGATCATTCTTTATTTAGTTGCACCTTTAACTAGCAAATGGAATCTTTAGGTACAAACACCACATACAAGTTGCAATTGTTTTGTGCGCTCATTCATCAATATCATGTGAATTAAATAAAATGTCATGCATGGCTCATCTGATCTGCAAACAGAAATCTCTAAGGGCAGGGCTCGACCACCATACATAAAGTTATGTTCCTTTAATCTCACAGCCCCTCCAGCAGTCTCCTGAGGTATCCCTCTTATTGCGCCCTGATGCCCTTGGGCCGGATGGTGCGCGTTATAAATAAATAAACATAAACAAACATGAATAAATAAACATTATGCAACATTTCAGGAGCCTGGCATCTTCCATATAGAAGCCTGATTTGCATATCCACAATTTGGACACTAGGGGGCATCCTTTAATGTTCAGTCCTTTTGCCATGCTTGTTTGGAATTTTAATTGGGCCATGCCATGATCTACGATTATCATTGGCTCATGCAGTTGGTGGAGTAATGCACAGGTTAAAGACCCAGATGTGGAAGTGACTGGTCTGAATGTTGCTGCTACCGTAGGCTGACCTTACTGCGCATTTGTTTTACAGAATGGAAAATAATTATAAGTAAAAGTGGAGGCTTGTGGGTGACAAAAGAAGCACTCCCCCATAACCCTCTGCCAGAGCCCACTAGAGCGTCAGAGAACGCATCAGCGAATGCAAGTCTGTGCTTTAATGTGTGATTAAATCAAATGTTGGTGCTAATCTGGAGATAACGATGAGCCCAAGAGAGGGATGAAATAGAGTGCATATGAAACAGTTTCCCATCACCTGTGGGAGAAACAGCAAGGCTAGACCTCTGCTGGACATGTCAAAATGGGCTGCCCGGTGGTTCTTGAATATGGCCCTCCACGTACAGGATAAGGTACCCTCAAATGTACATAATATGAATACTTAGTTATATGGCATGTTGGCCATCAACATTATTTGCGAGGAGCACAGAAACACGCAGTGAAAATTAAGTGTGTGTGGGGGAGGGGGTAGAGGATGTCTGTTGTAGGTGAAAACCAAAGACAAATGCAGACTGGTGTGTTACTGAACATGAAAAGAGTGTGCCTGCGAGATGCAGGCAGTTACTTGCTTACACGAGAGACACAGCACCTGACAAATGGCATAGAGTTTGCCACACACTATGAGCATTTGGAACTAATTACTAAACCCACAGCCAGAGGTGCTGCAAACATGAATAAAGTACAACTATCTGCAGTCATTTAAAGAGGTGCCTTGTCACATTGGAAGAATGCACTGAAAGCTAAAGAAAACGGTTGCCATTGGCAGACTAGGAAAACATTCATTATGAAGACAACTAACACCTATGTATTCATTTAAAATGTTATACATTAAAAAGTTGTTATGTTATATGATTTATGTGTAGCACCTACTACTGCCATTGTTATGGCCTCGAGGAGCTGTGAAGTGAAAGGACCTTCTGAATGCCGTAGTCTGTGCAAACATGAAAATACAAGAGTGTTACATTGCATGCAAATAGTAATTCAAAATTAGGTCACTATTCAATTTCACAATGTACACTATGAAGACAAAATGAAACATCACAGTGTACCATACATTGTGTGGGGAGGTGGATCATATAGTGCCTGGGGGGGTGGAAATGTGGATGCTGATGTGGGTGTGGGTGTTAGCCAGTGCAGAGAGACCAGCGGTGAAAAGGGGGTCTCCTCCAATCTTTGGAACGCGAAGGGGCTGTGCTCTGAGAAAAGGAAAAGTCTTCATGCCACAAGTAAACAGGCACAAAATAGGCGCCTGGGCATGGCTTGGGGTTGTTTCTAGGGAACCAGTGAGGGGAAACCATGTATGGACGTGCTGAAAGCTATGATGCAAAGTCCTCACAGCAACGCCAAGCATGCAGGCGAACTGCACACTCAAGACGTGAAACCGAGAAGACACCAAGATTCTTAATTTGAGAAACTGGATTGGGGCAAAGGAAGATGACCATAAATCTAGCCCTACATTTCAGACAGATCACCGAACACAGACTTGGAGGGAATCCGCTTGCATCCGCTGCACGCCATCCACTCAACTACCCAGGTCATGAAACTACCAAATCCTGCCTCCGTGACACTCTGGTGTCATATCAAACCACAAACCAATGACGAGGAAGAAGAATCGGATGGTGTGTCTGGGTAATATATCCAAGTGGAAGAAGGGACAGCCCAGCTTTCAGGATTTGCACACGACAGCTCCCTCTACAATGACTTGAAGGTCCTTTAATGGACAGTAGATGTATTTTTAAAGTGGTCTTGGACATCTCCACCCTGGGGAAGTATTTGAGCACTAAACCATCCGATGGATGGGGACCACGATGGTGAACGAGCAATAACGGGAGGTCGAAGAGGGGGTTGTGATTGAAGAGAGGTGAGGGGGAGAATAACAGGAAAGAGTCAGCCTGATGGAGGCGTGTCCGTAACTTGATCTAAAGCCCTAAATAAGGACTTTAAACAGTAAGGCATTTCCCATGGAAATCCATCCTGTATGCACGTACTATAGAGAGGAGGATCGAGGGAGTTTGCATAGGTGCATGTGGCAAAGTCTAGTACTATGGTAAGAGGGGGCCATCGAAAAGAGGGGCGGGGAGTACCACGAAAAGGTTTGAGCATTAATACAGCAAACTGAGGACTAGGGGAAAGAGCATGGCTGCAGATGAGTGCTAGGTGGACTGGGCAGCTGAGATCACGGCTTACGACATGTCGCGGAGCCAGAGATGCTATGAACTGTTAAAACTTGAAGTCACTATCAGAGTGGACCACCGAACTGTGCAATCCACACAGCCACGTGACCTGTGCCCAGAAATGGAGAGGACCTAGTTCTACAAGTTTAATATGGCTATGCCATGTTATTCAGTATAACAACAAAATAAAGGGAAAACAAGAGATTTGTAAAATGAACTACAGAATGTTAGTGTGTGCTTGTTTGCTTTTAATAAATTCCGTTTAGTTACAGATGCTCTTTCACAATTATCTAGTGGTGAATAAGAAATGTTACATTCATTGTGAAATGCCCTTTCATCGTAACCTCTTTACCCAAGATGTGTAGAGTGCTAATTTATAGAGTAGAGCACTTCAGAGCACTAGCTTGAGCTGATAAGAGGAAAGGGTTGGTGGGGGTAGATGATGCATGTATGAGGAGGGCAGAGGTAGGCTCCTTTCATAGCAAAGCAGATGTTGGATTGCAGCTGCCGAAACGTGCAAATAAAGTGGCAGTCATGTATTTGCGTCGCACAGTGCGCTGTAGCGAGAAGGAATTGGCGCGCATTGCAGAAGAGGTCATTGGAGGCAGAAGAGGTAATTGTCCTCTCCAACGGAGGGGTTGGTGGAGGACTTGGGTGATGAGTGCCCAAAGCGACCGCTCGCTTGCTGGTCATAGTCCTCTCCAAAGAAGGGGTTGGCTGAGGACTCAGGTGATGAGCGCCTAAAGCGACCGCTCGCTTGCTGGACAAGGAAATCCTTTCAGAAGCACCAGTGGTTACTGTCCTGCCTTTGCCTCTCAGGCGGATTACATGGAAACTACAAAACAGTAAGCATTTTGTGCAATTTGTTTGAGGAGGATATCGATTTGATTGAAGGTTCTCAAGACAGAATTGGGTCTGAAAGTGATATTCAAGGATTCCGCGTCATGTGTTGAGGCGAGGCGAGGCGACAGAGGTCTCGTGCCAGTACTACGAACCATGAGCAGGATGGAGGTGTGGCAGATGTCCTGCGTTTGGCAACTATTGTCATAATGGGCCGTGTTGGCTCAGGTCGCGGAGAGAACGGTTGTTGTGCACAGACCCAGACTGGATAAGACAAATGCAGGAGAAGCAGGCGCGATGGGGTGGAATTGATTATCCCTCTTGCTTGGCAAGGAACGCCAAGCATCCGCCCAGGCCTTCAGTGTGTCCAGCACTTTGGAGGCTACCTGCTCTGCTCATGGCTGCTCCCAGGAACCTTCACTCCCATTGCAAGCTCTGTCAGCAAGTGCCAGTCTCCAACTCATCCATGCCCAAAAGAACAGAACTCTGCTCACTAGGGATGCTTGTCACAGTAACAATACATCGAGGGGGGTCATGTCAGCAAAGAGTGCGACGACATCATAAGTCTCGGGAGGATAGCTCAGGGGCAACGTGCTCGCCTTGGAAGCAAGATGGCACGGAGAAACAGGTTTGATGCCCGGGCCCACGCTTCGAAACCTCTGGGTATTAAGCATGTTATAAATAAGCTATCATATCATATCATATCATAACTCGCAGATAAAATGAGAATGTTTTATTCTATTTTATTGCATACTTGATATTATGTTTATTTATGCTCATCAAACCCCTTTAGCGTATGCCCTAAAAGCACTGAAAGGATTATATAAAGTTATTTCCCCGTAGAACACATTTATGAAATCTACATGTGTGCTGGATCTTTTATTGCGCACACCTATCTTTGAAGCTATAGTGTTCCGCGTCCTTCCTTCACCAGCGTCCATGCTTGTTGTGGAAACGCTGGCACTCATCAGGCAGGGGAGTTGCACCGCTCCACCGTTACGTGGAGCGTTCCATCGCCCCATGCATAGTCCTGTTCCGGGACGGTGGTGACGCACACTCTGGCACGCGAGATTCACAATGGAACTACTGGACAACATGGGTGTGTTATCCCTTCATTCAGTGCATCGCAACTAGAGGAATCCCCTCTTGCTCCCAGACAGAAGGGGTTGCGCCCCGTGTTGTCCACCTCCCCTGTGGCCTTGCACTTTCCGCTCGTGCTAGACCCCTCCCTCCATCGTTCACCCTTGGCTTCTGGGCCTGTGCTGTTCGGGGGTTTCCTCGGGCTGGCTTCCTTCCTCCAGTCAGCCCTTGGAGTCTGCACTCTTACTCCTCTCTTCTGCTACGAACTTGAGTAATTTCAGTGATCGCCTCTGAGCAGATCCGCCTTCCACCCTCGGGATTGTCTTTCCTTCATTGGAACCACCGCCATCTATTTACAGCTGTTTTGTTTCTTCTCGGGTGGGCTTCCTCCCTTTTACTTCGGTCTTGGTCCCTGTCGTCCCCAGCCTCTCACCTGCTACCGCCCTCCTACAGACCAGGCGGCCTCCAGAAGGGACAGCCCGTTTCTCCCCGATCCCCCGAATCGCCATCGCCTGCTGTTAAGGCCTGCGGCTCACACTGTGTGCTGTTGAACAAGGACCTCTAGTAATGGGATACAATGATACGGGTGAAAGTAGGACAGATGCTTGGATGTACAATTTGAATGACATGCAGATAGGGGCTGCAGAGGGCTACCAGGAGGGGATACAGGGCAGGGACATGGAGGCGGGGGCCATCTTAATAATTGGCAGTAGTTCGGATCTGCTGTGTGCCCAGAAAGGACCCCATGGCCATTTTATGGGGTTCCCCATTGACCCAATTTCTGGCTAAAGGTACTGCTTGCTTAGAACCTGCAATGTCCCCGTACTTTGCAAGGAATAACAGAAGCAAAGAGGGGGTGCTTCTCAGTCAATGCATATACCAATAGCTTCTGCGTGTCTGCCTTGCTAGTGGAAGAAACCTCTGAACAGAGCGTGCAGTGTGCATGAAAATGAAAGAAATGATTTTGGAGAAGAAAAAGAAACTGTGGTATGCTTCATTTCTATGGCAGGGGCACTGGGGAACTGCTTGTCTCCATTAGTCTTATCGGCCAAAACTGTAGAGTTGTTTGGCAGCCCCTTCATTCAGCTTTACAATTCTGGAGCTGTGTAGCAATGTCAAAATCACATACTAGTGTTTTCTACAGTTGGTTCCTTAATGTTCCTGAATGCATTCTCTTCTGAAGGATGACAGCGACGGTACCTAGAGTACCCCAATGAACGTGATCAGAGCCCCATGCAGGCTCCAACTTTGCCTGTTGGTCAGAGAGTAGCCAGCAGCATCTTAAGCTGTGCCCAAAGCTTTATCAAAGTCTCCATAACACATCTGCACATGACATCATAAATGCCATTTACTTGAAAGCAGCGGGCAAGGCTGAGGCATACTTTACAATGCAAAATATTCATTTCAAATGCAGGGACCCCAGGGCCCTCTAGAAGGAGGCGTATGCTGGGGTTTGATAACCATGGCCCAAGGAGGCGATCCAGTGGCCTGCAGCAGTGACCCTTGCAACAGGAGGCTGGTCGCATCATGTGCCTCGGCGTGCAACTAGTCTTAGCAAGGCACTAGGAGTGCCACCTATATGAAGTTCCCCGTGATCGCAAGGGTGAGAAAGACTGGCACCAATGGCTTCACTACTCTTTTCCCAAGATTACTAGCTGGCATGGGCAGGTTACGTGGCAACAAGCCAATCCATGGCGAGGGCGCACTGGCTGTGAAAGCCAAAACAGCAATCTGGGGCCTAGGCTGTAGATATTTCTTTTCTCATTGGTGGCTGGGTAGGCAACAATGTGCCGTCTGTTACCACTAGTGGCAATCTAGCTTCAAAGCTGATCCTGCTGAGGCCCCCTTCGACTTCCTGATTTAGGGCCTCATTACACGGTAGGCGGTGGACCAAGGTGCTATTAGCGCCATGGTTCATGCCGGTAAAATACCGGCATCGCCTTGGTGGAAAGGGGAATTACCGCCCCATTCCAAGGTTGGCGGGGCGGTAATTCCCCCTTCCACCATTGCCCTTCCCCATTCCCATTTTTGCCCCATAGGGCATAATGGGAATGGGGAAGGCGCTAATTACGGCACCGCAAATTGCGGTACCGTAATTAGCTCCCTGGGTCCCTTTGCGGGTTGGTTTTTAACGCCTGCAAAAAGCAGGAGTTAAATTCCCCAACCCGCAAAGGGACCTCGTAGTAAGGCGGTAAGTTTACCGGTACCGGTAAAATACCGGTAACGGTAAACCCTTACCGCCTACCGTGTAATGAGGCCCATTATTCTCTGTTGGTTACTGAAAGGGGCACGTCCTAACAACTCGCTATAGATCTACATCAATTTGGTGAAAGGCCATCGTGGGTTGGCATCCAAGCACTAAATAGAAAGGCCCACACCGCGTCAGGACAAACCCTTTCAAAATAACAGCCATCCATTTTCTAATGCAATTGTACTTCATTCACAAATCACTAACTAGCACCCCTGAAATGAATTCAGTGTACATCAGAGCCACGCCCCCAATTAAAACAGACCCAAGCAGAGCGAGAGGCTTGAAGGAAGGCAACGAGGTGTTACCACGCGACACGGCCTGCCAATATTCTCATTATTGCTGTCTGCCCCCAAGCCAAGTGACCGAGGTGTTAAGGGCATGACCTGTGTTTGTTCACCATAGGAAGGATGAGGGGCAAGCCGGATGAAGCTCGTCATCAATTTCCATTGCAGATGCATGCATGTGGCGGATGACGTTGGCTGCCGTGTGGGCGGGGCCAGGGAGCCAATGGGTCAGGCCGGTGTGGACTCTGGGAGGATGAAGAGTTAAAAGATCAAGCAAGCAAGAAAGAGATGAGGGACCCAAGAGACAAACCTATCCAAACGCGGGCATGTGCCGGCCAAGCCCGCGATGCGAGCATCCGGATCGTTGCCCCGGCCTCGGCCTCGCGTGGGTGGAAATGTAAACTATACTAGTCAGCATATGACTTACAATCACATCTGAAATCTATACTAGAGAGGCGGAATCAGAGCACTCTGCTAAATGTAATTCTTTGAGATGGAAACGTGGGCTCCGCCCATTCCAATAGCTGAAGACGCTCTAATGGTATTGGGCTGTTTACACTTGACAAAGACACACTTGTTTTGATGAAATAACAATGCTGGTTCCGGGACTCAGTTGTAGCTGCCCGTGCCACCTCGTGAACGGATTGAACAAAAGATCAGCGCCATCCCTCATGCCAAAGAACACAAAAGGGGCTGAAGCCGCCGGGAGGCCGCTGGAGCCATTAGCCGCAACATTGCTGGTCGTCTTATTAGTGATTGGCGCACGCGCTTGATTGATGGGAAGGACGCTGGAGCAGGGCTGCAGATTAAAAGCTTCTGTGTACAGAAAGTAATAGCAATTTGTGAAAGGAACTTGGACGCGAGACAATATAGCGGATGCCAAGTGATAAAAGAAAAGAGACAGTCAGTGAGGGCTGAATCAGAGGGACTGGCTCTGGAGCAGATTGCGAGATGCCTTGTTATTCCAGCAAATACTCAAGTACACAAAAAAAATCATCATGATTGTGTCCACAGATATCCAATTTTGTTCGACTGCAAATCTATCTAAACATAAAAGGGCTGCTGGGAATTTTAAATGATCCACTAATCTGCTAATTTGCTCGAGAGCTAACCTGTGAAAAGCAGTCGGTACATGTTTATTTATCTATTTATTAAAAATTCTTAAATCATCGCGCCACATGCCTGTAGGCCACTGGGCGCGCACATTAAGGACACAGACAGACAGCCAGAACAGATAGCAATGGAACAATGCGAAGGGGTGGGGGGAATCCATGGCAGAACTCCGAGTCAAATAGGGAGGCAAAGAGCACCCTAAGGTGCTTATCCCTAGTCGGACGGAAGGTTGAACAGGAACGTCTTCAGCTCCTTTTTAAACTTAACTGTGGTGTCTACAATTCTAAGCTCAAGCGGAAGCAAATTCCAGAGATCAGGTGTACGCTGAAACTGCATCCACCAGCTTTGACCAGTTTGAATCTGGGTTTAACCAGCCTCAAGAGGTACTGGGGCCTGAGTGGACTGGAGGAAGTCTGGAGTTGAAGGCGGGCTCCCAGGTACCGGGGTGCCGTATTCGTCACACATTTATGTGTGAGGGTCAGAACATTATCAGGATCCATCCCGTCTCTTCTACGAGACCAACCAGATCACCATATACTAACATGCTCTCTGTGCCATTAGTAAAAAAAGTCAGAGCGGGCGGATCCAGCTTCCCATATCTCGCACCCACTCACTGGAACGCCCTACCCCCCACAATCCGAGGTGAGGCCTCCCTCAGCACCTTCCGCAAAACCATGAAAACCATCTTATTCACATAAGATGCCTCGCACCAGTCGAATACATCTCATTTGTTCGTAATGCATAAACTGTACTGTAATGACCAACTGTACCAACCAAAATGTCAGCTCTATGCTTTGTCGAATGCATAATGTACCACTGAATGACTCTATGCCTGTAAATAAGCTCTTGCAAGGACCAGCGCCTCAATGCCCATGGGTTACTTGCGCGCTATGTAAATTTAAATAAATAAATAAATTATGTGTTATTCTAAGCCTTGCAGGTAGCCAATGAAGGCTGCACCTTGCAACGGTAACATGCGCTCGCCTACTAAGCCCTGACACTGCCCTCTCCGCCCCATTCTGGGCGAGCCCTTAGGAAGAGATCAATGGTTTTCTGTCCAAGACATCTGCAAGCGCTGAGATTGCCAAAATAAAGAAAGCACCCGAGAAACTGTAATACTTTCAGCATGGCTTTCAAATTGCATTGCCAAAATCCACTGCCCCACACTAATCCTAGTGAATAGTACCTGCGGGTACTATTCCCAAACTAGGGTCTGGGTATGCAACCTCAGTGCACAGTTTCGGGCAAGGCAGAGACTTGCCAGGATGCAGGTTGGGTAAGGAGGCAGAGCTAACACCAGCGCTCCAGATAAGATTTGGAAGTGTGAGGATAACATTCCCTATTTTAAGTTGGGAGTATAATATTTTTTTTAGGGAGTCAATATGTAAGTCCAATTCCCAATTAAAGTATTTCATAAGCGAGTACACGTTTTAACTGAAAAATTAAAATGTGTTTGTAATATTTATTTCTCTACATGTCTATTTTCGATTTTTTTGTTGGGAGTATCTTTGCTCCCTATTTGAATTTTTTTTAGGAGTGTCTGCCAAATTCTAGGCAGTAAAAGTGGCTGATATACCCATTATCTGTAAGGCTGGGTAACACACAACCAGTTTGCAAAGAGGGGCCAAAGGAGAGCCGGGGCCCTTTCCTATAGCCCGCGACCAACACTCCAAGGCCACCATGGAAACCTGGCACTTCATCTTTTGGGATGTTGTGCACGTTCAGAGTGTGTTCAGCACACTTGCTAATCAACTGACCAACAGTTCCACTGTCAGAAGCTGCGGCTGTACTCACAGCAGGGACCTTCTCATTCCTCTGTCAGCACATCAATTATTGAGCAAAGAAAACATTCTGCAGCCACTGCTACACGCGCGCGCGGGCTTCCGCGACGCACCCCCAGCAGCTCTCTGTGGGAAAACAGCGCTGCGCTTCATCATCTTGTTGATTTTTGTTTTTGTTTTTGATGATATTCAAATTTAAAGCGAATAATGTGGCCACACAGGAGGCATAAGAAGGAAGCAAAGTTTGTCAAATGCTACAGTTCTGTCCGCGAGAACAGGTCTCCGCGGATCCAAGCGTTAAATGAAAGTGCTACAAGTAAAACGCTGCAGCGCACACGATCAGGGGGTCGGCCCCCAGCTTAATCCCCACAGCATGCCACATGGTACTCATGTGCAGAGTAACAGCGGACAGTATATTTAAAAGCTAAGAGAGAGATAAGTCGGCTGTGTACATTCATGGTGAGCATTTATCTTAAATCAAAACTGTGCTCAGCCGCTGCAACCTTCTCCCTGTGAATCACCGTGGCCACCTTCTCCAGCCTCATCCAACTTCATCTCGAGTCATCCCACTCTCCCCCCGCCAGATGCTCCCGGGGGCACACCAGCTGATGTTGGTTGAATCACCTCCAAGAGTCCCACAGTGTTCTCTTCTTGGTCCCCTCCTCCTCACCATTAATACTTCCTCTCTAGGCAAACTCTTCTCCGACAGCTTTTCTCACATGTTGACTTGTTACCCTTCTGCGCCGCAGAACAAGGCTCTCACATCACCAAACATCTCCCAAAGAGAAGGGGGCTATTTCCTGGCCAGGATCGCCACCCCCTTTTCCCCGTTCCTACATCCGTTCAATGTGATCTCCTAACCACATGGCTCTAAATCTGGGGTTCCTCTTTGACAAAAACCTTAAAATCCAACAATATATCATTTCCAAGCCGAACACTGCCAGGTCCAATAAACAGCCACAAACTCTGTGGCCATCCCACTTCTCACACCACTAGCCAACTAATCTCCACTCTAGCCCTTGGTGCAGACTGTAGCACAGTTCCGGCGTCATCACAATCTTCCTGCCCCCATTTGCAATGTATGAACATGTGATTGACGACTTGTAAGGTTCTGGCTAACTGGCTCTAGCTGCTAGACTCCCGACTCATCCAGGAGGCATCCACCCACTGGCCACCTCACCCATTATGGAGGAGCCGAGGAGCCAGCCCAGTGAAACACTGAGCACTCGCTCAGCTGCTTTTTCCAGCTGAGGGAGTGCTCCTGGGCTGGCTGAACTGTCAAAGGGAAACACTGTTTGCCTTTGACAGTTAATTTCCCCAGCCGCACATGATCACTGAGCCATGCAACGCTGGGGGTGTTATGCTTCACCAGCCTTGCATAGCTCATTGGAAATGCTGGCTGGGGCACTGCATGTATGTATGTATGTGCGAGGGGGTGCCCTGCGCCTCCTCAGACATACCAGGCAGAACAACCTGGAGCGGGGCATTTTAGCAACCACGCGCAGGACCCTGCAGAAGGTACGTTTATGGCGATTTATTTTTTATTTAAATGTGTATGGTTGTGTGTATGTTTGTGTTATGGGACTGTGGTGGGAGCAGGATGGGCGGCAGCACTGGGATAGTGGTGGGAGTAGGGTGGGGAGAGCCCAGGGTCTGTACTGGGAGTAGGGTGCGGTGACGGCACGCAAAAGTTCATAGCGATTTCTACACACTGTCCATCCAGCACTTTTAGGGGGGCCCGGCCTGCCTAAACTTGGCTCAGGGTGGGCCCGAGCCAAAAAAGTTTGAAGACCACTGGTGTAGAAACATAGTGATTTGCAATAGATAGTCTCCTTGGACAGAGCATTCCAAATAGATGCTATCTCAATTGTTTGGCAAATGTTGAAATGCTTCGAGTAGCCATCCGCCCCGCCCCCCGCTAAGCTTACTAAGGGTAATGCAGATGAAGACCACCTCCTCTCTGTGCCTAGGGAGAGGCTGCATCTCACTGGTGCCACCCAACAAGGTAGAAGCACGGGTGTTGCTGTTGCCACTCTGATACAGAGGGGAATTGACTGGCGTGTCAGGGGGTGGGAGAATACTGATATGTGGTAGATATTTCTCCTCTGGTAAGCCTCAATGGGCTGAAATGGGATGGTACACCCACCAGAGTGGCCACCACCCACATAGAAGAGGATATTTGGACTGGCTCATTGTCAGTAGAGGGGCTCTCACTTTTTTGGGAAAGACGTCCATGAAGCTGTGGAGTCATTTTCTTGGTTGACCTACTTCCCCATCCATTATTTCACCCCAGTGACCAATATACCTGAAAAGAGCTCATGATATCCAGTTATGAAAACCCCTTCATGCAAGACTGTTCTGAGGTCTGTTTTAATAACGGGTATGCATGTCTGCTTGGCTACTCAAAGGCGTGGAAAAACGTTTGATACAAAACTGCTAGGTTTATTGATGGGAACAACATTCTTCTCAAAACAAGATGTCAAGGCTTCTCAAGAGAGGTGGCATAGAGATCTCGTGTTCTCCTCAGAAAGTAGAGCATAAGAGGACAGATGTCTTCAGTGTTCAACATTGGTACTGGTTGGCCCAAAGGGGCATACAGGGAGCATGGTTTATCATAGTTCATGACCTGCACCGTTCTTGGAAGGAACTGGCAAAATTGTCTCCAGTAAAGAGAAAGAGCCTGGAAGTATAGTGTTTGTTTAAGTTTTGAGTGATTGATTCTGACACAATACAACACAAGAATCCATTAGGGGTCATCCAGTAATAACCCTTTAAGCCATCACATGCATTGCACATGTAAAGACCAACATAACATACCTTAGTTGCAAATTTCAAATGAGTTTGGATTCAGCCTTGCGTCGGGAGTCCAAAAATGATTCCAATACCACCTGTATATTTTGAAATGTCGCTATTCCTTTGCTGTGAAAAATGTATATTTATATTTCAAAGATGTAGAGTTCTGATCATTCTCCCCAACACATGTGGAAGTAAGGATAGTCCAACGGTTGGGCGCAGTTACCGAATGCGAGATCTATGACGTGCTTACCATAGTGCTTAATATACATGCTTCATATGGGCTTTACATTTTAGTTCTGGGTTATCATTTGTCATCAAGTAATTTCTCCTACATATAATTAGTCAAGATGTAGACAGAGGTGAGCACCAAGCCCTGATGTGGCAAACAAAGAAGCAGCAGTGCAGGGAGACAACGTTTCCAAGGTGCAGTCATGTGGACAGGTTTCCCCCAATAACGATTGCAACCTTCTAACGTAGAGCCAAAGTCCAACTTTCGAACGTAGAGCCAAAGTGCAACCTCCTAACGTATAGTCAAAGTGCAACCTTCTAACGTAGAGCCAAAGTGCAACCTTCCAACCTAGAGCCAAAGTGCAACCTTCTAACCTAGAGCCAAAGTGCAACCTTCTAACCTAGAGCCAAAGTGCAACCTTCTAACCTAGAGCCAAAGAGCAACCTTCTAACCTAGAGCCAAAGAGCAACCTTCTAACCTAGAGCCAAAGAGCAACCTTGTAACGTAGAGCCAAAGAGCAACCTTCTAACGTAGAGCCAAAGAGCAACCTTCTAACGTAGAGCCAAAGTGCAACCTTCTAACGTAGAGCCAAAGTGCAACCTTCTAATGTAGAACCAAAGTGCAACCTTCCAACGTAGAGCCAAAGAGCAACCTTCTAACGTAGAGCCAAAGTGCAACCTCCTAACGTATAGTCAAAGTGCAACCTTCTAACGTAGAGCCAAAGTGCAACCTTCCAACCTAGAGCCAAAGTGCAACCTTCTAACCTAGAGCCAAAGTGCAACCTTCTAACCTAGAGCCAAAGTGCAACCTTCTAACCTAGAGCCAAAGAGCAACCTTCTAACCTAGAGCCAAAGAGCAACCTTCTAACGTAGAGCCAAAGAGCAACCTTCTAACGTAGAGCCAAAGAGCAACCTTCTAACGTAGAGCCAAAGTGCAACCTTCTAACATAGAACAAAAGTGCAACCTTCCAACGTAGAGCCAAAGAGCAACCTTCTAACGTAGAACCAAAGTGCAACCTTCTAATGTAGAGCCAAAGTGCAACCTTCTAACGTAGAGACAAAGTTCAACCTTCTAGCGTAGAGACAAAGTTCAACCTCCTAATGTAGAGCCAAAGTGCAACCTCCTAACGCAGAGCCAAAGTGCAACCTTCTAATATATGCCAAAGTGCAACATCTTAATGTAGAGCCAAAGTGCAACCTCCTAATGTAGAGCCAAAGTGCAACCTCCTAATGTAGAGCCAAAGTGCAACCTCCTAACGTAGAACCAAAGTGCAAACTCCTAATGTAGAGCCAAAGTGCAACCTCCTAACATAGAGCCAAAGTGCAAGCTCCTAACATAGAGCCAAAGTGCAACTTCCCCTTTTTTCAAAGGGGTTTATGAGCTGCCAAGGAAGGAGGTGTAGGATACGAAGATGAAGGGCCCCTACTGGGTGGAGGGTGCCAGAGGAGGTCTCAGTATTCCAGGCTATGAGGGGCAAAGACGAATTCCCTTAAATAAAACATCGATTAGCACGCTGGCTCACATGCCATGGCTGCTAATTGCTATAGACACCTCTGATGTGGGGTGGGGGGCTTTAACAGCTTGTAACAGCCCACGTTAAGTCCAAGCACCTGCTTTACGCAGATTGCTTAGTTTGATTGCTCGTGTAATCCTGGGAGCTCATGCATGGTATCTATGACAGTGGAAAATAATGATGTACAGTAGAAAAATCCCAGTCCTTCTCGGAGTCAGTGTCATTATAATTCTCGGCTACAAAACCTCCCTGTCAATCTCACAAACTGCTAGTGCCCATCAAGTTGTGGTACTGGCGCAGTGCTGCCATGCTGCACCAGGAGCTCTGATAACATAGCACATGGGACTCCAGTTTCCATCACACACAAGCAGACACGGATGCACTCAGCTGGGCTCCCCGGCAGGTATTCTTGGCAGATGTGGAAAACAAGCGGATACTGACCTTTAGCAATCTGTCCCAGAGAAAACTGCTGCTCCCTGCTAAACGGCATTCATGAAGCTTGACGCTTTTCCAGATGTGCTCACATTGCAACCAATCATGTTGGACGCAGGGCAAACTGATGCCAGATCAAAATACATTATAAAGGGTGGGTATACAAAGGCCATTTTTCCTTTTCAATACTTCACTGTTGAAGCTATATTTTCAGATAAAAAACATTCTGGATCCAGAATTTATTTTCATTTTAGTTCACCCGTAGCTTTGATTTCCTGGAAACCTCCTAATCATTTTAATTATAATATAAAGGTCAGCGTAAAAGTAGTGTCTCTAGAATTTCCCCATTTTGTACTCAGGTTTTGTTTACGTTGGTACCTAGTACTACCCACCTACATATTTTACAAATGATTGCAGACAGTCCAACAAACCAGCACAACAAATAGTCCAAGGAAATTGGACAAGAAAGCACATCACATTTTGTGATCTTTAACTGGATCAAATAACTGTTTCAGTGAAAGATGTGATAAACCGCACAAAAGTATATACCCTTTCATTATGTTTTATTAATGACTGGTTTCACCATTCGAACTCCCTGCAAGTATAACCGATTTCCAACCCCATGCATAGGGATGAGGTCGGCTCTTGGACTGAATGGGCTGTAGGTCCATCCACTTGGACTGGACTGTCAAGCAGTCTCTGTAAAGAGCAACATTCACCGTTCCCATGGCTGATGGTGCTGACGCCGTCACAGAGGCCCAGGAGTTTATAGCCACGGGTGGGCTTCCCTCGGGGTTATTTGCATGCCATGGGATTCTGTGCTAGTACTGTACACGCGTGTGGTTGTGGGGGAGCTATATATACCAAGTGGTGTCCAGTCAATTGGTCGAAAAAAAACTGGTCGACTGCAATTTGGTCGACGCAATTTGGTCGAAAACCAAATGGTCGAATTTTTTTTTTTATTTATATATTTATTTTTCGGGTTTTCGTTTAGTAAAAAAAGGGTTTTTTAGAGAAAAAAAGGGGGTTGGGGGGGACCCCCCCCAAAAAAATTAAAAAAAAAGGGTTAAAATAAAAAAAAATAATAATTCGACCATTTGGTTTTCGACCAAATTGGTTCGACCATTTGTCTGGTCGACCAATTTTTTCAACCAAATGTCTGGCAACCATACCAAGTGGGCCATAACATACAAACCTATGCTAGGTAGAAGTTCAATGCTTGGACCGCTTCTCTTTTCTCTTTATACCTCTCCTCTCGGTTTTACCATTTCATCTTTGGGTTTTTCCCCCATCACCTTTATGCTGATGGTTCATACATCTTTTCTCTTTCCCTTCCTTTATCGATTCTATTCATTCTTCTTTATCCGCTTGTCTTTTTGCATTCCAAACGTGGAGGTCTTCTCACTATTCCTCTGAAACCGAGGTTCTGCTTTTTCCTGCTTCAGCTATTCCTCACCTTCTTCCTGACCCTTGCCTTTCTTTCCCCCCCCTTCTTCTCTTCTTCTTTGTCTTTATGCCTGGCATCTTGGTGTCATTACTGACGCTACATTATCCTTTTCTACTCAAATCTCTTCTATTTCTTCTGTTGCTTTCAACTTTTTAATATTAAAAAAGCATGCTGGGTTTTTACCTTTCCTTCTGCTAAACCTATTTACTCTCTAGTTTTCTCTCACCTGTTTTTTTGCTGGTCTTTTTGGTCTTCCTGCTCCTTACCTTGCCCCACTTCATTCTAATTACAAGTCTTCAATTTGTTTTTCTTTGTACCGTTGCCCCTCGTGGTTCTATCACTTCTGCTCTACACTCTTTGCTATGGCTTTTCTTTGAAAATCTTACACTCTTTAATTGTCTCTGTATTGATTGTCAGCGTCTTTATGGTCTTGCTCCTCCTATTCTTTCTCCTATCATCACCTTTTATGCTTTTCGTTCTGAATCTCTTTCTTCTAACTGTTCCTTGTGTTCCTTCACATCTCTGTTCTTTTGGCCCCTACGACTTGGAACTCTCTTCCTCTTTCCTTGCACTCCATTTCTTAATTTTCTCTGAGACCGATCTTAAAACTTATCTTGCTACTCATTGATCTTCTGGTTCCTGATTATTTGCTCATGTGATTTGTACTGTTGGTTGCTGTTGTTCAGCGCTTAGCCATCAAGCGCTATAGACATTCAATAAAAATATAAAATACAAATAATATACACAAATTAAAGAACCCCCTCTAACATAGAATAATCCAAGAGAAGTTGCTTGTTTTATTGTCTGTGATGAATCCGAACATATCACTTCTCTTCCTGGGATAGCCTCTCCCCCTATGTGGCCAGGGGACGGCAGCCGTTTCCTGATCCTCAGGGAAGACGTCCTGGGTGGAGGGAACTCTCAGGGAGACTCAAGGATGTCCTTGGGGGGGGGGGGGACACATGCCCTTCTTTCCCTTTCAGGAAGGTTACCTCAGTCCCTCATGCCTTAGTGCATACTGTCACACTTGCCCCTCACCTCCGTATAAAGCTAGAGTGTTTAAACCCCAAACTCTCATTAGAAAAAACATACTGCTGGCTGGGACGAGCAAGAGGCAGGGAGTAGTGAAGATCACTCCCTGCGAAGCTCAGTTTCCACTTCCCCCCCCCCCCCCCAAGACATTCAGAAACCAATTACAGAACAACTGACAGGAAGAAGAGTGACCGAGTAATAATAATTACAAGGACCTAGCAGTGAACGCCGCAGTATAGTTTTTGGGAAATGAGTAAGCAGACCGGGAAGTTTAAATGCGGGCTGGTCGCAGCTGACAGCAGGCAGGAGAGATGTAAGCTTCAGACGCCAAATCACCTTGCGAAACGTAAGCTTGCTGAGCACCGCGTTAAAGGGAGAGATGCCGTGGCAGAAGTCGGAAAGGCAGACCCGATGAAGGAACGGAGAAGCCAAGGTGCAGGCGGTCCACTGCTTAGAGATAGAAATCAGCGGGGACTGTGCATCGCGATAACCGACACAAAGGGACTGCAGCATTGGAGCAAGCGCACATGAAGGCAGTAATGCTAGCTGAAGAGGCACAACATACAACCGGTAAGCAAGTACGGTTACCGGGTTGTCCGCAAATAAAGGTTGCTGTGTATCAACAACAGAAATAACTGGTGAACCTAGAAGAAACGAGGTTACTAGGTGGTTAAATAAAAGGGAAACGCTTATTGAGAACGCCGCGAGCAGGAAGCAGCAAAGTCATTAAAGAATCCAGAGTGTTCATAACACCAATTTCTAATGGGTTTTTTAACACCAACCGGGGAGGAAAAAATAACCCATGTGACAAAAACATGGCAAGCAATTATACTAAATGAAGGTGGTGATAGAAAAGTATTCCATAATGTAAAGTCCTGGAAAGTAAAGACACCAGGTGAAGTTAAAGATTTGTGCAACTAAGTGTTTGTGTAATAAAGTCCTGGACAAGGTGAATTCCAAGTGAAGTTAAGTATCTGTATAATAAATAAAGTGTTAACATAACAGAATCCTGGCAAGAGGGTAGGCCAGGTGAAGTTAAAAATCTGTGCAACAAAGGGTTTATGTAATAAAGACCTTGTAATTTTGGTATATGTTTTTACAAAATTGCCTGTGGATTAACAAGGTTACCATATTTGTTGAATATACTACTAAAATAGCACACAACCATTTGACTTTGTTTGGCTCAGGGCACAGTATTTGAGGCCTTTCCCCACACCTGTGTGTCAGGTGGTGGAACAGTGCACAGGAGACGTCCCGGCAAATTCCCTTTGAGTCACTCCCTATGCCCCAAAAGGTTTCATGTATAGGTAGGGGAGGGGAGCAGGGTGGACCTATGAGCACTCATGAAAGACCATGGGATTTCTACCGAGGCTCCTCTTTGGAATACTCTACTAGAGGTTCTCGATTCCTGCCACAAGCTTAATGGGCATGGCTATAGTAATACCGGCGGCATCACCCTTCACCCTTCGTAATCCAGCCGTTCTACCCTTCTCAACCTGAGCTGCAGTACCCTGTCCCATTTAAAGAGGGCCCTGGTGTTTTTTTGGGTCCTACAGGGTTGAAGAGTGATGCCACCCGCCCACGTTTACAGGGCTACTTTGGGCATTTAGACCCTTTTGATGGATCGACTTTTGCTTTTCGTATATTATTTATTTATTCATAGGGTGCTACGTGTGATCTCGTGGCAGGGCGCTTGCTGGCCTTGTGGATGGCGTCATGGGAGAAAGTTCTAGCCTCATACTCAATACTGATTGTCTTGTCAGCCGATGGCTTAATTCAGCTGGAATAGAGGGGTGTGAGGCAAGTGGCATGTTCTCCAATTGCTGGCGGCCATTCCCTCGGGCAGATGGGACTAGGGAGTGGTCCATGTCTCATCTGCTTCTGGGCACAAACTATGCCCTCTCTGTGGAAACTAGGCAGGCTTAGACACAGCACCATGACAATGCGACCAGAACATGAGAATGTAGCAAATTACTACACTCAAGATAATCCAGAAGTGACCAAAGTCTTTCAAAGTCTTGTCTCAGGAGGATAGCTCAGGGGCTACGTGCTCGCCTTGGAAGCAAGACGACACACAGCAACACAGGTTCGATCCCCGGGTCAGCGCTTAGAAACCTCTGGGTATTAAGCGCGTTATAAATAACCTATCATATCATAAAACATCTAGCTCTGAAATGGCAAAAAACTCTGAAAAGAATATGCGGTATGTCGGTTTATGACATGAACAATAACCACAAAAACTATCTGCTTAATCAATATCGGCAAATAGAGAGCCATGTGGGGCAAAGCCCAGCGGAGCGCAGCAGCCTCCTGAGGAGTTGAATAGGGCAGGGTTTTTACCATTTCTGGGGACACTATCTTCTTTTCATTTACCTAGAAAGGCAACACTCCCTGTTCCAGGAAGGGCATTGGCCGGTGCTGGGCCCAGTACAAGGCTTCTAATGGGAAGGCTGGGTGTGTCGCACTTAATGGGAGACAGAGGACAGGAAGGAACCCCGACCGAGCCAGGGAGTTACTTCTGGCCCTGCTGTGCTTTGTAACAATCAATTCTGAACAGGCCTTCAATCTGCTGCTCTATATTTTGGGGCAGCAGGCCGGGCACATTTACTTGAGCTGTATTGGCGTTGCAGTGGATCTAAAGTCTCTTTCTTTCTTAATGCCATCAAAGTGTGAAAGAAGATTCTGAATGCAAGGTCAGGAGGAGGCCAGGGTATTCGTGAAGGGACAGGCAGGATGGAAAAGGTTACAGTGCAGTCTGCTTGCTTGTCAAACCCCCTTGTGAAGTGCAACCACCGGTCATGTGTCTTGAGGAATATTCAAGAAGTCAGCCCTGCCAAGTCGTTCCAACGAAAACAGACACGTGCAGTACATGCTCGCCTTACCCGCCCGGTGCATGCAAAACACGTCCCCGTAAGGGATGTGAGGCAAGGTTACAGCAGAGAGCCACAGAGACAGGCTGCGCACCACCCAGCAGAGCACGATGGCGCCGACTGGGCTCCAAGTAAAGGCCGGCAGACGCCTGGAAACGTGGAACACTCATAGCAGTCCCTGCCCAACATGGCGTATGCTAAGGGCCGATTGGCTAATGCACAAACGGCAAATCGCCTGTAGGAACGCTCAATCAAGCAGGAATTCCAACAGCCAGGGCATGCATAGAACGCCGCTGACTACAGAAAAGTCAGGCCAGGGGAACTGCATAGGCCACACTTCAGAGGCTGCTGTCAATGCTGTGAGACATTGCCTGTCGCCAGTGACCATGACAGAAAAGACTGCTTGCCATCCTCGCCTCAGAGGAGAAAAGTGATGTGCCCTGGACAAGCTAGACAGGGAGCCCTTCAAATCACTGAGCCGTCAAACCCAGACACTACTATTTGATCAGTCCTAAGAGCACATATAATGTTTACGATTACAAATGAGGTGGGGCTTTGTGCAAGGATGTAGGCGCTTGTCCCTCCAAGGACGCAGCAGTATTCTAGGAGTTGGCGATGGGATTGGTGGGGGAAATGTATGCACCTTGAAGTGAGAATCATCTGCTCTCATCATTTGGAATGCTGCTGCTCATTCAGTAACTGCTACATATAGCGCCAACCTAGCTGCCTTCTAGCCGCCTAAAGAATAATACATTAAGTTGTCCATATGACATGGCTTCAACGCACGAGGCAGACAGGTAATAAAATAGCAGTTGGTAACCCCTGGACCCCCGTCGGGCAAAGGGTGGGCCACAAACGGGCTTCAGAATAGTATGTTTCTACCCAATCTTCCTGCTTCTACCTGAAACACTGTCGAGAGAATGCCATCTACAAAAAAATGCCAAAGCAAATACATTAGAAAATATACTTTATCTAGAAATACTACTACCTGAAGAGGCAAAGTAAGTGCAGATATTGGGTACCTTCCAAGAGCATACAGGTTTTCTTCTTCAGTTACAATGTTCATTAGTACTCCCCATCGGTGTGTTCTGCTTTCCGATTGGCCGAACTCTGAGCTTTACCTAATGTAAAGCTCAGAGTTTCACTGCATCACACGCCACTCCATTCCCTGCCTGCACCATGTCACGGCTGCCCCACTCCTTGCTATCCCCGGGTTCCCTGCCCCGCTACAGGGCTCACATTTTCACCAGCTCAGCCTCCTCCATAGTCGGCTTTGCTTGTCAAGCTCTGCACTTCCTTGCACAGCCTGCCGCTTCTTCTGTTCCTCGTCTCCCTAGCTGTGCGTCTTCCACAGTCCTTTGTCTATTTCAGGCATCCCCACCACGCATGCTTGGCTCGCCTTTTCCAGACACTTTCAGCACGCTAGGTAGTTGCTTCCTGCTTGATCCAGGATACTGAATGCTGTAAGTAACATGACTCTGAGGTAAAGATGAAAGCCACTCCCCCTCAGGGTTTATTTGCTTAGTTAGCACTTGGTGGTCATTACGGACCTCAATTTAGCCAATGAAATGCTCAGAATGCAGACAAAAACAACTGGTATTGACTATAGTCAAATGATTCTGACTGCAGAAGCAGCCAGGGAAACAACAGACAGCATTTGTGTTCATTCAACAAATAGCCAGGAGTGGTGCGCCTGGGCTATCACGGCGGAAAAGATCGGTCTAACTATTGCTGTTCTGAAATTTATTGAAAAAGTTTTAAAGATGAAGAGTGAATGGAATGAAAAGCTGTAATGGAATTATATTGGTTTTAAAAATAAGGAGAGGCAATGACAAATAGTACAGTATAATGAGATAATGAATGACTTTGAATAATGAGAATGAATAAGGAATGAAATGAAGGAATGACTGAAAGTGAATTAAGGCTTTAACTTGACTCGCCTTCTTTTTAATTTTTTTTTAATGGAGTTAGTATGTTAAAGCAATGTTAAAGGTTTATGTAAAGAGAAAGGAATTTTGAGTTTTTTCTTGTCAAACCAACAAAACCAATAAAACATAAAATAAAAGTAAAAAATAGCAATGCGGGGCCCATTCCCTGGGAAGATCTCCTTTCAGGTCACTGGGCATCGCGTTCCACTCAGACACACAAACGATCAGGTCACCAAGGCCATAACACTGTGCAATAGCGCCCCAAGCGTGAGCTCCAGGAACACACCCGATCCCCGCCATTACCTCCACCCCCTTCCTGCCTGTAAACCAAGACACTCCCCGGAACCATCTATTTTACACTGCACCTTCAGAGTGACAGGCAACATCCAGTGTAACACCCCAAGGTGAAAGCCAAAGCATGGAAAACTACACAGAACCCCTTCACTTTAGTATAACAGCTAAAGCATGCTCATTTTAAAAACTGTCCCAGGTCGAGCAGCATTTCAATTAAAATGTTCACAAAATAAAACATTTAATTCAGTTACATGTTTTACTTCGTTCTCCAATTAGAAAACTTACTTTAAAGCATGAGTTCAAAACACAGAGTATGTACTGCTAAACATTGGAAGGAGGCATTATCCCTTTAGATAATGACCATTTCCTAACCAAGCTGGCGGAGTGACATTATCCTACGATAATCACGCATCATTCAGTCCATAAGGGTGTAGAAATGCATCCCCACACCACACCTATATTAGTGGTCCTCAGCATCCACGAATAACACTCATTCCAAAGCAGGAAGGGAATCTTGTGTATCGCCTGCACCTGCCCTCTCGTGGCTACACGGCCGATGCAGGCCTGCACGGTGATGGCTGCCATTGAATCATTAGGTGCCTTCTTGCCATGCGACACAGGTAGACGCACCTGCATGCCTCAATGCAAGACATTGCTGGCTCCTGTATAGTGACCCTTAATCGCATACAGTGCCCTGGATGCCAGGGCACGCGTTACACACGCGAGGCCTCTTCTGGAGTGTTCCCTCGGGTTGCTTTCAGCTGTGGCTGGGCTAGTTGCTGTAGTAGAAGGTGAGATGTTGAAAATCAGTGGCCTCTGCTAAAGTTAAGCCTCCCCCCATCCATGAAGGTCTCTTATTAGGAAACACCATGAGCTGTGGGACCCATCCTCCCCAGCAGAGTATAAAGACTCCACTATGTTTGCAGCAGCCATTTTAATGTTTAATTATGCCCGGTTTCATCGGTGCAGTTTGCTGGACCTTGATCTCATCAATAGGGATTCTTTGTGGTTGGATCCACACTGGCTGTAGCCGTCAGTAATAGTGGCTTTTGGAATCTTGCCCCTGGGGTTTAACACCTCCCAAAGCAGCTGTCACTACACAGGACTCAATAATAAGCTGCATGCCCCATAGACAAACAATTATTATTGTGTATCTTTTCAAATGCCTGAAATACAGCAGTGGAAGAGCTTCAACTCCTTTTCAAAGCTAAATCACTTCATTTTAAACATTCGTTTTTCTTTAACTTTTCCTGAGTGAGCTCCAGTTGTATTGGCCAATCATCCATGGGCCCACGTGTGACTAGGAACTGCTAATCTCACGAAGCACGAGAGCAGCCTGTGCGTTCATGTCTCTGCCAGATGTATCATGGGACTTGTAGTCTTAAATACATCATATAAAAGACATGTAAACATTCAGATGGAGAGAAACCTTCCACCGGTCAAAATTAGCGCCACCTCGATTTACTCCACAAACAGTATATCATATGTTGTCAATGAGCACTGTGTCCTATTTGTGAGCCTTTCTAGAGTGCCAGAGGTGGAAGTGAGCAGGAGCTAACTGGAACGAAGCTGCAGCTGCTTGTGTTGTTTTATACTACTAGAATAGTATAGTATAGTATACTACTTTTTCGATCATTTTTGCAGTTAAGGAATGGTTTTTCTTGACCATTTTGCATCATCCACATTAACTTTACTTGAACTCCTTTTAGAGCTAATCACTTGATGTGGGTTCCTGCTGAAAGTGACATGGGCAATGTGAGGGTCCCCTGCAAGCCCCGCTGAGGGCCTCCTTCTCAAACACCTCGAGTATGCACACACTGTGCCACTGATTCCTAGGCCGGGCTGGGCCACCGTACACGCACAATGCACATGATGGTGAAAGAAGAAAGTCCATTTTTTAAATCAAACCTTACATCTTTGACCGACCATAGAAACAAGGGCTACAGAGGAAGCACGTACAGGGGCATCTAGTTTCATGCTACCTGTGGATGGTGGCACCAGTCCTATTGGTAGATATTCAGACAATCAGCAATGGGTTATAGGAGCCTCCGAATTTTGGGAGGGGTAAAAGAGCAATCCATGATCTCAGATGAGATTTCAGAAGCCACATATTCCTTTGGTTTTCCAAACTACGCACATTTTCCATCTGGACTACTGGAAAGGGGTGCCCTTCCAGGCAAAGATTTGAGCCGCTATCGACTGCTCCTGAGATGCCCGGGAATTCATGGGCAGGGAGGTCTGGGATCTGGCCTGGAATGGAGCAGTCACACAGGGCTTTTGTGTGCAACCGCTTCCTAGAATAGAAGAATAGGAACGTGTGTCCAATCAGAAACCTGTGGGAGTTCAAAAAGTGGGTACTGTATCCCCACTTCAAGATGGAGGTGACCCACCTCCTCAGAGATGTTCTCGTAGAACAGGCCAGGACATTAATCTGGAGGCCTGCGTATACCTACACACAAACATCACATGAGATGTTTCTAGTGCCTCTAAGAAGGCAAGTCTTGGGAATTTGCTAATTTGCTTTTAGACTTTGTCACACCCCAGGGTTTTATGAAATGTTTCAGGATGGTACTGAAAGCCGTATCATAACAGGGCATGCAAACTGTCATATACCTGGATGATACGATCATCATATCATCCGCAAGGGGCCCAGATGCTCAGAGACTACATCCGATGGGCAGCAGATCTCCTGCAGGATCTTGGCTTCCCTAACAATTGAAGAAGTCACAGCAAGGACTGGCTCAACAGTTACTTTCGGTGGGTTTCTCAGTAGACACAGTGTTAACCAGACATCTGGTCCTGGTTTAGAAAGGAACACCTGCACAGAAGGAGGTTCAGTCCGTCTTCACCAGTGGGGGAGAGCGGCCCAGCACAGGGAGTTGGCCATTAGGGTAGGTCTTCTATCAGTATCGAGTGATTTCATTGCAGAACATTCACTGCACACATTTTTCAGTGCAAAATATTCATCTCAAAGAAATTCAGCTACAATATACAATAGAAGAAATGTATAGATAGTAGGTTTGAGAAAAGGTATTTTTTTTTAATATGATATGATATATGAAATTGCATGATATGGCATTTGTAACGCGCCTATAGACAAGTGTTTCAAGGCACGACGAGCCAAGGAAGGGGTAACAGAGGGAGGACAGAGACAACGATCTTAGTAGGCAAAGTGACATTGAGATCGCGCAAGTGCACGAGAGTGATAGGGGAAAGGGGAGGGGGCAGTGCTGTACATGGGATCAAAACAATAACAAGAAGTGCAGCCAGCAGGCGGCAGGTGCAAGGGTAAGTGCAAAAAAGTACAGGTAGGGGGACTGTAGGGTTACATATACAGACCCAAGTGCAAGAGTAGCCGGGAGGCAGTGCAGGTGTGCAACTGGGTGGGAAGGGACCCGGGCACGTAATCAGAGGGTAGCCAGGTGACCAGTGCAGTATCAGACAGGAAATCCGCAGGAGAGAGGAAGAGAGAACGCAGAAGCAAAGAAGAAGGTTTTAAGGTGCTTCCGGAACCAGAGATGGTTCTCCTCGAGTTTCAGAGAGGCTGTTCCAGAGGGAGGCCCCAGCCGAAGAAAGAGTTCTACCCCCAACTCGTTGCTTGGAGAAGCGACTGACCCTGAGGCAGTGGGAGGTGGAGGAGCGAAGAGCTTGTCTAGGAAGGTATTTACAAAGAGAGAATTGGAAGTATTGAGGACCCAGGCCCCAGAAGGCCTTGTGGACAATGCAGAGTGTCTTGAACTTAATCCTTGCAGCCACTGGGAGCCAACGAAAAGATTTCAGTGCTGGAGACATACGATCCCTGGGCTTGCGACCAAGGACAAGTCTTGCAGTCCTGTTCTGGATGAGTTGCAGAGGGTGGAGAGTAGAAGCAGCAAGATTTCGAAAGAGGCTTTTGCAGTAGTCCAGCCTAGAGACAATCATAGCTCTAGAGACTGTGAGCTTCTGGTGCAAGGAGCGGTTTGAGGGTGGGAGCTAATGAGGACTGTGGGGGTCTACCACCACATTTTGGTGCTGCGCTGAATTGAACATTCAAAAAGAAATATTCTGCAAAGAAAATCAATAATAAAAACACATGGTACCCTTCCATCAGCATCCATTCAGGCCGATTTCCCGGGACACCTGTATTGCTTGTTCCCCCAGAGGGCGCAGATCAGGTAACTCCAAAGCACTCTTACACTTAAGTGGTTCTCCTCTAAGATAAAGCAACCAAACAGAAGCATGACATTACAGAACATGTTTTAGTTCAGCCTGTTATCTACTGAATCAGACAACGGTAGACTAGGCTTTGGTGCCAGATGTGGGTCTGTGTCTACTGGAGGTTAATAGTAACAGTAGGAGCTCCAGCAGAACATGAACTGCATTTACTTAATGGAAGGCTCCTATGCCATTATGTCTGCATAGGGAGACAGGCTGGAGAATTGCATTCTACTCATGATGGACAATATATCTGTTTTATACCCACCGGACAGCATACAATGGATTCTTCCGACATGTGTATCTAGGATCAAAGGAGGCTATTTATCAAGATAAATGGTCAAACAGACTCCCCTAGCGATGGGGAGCAGCAGCTTCAGTATCCCACCATCAATTGACAATATTCAAGGAATCCAATGGAACCTCTGCCTTCAGCTGATACTCTACTGTGGGACAGCTTGGGGGAGCTTTGAAAACATCTG
Source organism: Ambystoma mexicanum (assembly GCF_040938575.1). Lineage (NCBI taxonomy): Eukaryota > Metazoa > Chordata > Amphibia > Caudata > Ambystomatidae > Ambystoma > Ambystoma mexicanum. The sequence continues at coordinate 901,747,211 of NC_090926.1, forward strand.
CATTATCTGGTCCTGGGGATGCAGGGCCTAATGGGGCAAGCAGCCCCATTACTAGCAGCCTTAACACTATAGCTTTCACACCACGGCGAGGGGGTGGGGTGGACATGGGTTTTAAAGGCCTGCCAGCCCGAGCTTGGAGGGCCTCAGCTCAGACTGTGGGCCATTTAAACCATATGTCTGCCCGATCGCCGGGAAGTGAAAGCTATTTGCACTCTCGGATTTACCAGGGTGCGGATATAATTATTTTTTGTTCGGACGGGAGATTAGCTCAGCGCGAGCCCATCTCCTGTTGGAGAAAGAAAATGGAAAGGAATGACTGCCGCCATTAAAATGGAAAAGGGACTAGGTCCCTTTGCGGATGAAGGCGGCTATAAGAAACATGTTAAAAAATGCCCGCTGACATCCGAAAAGGGATCTAGTCCCTTTTCCATTTTAATGGCAGCAGTGCGGGCAGTGATAAGAACATCCCGCCCAGGAAGAAAGAGTTTCATAGGTCAATCTGTCTTTCCCGGGTGCAAAACTGCAATCAGATACATAAACCACCTCACCGTTAACAGACTCAGATGACTGGTAGATCTGGCAAAGGCCTTTTTTGAACAAGTACATGTTATTGATCACAGAAAACCTTCTGGAGCGTCCTAATGTTGAAGCTGATTGGAATTCTCTCATCCTCAGGAATTTCTGGATCAGAGTGTGTCCCATGTACTGATAGACAAATGGGGTCCTTCTATGATGGGTCTTTTTGCCTCACAATGTATGAAGGACTGGGAAGCTTCATTTGCTTGTGATGGAAGGGGTCACTGGCTAACAGAATGGATGATTTGATGGCTTTTTGGAGAGCGTCAAGCATTGGCGGTCACAGCTGGTCTCATCAAGGACTCGTGGTCTCCTTCGAACAAGCTGGTGCGTAGCAGCAAGCCGGTGGTCTGGTGTGGCTGGTGTGTGGAGTCAGATACTGTAGTTATCCTCATTCAGCCCTTGTGCAGCATTTAAAGCATATTGTAGCTGCCTTGTCTGATCAGTGGAAGAATCTGCACACTACAAGTGTTTATCACACAGCCGTACCCGGAAAAATATGGCTATGGGGAGATCCTATCAGGGATCATCTATTGTCTGAAGGCTGTTGAAAAGAGGGTTGGCTTTTTGGGCCTCCCTGACATTGTAATTCCCCTCCATGTGATAGGAACAAGGTATTCAGGTTAAAGGAAGACTGGTGGGATAATTGTACAGTCAGTCGAAAGGCTTTGTCACCTATATTGACCCTGCATCCGTATCAAGGTTCCTATAAAAGAGACTCAGAAGACAATGCTGGAAATGACCCGTAGCCCATTTCCTATATTTTGTGTTACATTTTCTAACTGAAAGGATACCAAAATGGTGACCAAAGTGGCTGTCTAGCGTGTTTAGCTTTCCTGTCTCACGCAAAACGGTGTGTGGTGTGTTTCCTGAATAATTTCCAGAGCTTTATGGCATTCCATGGGCCTCTAAGAGCAAAGTAGTTCTTGATTTAGATGTAGTGGCCTATTAGAGGTGATTTCTTCCACCATGACATACAGTGAGCTACAAAAGGTCATTGACCATGCTGCAATGGATATCCTGGTTTGGAGCACATTCTACTTGTGGTACTACAGCCTCAAAAGCCAACCAAGGAGTGGGATCGGCCTCAAAAGCCAACCAAGGAGGGAAGTGGCTTCAGGATCTCATCAATGCTGACTCTTGGTTGGGGATTCAGTGTGTAAGGGACAGTATTTTAAACATATCCATGTGATGGTTTTGTTAGTGGTGAGTATGCAAAGAACAAGCTTAATACTTGCCTCCACTCTGGGACAGAGAATGCAGATTCCCCATACAACTTGGTAAATTGAGGACACCGAGCTGAGTAATATCTCTCTCATTATTACAAGACAACTATTGCTGAATATGTATGATTATTGGACAGAGATTCTGTTTACCATTACGTAGCTGCTGCCCTCTACCCTAAGGTCCTCTTTCGTGCCCTTACGCAGATGCAGTTGTCAAAGCCTTGTGAAATGAAGTTGCAGATCCTTTATTGTTGCTGTAAAGTTGGATGTTGAAGTGCCTTTTAACGGTTATTTGTGGTCTAGTTGCAAGTTCCCATCTATTGCAAGGCTGAGTGTAGGATGCAGTGTCCCCTCAAAGAAAGAGGAGGTGCGAAGGGCAGGAGATTAGGATATGGTCTGTGGGTTCCTGGATTGGATTTTGTTTAGTGATGAAATCACACATGCATAACTACTGGTTTGGCACAGGCTTTTTAGGAAATGTATCACGTTCATTGTGTTGCTTTGCTGCTGAAGCTAAAGCAAGTCAAGCATACTACTCATCTTTGCGTCTTTAATAGAATCTTGTCTCCACTGCACTGAATGTGTAAGGAGTCTTAGATCAAGGCACAGCAGGTAATGCCTCATTCACGTTGTCAATCTAGAGGCAACAGACTTTGATTCTACAAAGGCTTCAGTTACAATGTCATTCATATGCAGATAACACACACATGTTTGTTAAGGTTAAGGTCTGTGACGTATTCCGAGCCTTGGTGGAAGGTTTAGCTAATGTTCATGATTGCCTGACTAGTAACAGCCTACAACTCAACCCGAGTAAAACTGAGGTTTTAAAACTTGGCCCAAGATTGCTGATCAAGAACCCCCCTGTTTTCCTAGCCTGTCTCAACCTTTTGCGCTCCCCAACTCTTATGCAGCAACGGTGAGAAATCTGGCGATCCAATGGGATCGGGACTTATGTTTTTCATCACAGATTAATGAGGTTTCCATAGCTACATTCTTTCACCTTCAGCTATTGGAAAGAGCTCTGCCCTCCATTCCCAAAGAATACTGGTGCTTGGTCACTGGCACCCTTACTAATTCCTACATTGATTATGGAAATGCTTTATATGCGGGTCTATCAAAGAACAAGTTACTTTCTTACCTGGTAACATTCTTTCGATGGGATGGTCCGACGACGTATTCCATATCTATGACATGTAATCACCACAGCTGTGCTGCTTCGGAAACTTTTTTCGGCGTCTGCGTCCTGCGTCGATGACGTCGATGCGCCGTCGTCGAAGACCTCCTCCGACGTCCGACGTCATCCGATGTGATAAGTAGGACGCACGACGCCCATAGCCTCAATTGTAGTTTTTTCCCCCAGAACGTGTGACATTAGTCAACTGCCAGTCAGACACAAAGCCTTGCGGAACGTAAGCTGCAATCGCAAAAGAAATTCTGCAGTGGGGAAGGCAGGGCGGGAGCGATATGGAATACGTCGTCGAACCATCCCATCGAAAGAACGTTACCAGGTAAGAAAGTAACTTGTTCTTCGAGGGGATTGGGTCCTCCGACGTATTCCATATCTATGACAGACTCCCAAAGCAGTACCAGAGCAAGTAGGAGGGAAAGAATTTAGAATTGAAATTTAGAATTGCCAATCAAATAGCAGAGCAAAGGACCGCCTTGCCAAAGGCCAGATCCTGTCCTCGGATGGAATCGAGGGAATAGTGACGTACAAATGTATGTACTGAAGCCCAGGTGGCTGCATCACAGATGTTGCGAATAGGAACACCCCTCTGCAGGGCAGTAGATGCAGCGATACCCCTGGCAGAATGGGCCCGCAAGCCAGCCGGTGGGCCCTTACCCGCCCAGCGGTAACACTCGGAAATGGCCAAAATAATCCAGCGAGACAAAGTCTGTTTCGTCACAGCTTGCCCCAAACGCTTTCCAGCGTAACCAATAAAGAGTTGATCGTCCACTCTGACCCGGGACATGCGTGAAACATAAAAGCTTAAATCTCTCCTAGGATCAAGCCTATGGTGCCTCTCCTCATCCTTACCAGGATGCGGAGGAGGATAGAATGCCGGAAGAACAACCTTCTGGGCCAAATGAAATTCCGTCACTACCTTCGGAAGAAAAGAAGGACGAACTCTAAGGACAACCCTGTCCTTGTGAAATACAGTGAAGGGTGGCTTAACTGAAAGTGCCTGTAACTCACTCACTCTGCGAGCGGAAGTAACCGCAACTAAAAACACAGTTTTCAGAGTTAACAGCCTCAAAGGGCAAGAATGTAAAGGCTCAAACGGAGCACCCATAAGAAGCTTAAGAACAAGGTTTAAATCCCAACCGGGCACCAGGAAAGGTGACGGAGGGAACACATTAGTGATCCCTTTCATAAACTGTGAAATTAAAGGGATTTTAAAGTAAGAACACTCTTCAGACGAGCGCTTAAAGATGGACAGCGCCGCCAGGTAACCTTTAATGGTACCCACTTGCAAGCCCCTGTGGGCCAAAGAAAGTAAAAAGGACAGAACCATGAGGATGTCACATGCAAAAGGATCCACATTCTGAACTCTGCACCAGTCGCAGAACTTACGCCAACGGCAACGGTACAGAGACTTTGTTGCTGGCCTTCGGGCCGAAAGCAACACCTCCATCACGTCTTCAGGGAGGTCCCAATCCTTATACCTCAACCTTTCAGAAGCCAAGCGTGAAGGTTGAGGGATCTGACCTCTGGATGGAGAACCTGACCCCCCTCACGTGAGAGCAGATCGTCTCAGTAGGGAAGACGACGTGGAGGGCAGATGGACAAGTCGAGAAGGTCCGGGTACCACGTCCTCCGAGCCCACGCCGGAGCAATGAGGATCATTCGGGAACCGAACTTCCGTAACCTCTGCAGCACTTGCGGGATGACGGGGACTGGAGGAAACGCGTACAGCAGCGGGAATGACCACTCCACCACGAACGCGTCTCCTAAGGCTCCTTTTGGAGGAAATTCCCGCAAGCAAAACCTTTCGCACTTCCGGTTGACACTGGAGGCGAAGAGATCCACTTGAGGGGTCCCCCAAAGGGCGAAGATCTCCAGGAGAATCTCCTGAGCCAACTCCCACTCGTGAGAGATCGCGCTCTGCCTGCTCAGAGCGTCCGCCGTCACATTTTCGTCTCGGTCAGATGAACTGCTGAGATCGAAACTTCCTGCTGGATGGCCCAGAACTCGAGCTGCATCGCCTCCCTGCACAGAGGAAGTGACCCTGCCCCCACCTTTTTGTTGAGGTAGTGCATGGCCACTGTGTTGTCCGTCAGGATCAGGACATTCTTTCCTCGCACAGTCGGCAGAAAAGCCTTCAGGGCTAGCCTGACGGCCCACAGCTCCAACAGATTGATATGGAGTCTGGACTCCGACGGAGACCAACGACCGCTGACTGTCAGCCCGTTGGCATGAGCTCCCCATCCCATGAGGGATGCATCCATCACGATCGTCACCTCCGGCCAGGGAAGCCAAAATGGAGCCCCCTTCATCAAGTTGCCTTCGACGGCCCACCACAGAAGGCACCCGGGCGACCGAGGGCGGCACCTGAACCGGGTCCGACATCCTGCCGGAGGACTGCGACCATTGCTTCTTGACTGCCCACTGCAAAGATCTCATCCGCAGGCGACCCTCTGGCACCAGAAGAATGCAGGATGCCATGAGGCTGAGCAACCTCAAGAACTCGAATGCAGGGAGCGTCTGGGCATGCCGAAACTTGTGCACCATCTGCTGAATGTGATGAGCCCTCACCTGGGGAGGAAAACACTGCCCCAGGGAAGTGTCGAGCACTGCTCCGATGTACTGGAGCCGCTGTGTTGGCATCAAATGGGACTTCTTTAAATTGAGGGAGAAGACCAGCCTGTGAAGGGAGTGGCAGGTGACGGACAGATGATCCAGGACTTGCTCGGGAGAGCTCCCCCTGATCAACCAATCGTCCAGGTAGGTGTAGACATGAATCCCCCCTTGCCTGAGATGCGCTGCCGCCACCAACATGAGCTTGATGAAAACCCTCGGGCAGAGGTCAATCCGAACGGCAGGACCCGAAACTGAAAGTGCAAGTCGCCAACCGCGAACCTCAGGTACTTCTTGTGCTTGGGATGGATCAGCACATGGAAGTAAGCATCCTTGAGGTCGAGTGACACCAACCAGTCCTGAAGCTGAAGGGCCTGGAGGACTTGAGAGAGAGTAACCATCTTGAACTTGTCCTTCCTGAGGAGTTTGTTCAAACCGCGCAAGTCCATGATGGGTCTCAATCCCCCGTCTTTCTTCGAAATCAAAAAATAAGGGGAATACCATCCCTTGTTCCTCTCCGCTACAGGCACCAGTTCTATGGCGCCTTTCTCCAGCAGGGCTTGAATTTCCTGCGCAAGGAGCGGATCCGGACTCTGCAAAGAGAGGTTCCCCGGTGGATTGTCGCGAGGCCTGTGCCAAAAGGGAAGACAGTAGCCGTGGGTTATGATCTCCAGAACCCACACATCTGAAGTAATGGCTTGCCACCCTACAAGATGCTGCGCCAGCCTTCCCCCAACCGGCGAACCATGGGACATGGCCTCATGACTGAGTGGGAGCGGCTGCGCGTTACCTGAGGGCAAAGAGGCAACTGCCCGAGGGGCCTTGGCACCACTGGTACCCTGTCGTCCACCTCTGGTACCCCTGCGTTGGCCTCTTTGACTGCCAGCTCCTCTCGCTTTACTGAAGGACGAGTAATAGTGAAAGGAACCACCCCTCCACTGCTGTCCCCTAGGACGAAAAGGCGGAGGTTGGCGAACTGCAGCGCCCAACGACTTCGCTGCAGCTTTTGAGGTATGCAACCTCTCAAGAATCTCGTCAGCCTTGCTGCCAAAAAGGTGTTCACCGTCAAAGGGCATTTTGAGGATCCGGGACTGCACATCAGGAGCAAACCCCAACTTCCGCAACCACGCAAACCTGCGTATCACGGTGCTCGCCGCCATGGACCTACTGACGCATTCAGCTAAGTCCAAACCCGACTGAACGGACTCACACATGGCATCCTAACCATCCTGGACCATAGCAAGGAAACCATCCCGTTCGTCCACTTCGGGAATATGTTCAGCCGCTAACGCAACACAGTTCCACAGAGTGTGTGTGAAACGAGACAAGGCACAAATGGAGTTGGCCGCCTGAAGTTCCATACCAGCAGAAGAAAATACTTTCTTCGCCCAGCCATCAAAACGTTTGTCGTCCCTATCAGGAGGGATGGTAGGGTACGACGCCTGCTTTGCCGGGGCCGTGGCCGCCTGCACCACCAAACTCTCCGGAGTGGGGTGCCTGGTCAAGTAGCAGGGGTCGCTACTGGCTGGATGGTATTTTCGCGACAAGGACCTGCCCACCGCTGGGAGACTCTTCGGAGCAGTCCAAGCCGCCGCGACCCTTCTCTGTAAAGCCATATGGAACGGCAGTACCGGGTCAGTTGGGGGACCAACATCAAGGATGTCCGTTAGATCATCCTGCACAAACTCCCCTGGGGGAGCAGACCATCCCAAGTACTCAGAAACCCTAGCCATAAGGTGCCGGTACGAGGAATCGGCATGAGAGCCATGCTCAGGCCTACAAAACTACACCTCCAGAGAGGTGTCCAGTCCACTGGCATCATGCAGTGACTGCCTCAAATCGTCAAACTGACTATGGCCCGAGACGATTTCATCTGGAACCTGACTAGGAACCAGGCCATCAGAATCCTCATCCGCCTCTGAAATATATTCCAGGTGGCGAAAAGAAGGCACCCGAGAGTGCTTGCTCTTAACCAGAGCCTTCCTAGGGGGTTCCCCCGTGCCACGGGGTACCTCCGACACGAAAGGCGCCGGCGTCGAGAGAACAGGCATCAGCGCCGAGAGGATCGGCGTCGACGTCGAGTAAATCGGCGTCGACGTCAGATGCAGCGCCGCCAACATTGGCGGCGTCGACACAGCCCTCGAAGCCGGAGCCCCGAGCATGTCCTTCGACGACCTGAGTGTCGATGGCTTCGACGACTTCCTCGGAGCCGGAGCTTCGAGAAAGCCTGTCGACACCCTCGACGCCTCAGACGTCGATGTCTTCCTCGAAGACCCCACAGGTGCACACGGTCTCGAACGCGTCGAGGACCGGGACTTGGAACGGGTACGTCGAGAACGAGTCTCCTTGTCCGAACGGGACCTCTCCCGTGACTCGTGCCGACCACTTCTGCGAGCGGTGTCTCTCGATCTCTCACGACCGACCCCACTCGGGGGCGCGGACGGCTTAGTTCCCTGCGACTCAAGAATCGCCAGCATTTTTTTCCCGAAGGAAGCCCATTCCTCCGGCGTCGCAGGGCTGGTGAGGTAAGCGACGTGCCGGGCAGAGTCCTCCGAAGAGGACCTGGAAGACGACCGGTGTCGGCGCTTCCGAGAATGCCTCGAAGAGGCTGAGGAGTGGCGAGACCTACTCCTAGAAGGAGACCCACGAGACTTCCGAGGATGACGCGGAGAGTCACCTCTCGAATCATCCGTCGAAAGCCCCGCAGACTTCGACTTCCGGGGTTTGGACACCCGACCTACCGACAACTTCTTCTTACGTTCGCGTAAGGCTTTGGACGTGAGCGACTGGCAGTCGATACAGTCATCCGTGTCGTGGGCCTCCCCGAGGCACCAGAGGCAGGCATCATGCGAGTCCGTCACCGACATCTTGGACCCACACGCCCCGCACTTCTTGAAGCCCGGACGCGGGGTCGAAGACGAAGTAGAAGACATCTTCACACGAAGGATTTTCACAAAAACGAAGAGGTTCGAAGAACCGAGAAGAACAGAACTCCAAAGAGTCGAGGCGTTAACCGAGATTCACGAAGCAACACGTTCGCGGAAAAAACGGAACTGAGGCTACGGGCGTCGTGCGTCCTACTTATCACATCGGATGACGTCGGACGTCGATGCCGAAAAAAGTTTCCGAAGCAGCACAGCTGTGGTGATTACATGTCATAGATATGGAATACGTCGGAGGACCCAATCCCCTCGAAATATCAATTACTAAAGCTGCAAAAGATTCAAAATGTGGCAGTACGCCTAATTCTTCCGTTAACTAAAGTCACGTCCACATCCATTACAGCATTTTGGCAAGAATTTCACTGGCTTCCAGTCCAGCTGAGGATACCGTTTAATATCCTCTGCTGGGTCTTCAAGTGCAGGCTCTGCATGGCTCCACCTTACCCGAATATGCTGCGGAAATGGCATCAGCCTGTAAGGTGTCTGAGATCAAGGCACAAAAACCTTCAGGTCATTCCATAGAGGTATTGCAGTACATTGTGAAATAAGTTTCCCAGAAAGTTACACAACGGTCATACTTTAATGTCATTGTGCAAAAAACTCTGATTACTCTTGGTTGTACTTCGGTTCTTTACTTAAAATCTGCAACCATATACAGAATTTCCTGTCCGGTCCCATGCGAATAGCATGTGAGAAATAACAATGTACAAATAAGTATGTAATGTTCATTTTCTCAGAACAATTTGGCAATGTTTATCCGAAATAGTAATTTCACTTCAGTGATATTTTGCCTGTTCAGGTCCCTTAGACATACTTAAGACATTTTGAGAGTGTACTTAAAGTTATATGAGCTATATTTTCAAGTGGAAAGCAACACTACATTTCTAAATGAAAAGGAAAACCTAATATATTTATCAGTGAACACTGCATGCCTGAAGTTAAGGAGCGTCAAAACGTATTCTGTAATATCCTTTTGCAAAACACACAATGATGGAGAGTGCATTGTCACAAGCAGCCCAGTATGGATGAGTGAACTAGTCAAAGATGGCTGCCTGAATTGCAAACCCTTGCTATTCTTGGGGGGGATGATCTTCCCAATGGAAGAATGTGACAAGAAATTCAGCAAAAAAGGATAGTTATACTGTTATTTTAAATACTCTTGGGGTTTGTTGATCAGTTACTCCGTCTTTCCTCCACCTTCCTGGCTTCTATGTGACATTAAACATGTACACGAGCTGGAGCATGGGGAAGTGCATTTCAGAGTGAATGCTTTGGCAAAACAGGACCAGTGTGCTCTCCCTTTCAGCAGCCACCTTGCAGTCCTATGTGCTTCTCTTCCTCCTCTCCTTACACTGAGTATCAGCCCCTTGCCCCTGCACGAGCGTTACCTTAACACCCATCGCAGTGGTCTAAAGATACAACGAATTTGGCATGCAGCATTGTGTGCTGCTCCTATTTTTAGTGGTGCACAGCAGCTCCTATTTTGCAATCTGGTGCAGCATTCAGAGAATACACGTGGGCACAATGTGCATACTGTACAAGAAGAGCAATACATTGCAGAGGCGGGCCCAGCGTGTTCGAGCACAGCGTCAGCGGCACTCCGAGAGCTGAAAAGCTTTATTGTCCTCCAGTGTTCGAAAATCCCATCAAGCCGATGACTCAGGCCTGCATAAATCTTAAAGCGTGATGAAATCGCAGCCCAGCCGCACATTAATGGAATGCGGTAGGCAAATGATGTTCCCCGGGAAAAGGAACCTTCTGCGTGCTCCAGGCCGAGTATGCAAATGTGTGCGACATCTCAAACCCGCCATGTCACGAGGCGGCGATGAAAGCATGCGTTTGGCAGGTCCCATGCGCACTCACAGTGACAGGTGCTGGTGTTTAGGGACCCTCGGTGCGTGTTGGTTTGGCCCAAGGTATTTGTGAAAGGACTGTGATCTCATTTAGTACAAACAATACATTCATATCAAACCAGGCAAACTCAGTTCATGTAGGCAGCTGGCACACTACTGCCTCTGTGGTAGTTCTGTTATTCCGGTATTTATGTACACTGTTTATCAGCTTTGATTGCAGCGGTGTCTCTGGCGATAAACAACGGCAAAGTAATGTCACTATGGTAACTCCTGGGGTTCATCCTGTGAGAACGGCAAAAAAGGAGACTCTGTGCACTGTATATACTTATATACTGTAAGATCTAAGATGACGAACAATCGAATGCAATTGCTGTATTTTTCTTTTATGTTCAACATCTGTATGCGATTTTATAGCATTTACTGTTAAATCTAGGTGTTACTGCAATGACTACTGTGCCCCCGTTACAGGCATTTCTGCCTCAATCCAGGGGTCGCAAATCTAGGTGCTACTACATTTCCTGCTATGCCCCCATTACAGGCATTTCAGCCTCATTTCAGGGGTCGCAAATCTAGGGGTTACTCTATTTACTGCTGTGCCCCATTACAGACATTTCTGCCTCTATCCAAGAGTCCCAAATGTAGATGTTACCACATTTACTGTTGTGCCCCCATTGTGGGCATTTATTTAACATCAACATGTATCTTTTCAATTGTCCGCTGAGCACAGTGGTGTGGTGTGCATTTTTGTACCAAAATAGAATCTGCTTTTGAGTGTCCTCTACACTTATAAATAAGCCTCCAGGAAAACCAGACAGCACCCCAACACCCCCATCAATTGAGGACCTGCCTAAAAAGCATGGCCAACCCATGTAGGCCCCGAAAAGGTGAACAAGGGGGGAAAATCAGCCCATACTCGAAAAAACAAACACATCCTCATCAGCCTGACTAATGGCAGAACTGAACAATACATACATATGAAAAAGAGCTCAGCTTAACAGTGCCTGGCACCCCTATGAAAATTGGCATCACCAAACCATTCTCCAAGGAATCATTCATGACTTTTTTGGATACTCCCCACAGGGTACAACTCATGGCTTAAAAACAGTCTTCAAATCTGCCGATCTGTGGCACTGTCTTGCTCAGATTCCTGAACCTGTAAGTAATATTATTATTATTATTAGCCCAAGACACCTATAAATGCTTCAAGCGTGTTGTAATGACTCAAATATGTCCATCACCATGCAGGTTGCCTATTCTTCACCACACCATAGCTCCGAGTTCCTAAATGAACGGCTGAAGAGTTTGCTGGTCAATGAAAACACTCCTATGAAGTTAATTGTGAAGTTACTTCAACATTCAGATCAACACCCTCGCAAATAACCAGGACAATGATTGGTAATGCATCATGAAGGACATTGGGTTAAATCTGCTGATTAATAACAGCCATGGGTAGGCTCCAAAAAAATCCAAAAGCACACTCAACGGCCTGCTGCCAAAAACAATACAAAAATATGAGGGTGCGACTTAAAGGGTAAGAGTGAGATACCAGAGCTAATTGGAGGGAAGTCAAATATGGATTAAGAGCAACTGGAACATAGAACACAGGTTAAGAGTTAACGTGACACCGTCTGGTGAACAAATATTTTTCTTCCATATCTGGATCATAGGAGCTAAAAATACCCGTGAGGGGACGTGCTCAAAATATGCAACACACTGTCAAGAGCTATCCAAACACGGAACCCAGTGATTCCGCCACCTATAAACGCAGAAGACATTGCATCTTCCGTGTAAAAAAAGAACCAAGAACATCAGAACCAACAAGGCGAAATGCAACTGCCCAGGCCACACAGCATCCAAGCCCCGGGAGGCTGGCCTCTTTGACAGCATTTAACATGATCTCAACTGAATACTTAATTAAAGCGGTCACCAACGAGAAAGCATTGGCAACTTATAGTGACACTCGCCCTGCTACTAACCTGAGAGACCTCCTTGACTCACTGTAACTCGCTACAAGTCCAGTCGCCAAATCACTCAGGAGAGTCAAAGTATGTTGAGCACGGGTAGTATAGCTCAGAGGCAGCTCGTCTTGGAAGCAAGACGATGCAGAGCAACACAGGTTCGAATCCCGGGTCCCTGCTTAGACACCTCTCCGGTGTTAAGGGTGTCATAAAAAAATATATAATTCTGTCTCCTGGAAACAACAATGCACGCCTCAAAGGCCTGGCAAACTTCTACAAATCTCAAAACAGTTTTGAAAAGAACAATTCTTAAAATAACAATAACAAGACTACAGTGAATCCAACGCCCTGTTCCTGGACTAACAATCTCAATCAGGTTTTAGACCTACCATAAGCACTGAAATGACTCTCAAACATCAGAAAGAAGATACTAAACCTTAGCGGGTAACGACTACACCACTCTAATCCTCCTCAACCTATCTGCAGCATATGACACAGTGGATCTCGACATGGTATTGCACTGCCTTTAGCATGGCAGGGGAAGATCAGGGCTGATCATTTCAACTCAGAAGCCTCTCATTTCAAGGTTCGACACTGTGTCCGTGATATTCAGTGCCGACAAGAGGCTCCATGAGAAATGCTTATGGAGACATTGATATTTGATAGGATTCTTCTTTCTCATGGCTACGGTGAGTATGGTTAGTGGCCTTTCTATTTCTAAGCAAATGGTGTGTAATAAGTTATCGGGCCATCATGCGACGGAGTTGGTTGTCAAGGTCTTTGTAGACTGTTAAAAGGAGGTGGTCGATTGGGTGTCACTGGTGACGTGTGATGTGTATCTGGGTCATCACCTGACCAATGTTCAGGCATTGATCCATCCAGCATTCCTGTACCATGCAGAGGCCTACTGTGGGGATTCCAAAGCTGAAGACCAGATGCAGGTTATGTATGTCCTAGGAGCACAGCCTTGTGTCAAGTGGCTGAAGCTCAAGTTAGAAATGTTGCTCTACAGCCTGCGGGCTAGTGTACGGGTCACGCGATCTTATCCATAAATTGACTGCGCCTATGATTAGTATTTTATTTGTGGACTATTGCAAGGACAGCATTGGATTTAGCCAACTGCCCGGAAAGGAGGTAATGTATATATTGAAAGTGAGAGGCTATCGGAACAGGATTACTGTTTTGATGTTACGATACACTTAGTTGTAAGGTGTTTGAAAGCAGGGCATGACTTAGTTGCAGCGCACCGTATAGATCCCATGAGGACCAGTGCTTCTATGCCTCCTTATGTTGTGGTAGGGAAGGCTGACCCTTTCATTGAGGTCTGAAATGAAAAGAATTTCAAAAAGTTCAAAGGTTGTGCTCTTCAGTTTAAGGCCAGCTGAATTATCATGAGTTGTTCCTGGAAGGAAAATGTTGATGCAGTTCTGAAATTGGAGGGATCTTTGGGTTCTAAACTAGGTTGCTAAAGTAAAGAACAATGTTGCCCTGATTTGAAGGGCAAGGAACATAAAACCTAGGATAAGGATGCATTGAAGCTCTTACAAAGAGCAGGGGTAGTTTCTGAAGCCCATTCCTTAGAAGGTATGCTGGGATGATGGCATTTGTGAATGATGAAAGTTGGAAAGTAAAGAATTTATAATAAGGTGTATGCGTCCGGAGACTTGAAAGCAGAGAAAGTAGGTCACTTGTGGGGGGCCAAACTGGATAGTGGGGGAAGGCCTGGCCATATGCTGATAATATGAAGGAAAGGGGGCAAGCACCTGCACCTTTACATGCAATACATGGCATTTGGTGCGATGACCTGGGCATGCAATGGCAGCTATTGGCAGATTGTGTAAATACCTTAGTATCTTATTGTTATGGTTATAGGTTTTTCTAATTTAGTGCTTGATGCAGGAATCTATGAGCTTCTAATATATCATGCAGCTCCACCGGGGATCAAACGCATGTTTCTCGATATCGTCCTGCTCTCAGGGCCATCCGCATGGCCCCTGAACTATTCTGCTGTCTCTGAAAGCAAAACCTGGAAAATGATTTGATTACCAAGGCGAATGATGGAAAAACTTGCTATCTGGCAAGGGTACATGGGCATTTGGTGGCAAAACCTGTTGAAGTGTGTGAGTGATGGGGCTTAAGATGATAGTATCTAGCAAATGGTGGCAATACCTGGAAAATGTGGCAATATCCGGCATATGATGAAAATCCCTGGGCATTAATGACAAATATTGTATATGCTAGGGAAAGGGTGGCTACATGGGCCAAATGATGGCAAAAGCTGGCACTTGATGCAAGGGTATGTGGGCATTGAAGGCAAACCTGATCTATGCTAGAACTGCAAGCATATCTCGGGAGGATATCTCAGGGGCAACGTGCTCACCGTGGAAGCAAGACGACACAGAGCAACACAGGTTCGATCCCGATGTCCGCGCTTAGAAACCTCTGTATTAAGCGTGTTATAAATAACCTATCATATCATATGATGGAGCTACTTGGGCATCATCGTCTCCCACCTGTTAAACATATTTCCCCAAACCTTCTCAAAGAAGAAGATCCCCCCCGTCCCCCAAAAGCAGCTCAACCGAAGACAAGCTGAGCTTGAAATGGGTACTCTTGCCACCCACCCGCTCTGTGGCGCTCTAAGGTTCAGAGCTCGCGACATGGCTCCCGTGCCAGAGCTTCCAGTAACTGAGCCCCAGCAGCTGCACGACATCATGGCCATTCCCAGAATATCAGACCACGTGCTTCCCAGAGTTACAAGACACTTTTATGGCGTCTTTGTCTATTTAAGGGGTTCTCCTATCTTTCGAGCAGGGTGCTGTCATAATGCAAGATGATTCGCCATGACAGCACAGACAAACACACCATTTGAGTGTGCACCCCGCCGTGTGTGTGCTTATCCCCATCTTGCATGTTTCCTTAGCACGAGTACATGCATTATACATGTATGAAGCAGGATCGCAAGTTAAGTCAAGCGATGATTTCATTCTCCCCCAGCATGCACTGTGTTTTAACTTCCTCAAACATAATGATAAATGATTCAGATCTCTTGAAGTGCACATGTGTTTGATATGTATATATTTATTTATTTGCATTTGTAAAGCGCCCAAGCCCAGGGGCACCAGAACGCGGTTTCAGACACGTTACATTCATCTTAACAAAGATCTATTGATTCTGCATGTAAAGAGCAAAAGTCAAAAGAGCAAAAGTCAAAGTGAGCGGAAAGGACGGAGCTGTGCAATGCCCATCAGCTGAGCCAAGTTTTGCCTCCGTCTGGGGAGTCCAGCCCACTGCAGCCATTACACCATTCTCCTGTGAAAAATAATAGTAGCACGACACCTGTTTTCCATCTGTGCACGCGGGGCTCTGCCCATTTCTGAGTTTCCCGCCATGCAGCTAGCAACACGGGCGGGTTTGGGGAAAAACTATAATTTCCAGCAATCCAAACCCATTATTTTCCCATCGTCAGCCTCGCTTTGAGGCTGGAAATGGATTCTGCAGATAAGTGGATCCAATGCTACTGTGTGACGTGTAATAACGCAACATTGCCTTGCAAAGGGGGTGAGGATGTGGGCACCGCAATTTCACCTCCTTCCCGCCCCCCACCCCCACAGATTGTTTTTCGTGAAGTTGCAGGAATACTCAATTCGCGTTAAAACAGGTTTACATTTTTTTTGTGGGGGTTGCAATATTTTCCTAAATCGATCAGGTGGAGGTAAAGATTGGAGTCTTTTATATGAGGTACTTTTACCTTCTAATCACATGGTATTTACAGTTGGTCGGTGGCAGAGAGGGGCCAGGCAGCGCTCACTCCTCCCCCTGTCACGCGGTCCTGGAGCTTGGAGGAGAGCCGGGGTGCAGGCATGACATGGAACCTGCACATGGCAGTACGAGATTCTTTCTCTCCAGAGGGACCCCTGAGCCTGCACTCCTTCATTCAATCCTATGCAACTTTTCTTCATCAGAATCAAACATATTCATAAATCATGACAGTTATCCACAAGATACATTGTAAACCAACAATGCAGCTCTTTCATTCGATGTGTCACCATTTTAGATCTTACAATATATATCACGAATAAAATACAACTGACTGACCTTTGAACTTTATTGCTGCATATTAACAGTCGCTATAAGGCATTTCTTATTATTTCATCTGCCTCTGCGAGTTATGTCTGAAGAGCCTGCGTAATCATTTCATTTGACAACATTCCTATCTCTACAAATTGAAAGTGATCCACCATGTCCAGCTTTTCCATTTACCATGTAGAAGAACTTATAGTGACTTGGCATCTCTATTTCCTTCGAACAGAAAGGGCAACGGCAATCAGCAGGCTCTTTGCCTACCCATTTACTAAATATGATTTCAAAATGGAGCTCATTAAATACAATACCGGTGATGTCGAAGCAAAGGCTAGTTTTAATACAGC